>NC_060033.1:8072500-8672500 GCF_905333055.1 Maniola jurtina
AACGCTTTTCTATTTAGACCTGACTCTTAATTAAATTTTCAATTTTATAATCATGAGTACCTGTCTCAGTTCAGGTCCCGCGTGGGTCAAAAAAATTATTGGGTTACCTTTTAAGAAATCCTCGGTAGCAGACTAAAGTTTATAAGTTGACCATTTTATATCCCCGTGCCTTGGGGAGCACATAATGCAATCGGTCCTATACGCCTGATCTCATTCCCATTGTATTGGATTGCCATCCCATCAGGTTATGAGAGTGAGGGAGTAGAGCGCCTTCAAGTATTTGCATACACGTTCGTGCACTATAATGCTTCTGCCTAGTTGGTTAGTATCCGCTGAGACTGGCCGCCGTGGCCAAAATTCGTTCAGGAGGACTTACTAGCTACTTGACTAAAACTATACTTAGTAAGATTTTTGTTTTATTTCCAGGTTCGCATCGTTCCACCTGCACGCACCTCGGTGCGCAACGTGACCGCAGCGCCGTCCGCCGCGCCCACGGCCGCGCGCCGCGACCCGCGCGTCGTACTCACGCGCGACATGTACGTGGCGGGACACGAGCGGCCCCACCCCGAGCTGTGTCCCGCGCTCGGAGCACATCTGCGCTTGCTGATCTTGGTCACATCAGCGCCGTCCCATTCCACGGCCCGTGACGCCGTGCGGCTCACGTGGGGGCACTACGCCGCCCGCCGGGACGTCGCGTTGGCGTTCGTTCTCGGCTCTCCGCCGGATTCCATGCGTCCCGCGCTCGAAAACGAAGATGCATTGTACGGTGATCTCATCGTCGGTCGCTCGCTCGATTCCTATTCGAATTTAACCCTCAAAACATTGTCGATGCTGGAATGGACCGATACGTACTGTCCGCGTGTGCCGCGGCTCTTGAAAACCGACGACGACATGTTCATCAACGTTCCGCGCCTCTTGCGCTTTGTGGCGTCGCACGTCAACGCGACGCGCACGATTTGGGGCAAAGTCGTCCGAAAATCGCTGCCGAAGCGAACGACGAAATCCAAGTATTACGTCTCTCCGCTGCAGTTTCCCGGAAAGGTGTTTCCTGATTTCGCGACAGGTCCTGCATATTTGCTCACGTCGGATACGATTCGACCGCTTTTAGAAGCTGCGCCGAGCGAACCTTACCTGAGACTCGAAGATGTATTCATAACGGGCGTGCTCGGCGCACGGCTGGGGCTTAAGCGCCAGCACGCGGCGGAGTTTTATAATAAGAAAGTGGCTGCGCACCCGTGCGCCGTGCAGCGCGGCATCGCCATACACATGGTGCAGTATCACGAACAATTCGATCTTTGGCGCAAGCTGTTGGACGGCAAAACGAAATGTGCTAGTTAGCGCCGATCAAACCCGTGAGATTTTGGTCGGAGTCTCGTTTAGGACTGATCCATCTTTGATCGTTGATCACTAAACATTGGAATCTCTAACTCGAAGCATAAACCGTAGAATTTTACGTAAATAAATACCTACATTATTAATAAAGTATTTGATAAGTAAATTCAAAAAATATATCGTATGCGTGCGATAGGTTTAGGATTATATCACAAAACACCATTTGATTTGGTTATTGTAGTGTTAAACAGTGGTAGCGACGCGAAAACCAAATTTTGATTTGACGTTTAGTAAAATATCTATTTGCTTCGGATAAACCGTAAGATAAACTCACGATTTCGAGGCAAAAATTGACGTTTTATGACTTCTTATATAATATACGTAGGACGTTAGCCAACCAGAAGAAATTAGTAAAGAATTTAAATGAAATCTTCCAAGAGAAAGTTTAAAGTAGAGCAGAAGATTCTGCTAATCTTAGATCATTCCTGCAAGTCGGTGAATCTCAATATTTTATACACCTATGCTTACCTAGCTACTATTGTGGTTTCAGACCTTATTTTACTTATTTTCTTTAAAGTTTATGAGCTCTCTAAATTAAAGATCTGTTTTTTATTGTAAAAATAGGAATATGAAGTGTAAGAGATGAAGAGTGAATATCAATACCCAGAAACAGGCAGAAAAGATTACAAATTGAACGTTATAAAGATATAACGGTTTTTACAGAATTTTCTCTATCGCTGAGATCGACAAATCACAAATGACGTATGCGTGATAGAGACAGCGCTCTACCAAGCCGAAATCTGTTTGTAAAGTTCGATGTATAATCTTTCCTGCCGGGTGCTGAACCTTTTGCTGACATGTCAGTATGTATAACTTGTGTTTGCATAAAGTGAGATTCTCTCTCATAATATTTTCCTTAAGACTATTTGTGAACAACCTGAGGGAAAGTTTAATTCCTAAATCTACATATATGGCTTACGCTTTTTTATTACATTGCTTCATTTAATCTAGAAACAAAGATATTAAATTAAATTAAAAAGTAAAGTTTTAGAAGTTAAGTTAGTCCCCATTGATTACGTTACATCACATGTTAAGGTAAGAAGAGTTCATCTTATACATATTAAGGGAGGGGGAATCTTAGAATAATGGATCCAGCACACTTTAACATGCTGACTCGAAAAAAATTAGTCTACTCCGTCTACTCGGACCTCAAGTATTTTTTTCTCGAAAGAGATCTAAACTTTTAGTTGGTGTGACGTAATTTAAGGGAGCCTATGTGACCCAGTCATTTAAATAGGGCCTGAGGTAGGAATCGTATTAGAATACCTCTTTCACTTTGCCAAACTATAAATCACTATGTTTTATATATACCTTACCTTATATACCTTAAAAAATTACCGCCATTTCGAAAAATATACCCCACCCCATTTTGCAAATTTTTCATTTTTTTCTAAAATTCGAAATCTCTCTTGAAAATACTCATTGGATTCCGCCTTAAATGGTAAATTGATTTGGGTCATTGGTTTTCAGATGTGGCTTTACAAGAATTATAGACTACAGGCCCATGTTTAAAAATGGGTGGGTCATATGAACCACCAGGTGACGTATACAGGACGATATAAGAGCATAAAATAATAAGTTTCAGCACTATGCCGTCACTTGTAAGCTGTCCAACAGAGTGCTGGTGAGAATTGAAAAGTGCAGGTAGAGTGAGTACATTTTGGTTATATATTTTTGTACGGCATTTTTACCATCGATAGATCCATGAAAAATAATAAGAAAGCGCGCAGTGCCGTAAAAAAATGGTGCGCCACAAAGTCAGTAAATGTTTTGATTTTCTGACAATTTCCGGGGTAAATTTGGTCATTTAATTCTGTACGGCACTAGTTTCATACTGTTTCAATACAGCCTCTAATCCATTATTCCGCAACGCCGTACAAAAATCATGCGACAAGGGGAAAAAATTGAGGGTAGCAACCCCCTCTCTTTCCGTGGTCCGGGGGGTGATTTGAAACAACATAAAATTAATTTATTTTGAAAGTGTTTTATGCATAGATAATATTTTTTTACATGCCGTACATTTTCGTTGGTCCAAAGGTTTGTAGGGGATGTGGATATTATATACACACCCGTTCACTTCAGTTAGACGGCATAGTGATTTTATCATATTATCAATTGTTCTCTTCAAAAATATGTTAACGCCGTACAGTATCAGATGGCCATAAAGTACTACCCTTAAAATGGTAGCGTCATTTTCATCAGCCTAAAAGATATGGTCTGCATTAAAATGTACGGCATAATTTTTTCCTAATTTATTTATCTTAATACTATTTAAAACAAGGGAAAAGCGTAGAAAATTGCTATATTTTATTAATCTATGAATATTTAAACTTTTGCAATAATTTCAAAAATTTCAGTTTTTGTATTTATCTATAATTTTTTTTAGAACAGTTTCTTTTGAACGGCAATACTATATAACAATAGTATTTTACACTATCATGTTAAAAAAAAAGTTGCCGTACAGAGTCAAATGATTTTACAGCTTTAAAAATTAAGTATACCATGAAATTAAGATAATTATTGATACACATTCAAATGAACACTAATTTTTTTACGGCATTATTTTTAATAGTACTTTTGAGTGCTAGATAATGTTTTGGAACCAAAGCCGTACTTTGTCAAATCACCCCCCGGACCACGGAAAGAGAGGGGGTTGCTACCCTGAATTTTTTCCCCTTGTCGCATGATTTTTGTACGGCGTTGCGGAATAATGGATTAGAGGCTGTATTGAAACAGTATGAAACTAGTGCCGTACAGAATTAAATGACCAAATTTACCCCGGAAATTGTCAGAAAATCAAAACATTTACTGACTTTGTGGCGCACCATTTTTTTACGGCACTGCGCGCTTTCTTATTATTTTTCATGGATCTATCGATGGTAAAAATGCCGTACAAAAATATATGACCAAAATGTACTCACTCTACCTGCACTTTTCAATTCTCACCAGCACTCTGTTGGACAGCTTACAAGTGACGGCATAGTGCTGAAACTTATTATTTTATGCTCTTATATCGTCCTGTATACGTCACCTGGTGGTTCATATGACCCACCCATTTTTAAACATGGGCCTGTAGTCTATTACAATAAATGATATTATTTTTGTACCTTTTATTACAAATTATATTTTTGTATTGCTTTGATATGAGAAAATGACCATTTTGGGTATGTAAAATGTGTCGACTATTGCGGAATTGTATAATTTCTTTTTGTTATACAAGATGTTAATGTTATTTTGCTTTTTATATTAGTAGCATAAAACATTTATTTTAATAAGTTTTTAGACATTCAAAATAAGACTGCGTAAAAAATAGGTTAATATTTCGTTTCGTGGTGGCCACTTTGCCAATTGGCTTTTCTTAGGTTGCAGGAGGCAAATCATAAGTGCCTCTTTTGCGTGAAAGGAGGCCTTACTAATTAAAGTGACATTGTATCACGTCCTTCGGCTACAGATTTTTTTTAAAAATTAATGTGAATACTTGAATTAGAATTTGAACCGTGGAAATATGTATTTCTCAAACACTTTTTATTTTAGTCTGAGATTTTATTATGATACTAGCTGTCTCTTTTAAACGAAAACGAAGATACAAATGAGATTGCCATAAAGAGTTGTACAAAATTACTTATAAAACTCAAATATGCACAAACTGGACCTTATTCCCTTATGGATTGATTTTTCAATCATCAAATAAAGCCTTAACTTGAGAATAACCATAGGTATAATTTTATCTTTTGACAGTTATTGTATAGGAAATCAAGAAAATTAATAGGTTATCTACCTGACGATTGAAAAATCAGTCCTAAGGTAGATTTTATTTGCCATTTTGATCAAAAAGGTCAACAATAACCTGCTATCGGCTCGCTCAGGGACTTTTGGGCCTAAAATTGTGTAGGCAGCTTTTTAATTCTTAAACTACTGTACATAATTGAATGGTTTTAAAAAGTAACTTTGTACACTATAAGACACTATAAGACAAATGACATTTTACTAAATAAATCTAGAAAAGTTAAGCCTTATTGCACGTGCGATTGTAAAAATTACAGCATACAGCTATTGTTACGTATGGTGTACATTTAATTCAAATCACACAAGGCGCATGTATCGATTAAATTTCAATTTGAACAAAGCCTTGTAATTAGTGTAATTTGAGCCTCACCTAGTCTTCGGAGCAATAATTAATAGAGTAGAAGTGGCGAAAGAGTATTTTGTAGAACAACGCCGTATATGATCTATGGAAGATGTGTGATATATGCGCGCCACATTACATATAACTCGTGCGCATTAACATGGCACCTGGCTCGAAAACAACCCTCCTCCCACTTCCCAGCGCGATGTCCCGCTCTCGCCGAGACTAGTAGCAGCACGGCGAGAGCGGGGCATCGCGCGGAGAAGTGGGAGGAGGGGCTGTTTTCGAGCCAGGTGCCATGTTAATGCGCACGGGTAATAAATAGCGCCATGTAATCTAAGACAAATTAGTATTTAATTTTATTATTTCAGTAAGGTTAGGATGAGATATTACACCTCGCTAACGTTGTTAGAATTCGGGCGTTGAAATAGCAGTCATGCTTTCAGTACCACCAATTTTTATTTCGCAAGGTTTCCGTTTGAAGCGCTGGCTGTACGACGTACGTAGATGACTTCTTACCTTTGAACCAAAGCAGTTTAGGTCCATTTATACTGTGAAGTTTGAACTTTAAGCGAACGTTATACTTGAAGTTGCATCAACGCTCGAATTCTATCAACGTTAGCGAAATGTAAAATGTCATAATAACCTATAGAACTGCTGAAGACAGTATGAGGCTCGTGTTCGCCTTGCTCTTTGTGCGAATAGGCTGCTTGCACCGCAAGGATAAAGATTATGTAAGTGAATAGTCCGGTAGTTTAATATTGTGTATATTTTGTGAAATAGTCTGATTGAGTTGTCGTTTTAACATCTCACGGGCGTTGGCCATATCCCTAAGGGAGTTAGCGAACTTCTCTGCGACATATAGATTAATTCTAAATCCAGTGACGAGATTACATTTAGATTCAAATATGGTATTGTATTTATTATTTTTATACTTCTGGAGCAAAACTGCTATTCTTTATTCTCACGGACGCAAACATAGGTACCTATTTACCCACTCTCAATAATATAGAAATGTTTTCGCGCATTGAGTGACAGCGTCTCGGTTCTGGAAGGAACGTCGCTTCTGTAGATTGATAGTCATTTAACAGCGTGGAGAATTATAGCAGCTGGAAACTGCTATCATCGCTTAATATGGGTTTATACTTGAAGTGTTGATTTATTATAATTGGGTCACACATTAATTACGCGGCAGGGAAGATTACATATCGAACTTTATAAAGATATTATAACCGGCAGCTTCGATTTCGTAGAGCGTTCTCGGTGTATAGATAGACTCAGCGACAAAACGTCGCATACATTCCGACAAGGCTCTTTTGGCGCGTGGCCAAAATCGGAACTAAAGCCGCCATCTTCAGAAGTGCACTTATTGATAGTTCGCTGTGTAGGCATAAAGCATCATAAAACTACAACAGCGCCCTCACTTAAGTGCCAAAAGAGCCTTGTCGGACTGTAGGTAGACATAAAAGATAGAGACGGCGCTATACAGTCGAAAGCTGCCGGTTATCGTTCGATGTGTAATTTTTTCTGCCAAGTATTGTACTGTGTTGTGGTGTGTCGTAACGCGTCACTGTCATACATTTTATATATGACAAAATGCAAATTAGTCTGTCGTGTATTTGGCGCATTGACATTTGAGATGCGTTCCGATTGAACCTCACCTCAGAGTGCGTTGCAACACGTCACACCACAACCGGATATGTGTCCTTTGCTTCAAAGGCACAAACATGTAAAATTACTGAAGTGGATGCGAGCTATTAGTTGCTCTGGGTTCCACTCTTTCCACTCTTCTCGCTTAGGACAAAATATCGACAGCTCTTTTATTATACGGCAGGAACCGTTGA
The DNA here is from genome assembly GCF_905333055.1 of Maniola jurtina. NCBI lineage: Eukaryota > Metazoa > Arthropoda > Insecta > Lepidoptera > Nymphalidae > Maniola > Maniola jurtina. The sequence goes on from NC_060033.1 coordinate 8,079,863, forward strand.
GCGTTTTGAACAAATTAAAGAACAATATCTCAGGTTGCGACGTGACTTTCCAAACTATAATATCTAAGTAGATAAATTTAATCATTAGTATGATTTCTATTGTAAGCAGAAATAAATGATCCTGTAACGAGATTGTACACATTGATATTTTTTATTTCTTGTCAGAAATGTAAAAACTATCTAAAATATACTCTTGCATAAATTTATCGATGCATTTTTATTTCTTGGTAGTTGCTAATAGAATAGGTAATCTGCAACGCTGTACGACGTAGGTAACCGCCTTACGGCCGAAATTTATAAATCAATGTATCTAGGTAATTTGTCGGTAAGTTACGGTAGTCCAGGTTAGCCCGCTTCCACTTTAGACTGTGTCATCAGTCAGTGGCGTGCACAAGTTTGAAGCCAGAGTAAGCATTATCTAGGTAGGTTCCTATTTCTTGACGAATTAATAAACAATGAACGTTGAGTTAGTTCTCCTAAGGTAAGCAGTACTTTTATGCCTCTATGTCCTGCACGCCACTGATCATCACTTACCACCGGGTGAGATTGCAGTCAAGGGCTAACTTTTATCTGAATTTAAAAAAAGGAATCTTTCAACATAGCGAAGATTCAATATACCTACCCAGCTTAATAAGCATATTGCAATACTAGTGAATGGACAGGGTGTAACCAGAACGCTAGCAAAAACGAAGACAGGTGATATTACTGATAATTATGATACCCCAAAAAAACGCGAATTAATAAAAAATCCTATAATTTTTATAGTTTACGATATATTGCAAATAAAACATCCCACTGTCGCTAGAGATCAATGAACGTTGCGTAAGTAGGCCACTCGGAGTCATAGGTGGAGTATTGGGTCGAATTTTGCACGCTTTACACTGCGGGTTTGAAAAATACTAAATCACTAAAACTACAAAATAAGGCAATTTATTTATTAAGGTTATTGGCATTGGATCGTGTTAAGGTAGTATAATAATAACGCTAAATTTTCGCTAGCATTCTAGTTGCACCCTGTACCTACATTTACTGAGGTCCAGAATAATAAAACAACACTTGGCATGTTTCGCATATAAACATTTTTTTTAAATTTATCGCAAAATAGGAGCTAATGGTGTCATAGTTACATAATTATTATGCTAAACCAGTAAAGGTTACAATAGAAAGCTTAACCAGGTGGAAGCAATTAATGTGCCTTTTTTGTGGTTCTGTGATCACAATATTATCTAATTTCACATAGGCACAACTATCTTGGGATAAGTCGGATAACAGCACTTCCAGGAAAACTAATAAGAAAATTTATTTAATTACTCAACAATATTCAACTTTGTAATAAGTTGCAAAATTCATAATATTTACATAATTTATCTATTCCCGACAGCCAAATATTGATACTTAAACTTATATTTTAGGTAAGGTCAAACTATCAATAAAATCCGTCTAATGTTTTCGTATTTTTCAACAATAATTACTATCTATTGACGAATGACAAATCGCTATACAAGGTGGAAACCACAGAACTCCAAATAAGGTAATAGAAATGAGTGACTGCTTGTGGCCGATTTTGGGCAACACATTCTTACAAAAGTATATGAAAATAAGTCTACTTTTACATCGACGCAATAATGGGCCTATCGGCGCGCGACAATCTCACGCTTCATTAACACTTCTATACTTATTATGATTTCTGTGGTCAAAGAATGCGAAGGCGAATTAATTATCTCATTATAAGAGATATCCAAAAACCACCTAATTTAGCCTGTATCAAAAGTTTGCCTTACAAGTGAGTTCACAACGTACGCGGACTTCGAGTCATTACAAATTGATTGAAAATACTTCATTGCTTGTGAATTTATATTATGCTCAAATATTAGTATTCATCTGTCCTCGAAAACTATAGATATATACTTGAAATAAGTTAGACAAATCTCAAGGATATAAATGTTCTAGTTACAATGAAAGATGCCAATAAAATATAGGAAAATTGCAAATCAAAAAAGGCTGAAATCGATAGCCGATACTAAAAATAGTGTCTTTTACTAACTAAAGAGAATTTAAGCGCGACAAGACTTCTTCACTTCGCACCACTCGATTAATAATAATCTGGATTTTTTAAGCCACAGATTTTCTACTCATTTAAAAAATCTGGAATCACAAAGTAATATTGAATTTGAGACTGGCTATCACAGGCTATACATTACAACGTAAAAATAGTTCGCTCGCTTTTATTTCATAGACAAAAGTAGAAAATCTGAAGTCTTTTGAACAGTAAAAACATATTATTACTTATATACATATTATTTTGCATTTCACAATATAAACATTCAATTAAAACACGAAACTATAAAACGAAACACATCATTGGATAATAAAATTGAAATTGATACATTTTTACATAGATTTTTGTATACGTAATTATGTACAATACGTGACATAAACAAAGCTTTAAATATAAATGTAATATCTAGTACTTAATTAATCCCAGATGCAAAGGTGATATTATGGGTTACAATTTTGTTTAAATTATGTATTACGTACGTACACCTAGGTATAAACAGGCTGTAGTGAAACTTTTCAATGCACTGTTTATGCACTTACAAATGGTCGATTAACATAGTAAAGGCATGTTTTTAACATGAAAACTTACTGTCAGGGTACTTATTATATGAGATTAAAGTTGATTAAATAACCGAGACCTGCAAAATCTAACACTGTCTCGATTCAAAACATATCGTACCGAAATTCGCAGCTTGGGCGAAAATATTTATTTAGATTTTTTAAATACAAGGTATAAAAATGCAGAATTCCCATGAATTACATCAAGAGCAACAGCTGTAATTTAGTATCTGTTAAATATACATCAGACCAATATACATACAAAGAACGACCGCCAGTGGTATACTTAATAAATCCATACCAATATAAACTTGGACATCACCCTAATTGATAATGATAAAGAACGATTCAGACTAAACGCAGCAGGGCAAACCGCAGAAGTAGTGATAGAAGTGCAGTTGAACAGATGTATGCGCGAACCGAAGCGATCAGCCGCATCCGTCCTGCACCAAAGTGCGCTGGAACATTCGCCCATTCCAAGAAATGAGTCTGTAGCGACATTGTGTAATACCGCAGCGTGGATGGAAGCGCAGTGAAACGGATGCGCGCGCATGCCGAAGTGGCCGGCCGTATCAGTCCTGCAGCGAAAGTGCGCTGGAATTTTCGCTTATTGCTAGAAATGAGTTCGTAGCGACATTGCCGCGTCACAGATTGCGATGTGTGAGCAAAGCCGAAAGCGTTCCTCGGAATGCGCGAGCAGCCTCTCCTAATATTATGTATCTCGCATGCAACTATGAACGTTATTCTTCAAATTATACATTTCATTTTATTTATTGCATTTTTATTTTGCTGCGTTCAGCCTGAATCGAACTCTTAGCCATTGGTGGTACATAATTCAGTTGTACACGATCTATTAACTAGTTTAAATGAAGTGCTACGGTTTACCGCAGCGAACATTATGTAAGGGATTGAAACCTGTCATTTTGTTTGGAGATGGTGTACAACCGAATAAGCACCATTGTATTTAAACAATAAACGAAAAATCTTGATTAATTTCACCGGTGGCGGATTAAGAAAATATCTCATATCGATATCATATATCGATTAAAACGAAGCCGGGCTGTTTTACGCTGGAGAAACAATAAGCGACAATGGGACATGCCACTAATGAAAACATTATTATTGTAGCTCTATGCACGCGGCAATCTATTTAATCCAGCTTTAAATAGATTGATGATTCTTGGTACATTTTAAATTATGGTAGGTATGTACGTTTGCGGCCCTGTGGCATGCCGCAATGTCGCTTTATGTTACTCTGGGTAAAGAAAGCCTACATCTCGTCAAATGAGTGTTAGTATGGAATGCATGCTTTAAGTTTAGTTCATTACAATGTGCTAAATTCGATTTGCTTAATTATCTTAAATCTATATTATGGAGAAGTAAAGTTTCACGATATATGATGCGATCATAGTAAGTAAAGGTACGTCAATGACCTCAAACTGTCAATTGCTATTTGAAAAGAACGGTTTGCAAGCTAAATACTTTGCTTACAAACCGATTTTGTTCTGTAATGGAACTCACACTTAAAAATCGTTTTTTTTTATCGCTAGGCGAATTATTGAATTATCCGCCGCCTTGAATTATCAAGGCGGTGTTGTGTTTCACGGACTTTAAAATGGATTAAAAAACATAAGGACATAATATACAATACATCATACATAAATACACAACGATTCCTGGCAATTATAAATAAGATTTTATAAAAATGCGTGTAAAGGCATCAATTCGCAGCCGCGTTTTTACGAACTTTAATTTCTATGGGCCGAATTGGATATCTTCCGATTCCTAATATTAGTTTCGGAAACACCACACAAAAAATTTTGAGGTAGATTAGATAACGCACGGGGCTGATTAAAAAATACATTATATACCACGATATATGTATAAGTTCACAAATGCACTGATTTTACCAATTTGATGGCAAATAGAGGATTTTTATAAGTCGTTTCAATCCAATGTAAAACTGCGTTCCCATGTCTCAAATAAAGGTGATCAGTAAACTTGGGCGCACCGAACGAAACAGATTTCATAAAAATTCTTAATGCGTTGGTCATGAACTGTGGTGCTTAATATAATATGTCGCAGCGATATGGCATAAGCCGGGAGTTAGCCAACTTCCTTAGAGATTTGGCTAACGCCCGGGAGATGATAAAACGACAACTAATTAGACTATTTCAATAAACAAATCTAGTGGTATTATAAAATACGGAGCATCTGATAATATTACCCAATAGAACCTAAGTACACACATGACTATTTATGTTCTAATCTAACCTACCCAAACTGTAGATTTTGGCGCTCTTCTTCTTCCTCTGGGATTTTACGATTACATCGGAAATGGTTCAGAACGAAATCTGAGTATCAAAATCTAAAGTAAGGTTAAATTAGATCAGAACATAAATATTCATGTGCCCGGCCGCAGTCGTTTTAACATCTCCCGGGCGTTAGTCATATCACTAAGGAATTTGGCTAACTAGGCTTATACCATTTCGCTGCGACATATTATATACATTTTTTTTTAAATTCCTAATTTCATCTAAACATTAAATATAATACTCAAGGTTAAAATACTAAGCCCTACTTGCACCAAACTGCTCCATTTGATTTAGTTAATTTTTTGTCATGCTGTTACTTTTTTAGAAGTTCATTCCAGGGTGGCAAGAAAAAGACAGATATAGAAAATTTAACTTACATACATTTAACGGGTTGGTGCAAGTGGATTTAAGGGCCATAGCAGAAACGATGCCTTTAGCAACTGCGATCAACAATTTAGTTGCGTTTTTGAGAAGCTCAATGCTTCCGCGTTCGAACGCTCTACTTCCATACAAGCTCCAGTTGCAGCGATCAAGTCGATTTTTCAATTTCCATGATAAGTCGTCAAAACGTCGTGCATCGATGCAACATCGATGCACCAAATTCGCTGATGTTAAAAGCAACGTGTCTGCGATGGCCCTTAAACAAACGTTCCGAAATATGGCATCGGAAACAATACGCTAACAGTTCCTACTATATAAAATCTTTATTTTGTAAATGCCTCAGAGTAACAATGAGATAACGAGCTTAACTAAGAGATAAAGAGTATAACTTTATTGGAATGCCTGAATTCAGTACTGAAACAATTACATATAAAAGTAGGTGTGTATATAAAACTGTTCAGTCTGTTTCTTTGCTAATGGCTAATTTGACATAGTCATGCGTCTGTGTACCTTAATTTACCATAGTTGAAGGAAAAATACGCATACAATTTTTACAATTACAAGTCAGAAATGATGAAAATGACATTCGGAAAACAAAATCCAGTTTTCATGAGTATTGCTTTAAAAAAAATGCACGTTTCTACTTATAACAGAACAAATTCTCAAGCATCTTTTTGAACAAAAATGTGTATGGAGTTGAAGTTTTGGACCCGAACATACAAATAATATACAGCCGAAAGAAGAACTTCCTCCATTCATGACATCGGGCAGTGATTAAAGAAAAGTAAATAATATGGATGCTCAATTACATAATCGTTACTCTGAGATAAATGCTGTTAACAGGGGATAAAATGCGCGCGCGGCGCTTGGAATGTGCGTGGCGGAGGCGTCACTGCGCGCTCACGCCGTTCTCCTGCGGCGCGATCTCCTGCTAACAAAATATCTTTCTTATTACGAGGCACGAATGTTGACAAAATACAGGGTGTAACCAGAACGCTACAATTACGCGGAGCAGCAAGCGTCCGGGCGCGATTCCCAGGAAGACTCAGGTTCCTGCCGTTTCAGCAATTTTTGATATGTATTTAAAAATATAATTCAATTTCATAATGCTCCCTGCGAAAAAGGATAGCCCTAGATTTATATTTGTCAATCTAGTTTAGAGATTGTGTCTAACAGAATTAGCTACTGGGCAACTTTAAAAATTTCTTTTGCTGGCTGTCATGCTGACACGTCAGCAACTCCTTGCCAGAAAATTTTCCCACGGCGTATGTGACATCGAGGTCTACGAGTGCGGGCGTGGCATAGCATAGGCCCCAAACACGTTAATTAGTGTAATACTAAATATGCGGTTACCTTCTGTGAGTGTAGAGACAGATCATCAAGCGTGCTGACAAGCGAGGCCGGGCCCGGCGGCGAGCAGAGCGTCGTCCACTGGCCGTCCGGCTCGTACAGGCACTCGACGCACGCCAGGAACTCCTTGCCAGAGAATCCCCCTACGGCGTAGAGAACATCGTCGAGCGCGACGAGTGCGGGCGCGGCGCGCGGGCGCCGCAGCATGGGTCCCGATTTCCAGGCAGCATCGCCGCGGGACAGGAAGGCCGTGTCCCGCAAGGACGCCGCGCCCGCGGACCCGCCCGCTACCACCGCGTGCGCGCGCCACACCGCCGCGCCCACTGAGCGCCGCGCCGTTCCCAGTGGCGGACCTATAAACGTGTAAGAACGGTTTCAGCTTAACGTTTTTTTATTTTATTTTGTAGACGTAATAAAAAGTGAACATAAACCACCACACTTCGTAGCACTAGATAAAAAACTGAGGCTGGTGTTCATAATTTGCAGTCTAACTAGATCATAACCTGTGCTAGGGAATTAATAGACTAATTTATTTGAGACATAAGCACGTTTTCGTACGCGCGTAAAATAATATCCGAACAAATATTAGGGGTGAATACAGAATTTCGATGATGTTGGGCAAAAATTTGGTGGAACACACAAAAGGTACGCAACTGACCTTCGACCCAAACAGCCCCTTCGTCCTTGAGAGAGAGCGTCTCCGTGGAAGCGATGCAGTTCCAGTTGTCGCAGCCACCGAACACCCACAGCGCGTCCTCCCACACCACGCCCGCGCACTGCGAGCGCCCCGTGTTCAGCGCGGGCGCCTCGCTCCACGTGTCGCTATCTGTATAGTTACAAGCAGCGATATAAATGTTCCGCCAGGTGCGTTTCATGGTAATAACATGTTCCGCGAATCCGAATTGCAGTAGAAACTAGGGTAATACAAAAACTTAAGTGGAAACACAGGTGTGTGTGTGTACCTGGCACGTAGCGGTGCACGGCGCGCAGACTGCGGCCGCCGGCCCAGCCTCCCACCACGTACAGCGCGCCGCGCGCATCGTCCGCCGCCGCGGCCGCGTAAGAGCGCGCCAGCGGCATTTTGGCGCGTGCGCGCCACGCTCCTCCGCCTCCCTCTTTCTGAGGATACATATCCATTACGTTCGCGCTTCAATTGTGTATTATGGTATGTATATCGTGTATTATGTTGGATAGAAGCAGGCGTTATTTTGCAGAAATCCATGATATCCAAAGAACCATAAGTTTGATTCGCCAAAATAGACAAAAATGGTTTTAAAATGTGCTAAAACTGGGAATGACTAGGGTGAAGTGTGGGGATGTCCAGTTGTTGTTGTTGTTTTGAATGTGGTATAAAGCAGCTGCCACCGCAGCAGTAAGGCAACTCACCTCCTCGTAGACATCAACGGAGTCCAGCTCGGTCTGGCCGTCGGAGCCGCCGAACACGTAGAGGGCGTTACCGAGGCGAGCAGCGGGGAACCTCGCTCGGGCTCGCTTCATGTCCGGCAAGGGCGTCCACTCGTTGGTGCGCGGGTCGTAGGCCTCCGCCGCGCGCAGCACCCTGACGCGGTCGTAGCCGCCGCACACGAGCAGCCGCGAGCCCACCGCGGCCGCGCCCACGGCGCAGCGGCCTACGGACATGTGCGCGCGCGCCCGACCCGCACCCTCCGCCGCTAACCTTAAATATTATAATTATTTTATTCACTATTTTCTTTTGTAATGTGTTCAATTATTGCATTTATTATTTTTAGATTCATTTATTTATTAATTTTATTTGTTTGCGAATAGATAATGCTTACACTTGCGCTTGGTTTTTTCAAGGGACAAAATTTTTTTTTGGATGAAATACTTGGGTAGTCAATTTAGTTGTAATGCGCAAGAAATGAGATCTAACTCGTCATTTTAACTTTGTGTCAACTGTCACGTCAAAGTAAGATTTTTGTCGTTATTTTAAAGAGTAACCGTACTTTTGACATGACAGTTGACATACACAGAGTTAAAATGTCGAGTGAGTCCTAATTTTGTACAGACTGTTATATTATTATTATATTATCTCGGGATGTGGGCAAAACTGACCTCCCCCCGCGCGGCCCGTCCGCCCCGCCCGCGCGCCACGCCACGCGCGCCGCCGCCAACCGCCCGCGCAGCGCCACCACGGCGCGCGTCACGCCGCACGCGCCTGCGCGCGCCGCGATCACTGAGCACTCCGTCTGCCCGCCGCTCTGTGACTGAGGCTGTGCTGGTACCTGAACACAAAATACGTACATCGTACACAACGACCTTTCGGCAATCTTAATAATCTTATTCTGTAAACATAAGTATATAGGTAAAAAAAACTTATATGTACTTTACTACTTATCGGCTAATTATGTTCTTCACAATCTCTTAACTAAAGTAAAATAACAAGCTTAATAATAGATATTTATCCCTTTTATAATGTCGCGTTAAGGGATAGGCACTATATTTAGGCCTGACAGAAGAGATTGCGTACAACAGAATTCATCATCATCATAAAAAACCCGTCGCAAGCTCACCGCTAAGCACGGTTCTCCTCTTGGAATGAGAGAGGTTAGGCTATAATCCACTACACTGGGCCTGTGTGGATTGGCAGGCAGACTTTACACGCCTTTGACTCTCTCACTTTCAGGAGTCTCAGATATGCAGGTTATACCTAACTAACCCAAAAGTATGAAACAAGTCTATAAGCTCATCCTTCTATATTATATCTCTGAAGGATCTCTTAGCAATAATAATTTGAACTCACGCGGTCGTCTTCCGGGAAAGGCGTGGCGTTAAACCGGTCCCGCCGGCGCGTGGTCCGCTCGCGCTCCCTCTCGCGCCGGTACTCCTGCAGCTCGGGCGCGTCGCCGCTCGCCGCCGGCAGCTCGCCGCAGTCGCGCAGCGCGCCCGACCCGTCCACGAACAGCAAGTGTGTGCGCGAGCACAGCTCGTCCAACTGTCATATTTGAACTGAATTATCTTAGCTTCAAAACAAGTAACTCAATTTTGACACATAAATAAACGTGACTCGTTGGGAATCTTTTTACCCTAGTTGTGACTCGTTGGGAATGAAAATTCTAATGAGGAAAAAATTCCGATGATTTTCGGACGACCCACGCCCAATCGTATTGTGTGTTACCTTTTCCCCCGTAAAAGTGAAAGAATTTTTACAGAGAAAGAAGTGCGCAACACAACTCTTGTTTTGTGAAGTACTTACCTATACTTAATGCGCAGAAGAAAAAAGCCATGGGCACAAGGTCAGTTTTTTGTACTCACGTCGAAGTTGGCAGCATGATGGTCGCGCAACCAGGCGAGGGCTGCGTCGGCCACCGCAGCGGGCGCCTCTTCCCCGCCCTCAGCGCTCGTCTCGCGCAGCAGCTCTATGCGGATCAGCGGTAACGCCGCCAGCGCGCCGCTTGAGCATATCTCGTCGAACTGGAAAAGCAGATAGCTAAAGGGTATCACACTATATGAAAAAAATCAAAAAGTTCCCACGGGATTTTTTAAAATGTAAACTAAATTACTTTATTATTATTAATTCTATTTATAATAATTGATTAACTTACGTTCTCAGCAATGTACGCGTCGAGTTGTGTACGATATTGTAGAGCGAGATCGGGCAGGCCTCGCAGCGCAAGGCAGTCGCTTGGCGTCACGTGCCGCAACAGCCGTTCAGCGAGATGAGCCCGCACCGGCTCCACGCGCAGCTTGGTCGCCGCACAGTACACGCGCCGGGCGGCAGCCGTGTCACGCACGCGTAGCTTCCCCGTGTAAGCGTATTCGACCAGCTCGCGTAACGCGTCCGCGTCCACGCCGGGCATACGTAACGTTACGGGCGCGGCCGTGGCGGGCGGCTCGCCCAGCATAGCGAGCAGGCAGGGGGAGACGGCAGCCAAAATGGCGCGGTGGGCCGCCACCTGCGTGTCATTCGATTATAATTAGCTGATACCCGGCGATGCACAGGGGATTACCTATTGTGTAGAATACATTAATGTGAATACATAGTCAATTACATATGAGTTACGAATGTAATATCTGGTGAAATGATCTAAATAATGGGGAAAATCGTATCATAATTCACTAGTAAATAGGTTGCAGTTGCGACTGTTTATTCATTACCCATCCATTACATTATTATTTCAAAAATTAATCAATATTTTAAAACAAATGTAACATGTTTGAAATTGGGTAACATTTAACTAAAGTTTGCCATGAAGTCGTTAGTTTTGCAATTTTGTTGTAATAAAAACAAATCAAAAAAAAATTGTTGTTTTTCATATGCTTTTCACACGAAGTTGCCTCAAAATTCGGTAACTTTTAAAATAAATATGATTGTATGACGAAGCGCGTATGAAGTGTAAGATTAATGATCTAAGTACCTCCTCGCCTGCCGCCGCCAGTAGCACATCGTAATGCTGCCGAGCTTTTCGCAGCGCGTTTAGAGAAGCGAGGGTTCTCGCTGGAGCCTCTGGATCGTCCAGCTGTAACTCTTGCTCCAGTGCGCTTGTCTCTTCCCCATCGCTGTCGTCTGACCTTGACGCTGAAGAAGTTGCTCCACCTAGAAAAGGGTCAACTATCTCATATCAGTATGATAACACAATAATTTGTTATGCCATAAACGCAGACAGTATTCTTGGCATCATTCCACGCGGGTATAATATTTAAAGTAAAGATAAGGATAAGGCTAAAATAAAGAATAAAACAATTTGCATTTTAAATGGAGAGAATGAAGCTGAATTTTTTTTAATGAAGCTTCAATTCAATGGTTCAAAATTTAAATGGTTCAAACTTTGACAGTTGAACGTAGCTTAAAGTTACGTAATTAATTGTCACCACTATATCGTACAAATTTAACAATTTCGACTATCGAAAGGAGTACAATTGAACCTACTTTGAATAAATGATTTTGACCTTGACTTTGAGCTGATTGATGCCTTCTCGCTTTTCCAAGCTTCAAGCTCATTTCAAACTATGTATAGGTAAGTCGTTTCGGCAGGTTTTTCAAAAATGGTATAAGATAAAATTGGAAGACATTCCACCCCAACTTTTACTGGCTGCGTAAATTTTCGATTGATTACTTAATTTGTTCCAGTCCCAGACATAAATCATCTGCTCTATTAAAGAGGTCACATTTATAAAACAAAACAAAAAACGTGCGCTTTTATTTTATCTATCAGTTAAGCGCGAGTAGATTAAAATATCAGATAGTGATGATTATATAACATTTATTATGATTACTAAGATAAAGGCACAACGTAATGTGCATACAAGATATTAAATATCTAGGTACCTAATTGCCATCATATTCGTGTTTTATTGTTTAATAGTTCCGGTACATAAAGGCATGCCTAAGTGTAATTTTCCCAAGAAAATACCCAGACATACCTATACTTAACATCATATTCAATGCTACTTAAGCCAATTATTAAGTTCTCAAATCATACCATTAGCTACATCCTATACTCAAATCAACTGTGAATCCTTGATTGCGATGCGATGCGGGCACCACTGCACGAAAGAAGTCTTCATGTCGGAAAATTCATGAAAAGTAATAAGGTAGAGCTTTCGCGATTCATGTTTTTACTTATTTGGGTCATACCGTAATTGAATTCGTGACGAAAAAAGTAAAACCACTGAAGGCCAAAATGTGGCAGTATACATACCTATGTAATGATTAGATCGCGATAGGTACAAAATTAATCTTTCATAACTGTATCTAACTATGAAATCGGTAAGTCTAAGTGCCTTTTTTGTTCCTACAGGATATTCGGACAAAGAATATTCGGAAAGAAGGTAGGTACCTACCTATATTACTTCACATTTAAATGCGAAAGTGTGTTTGGTTTTTTGGCTTATTGATTTGTCCTTCAATCACTTCGCAACTCGCAACGAAGCAGCGGTTTCACGTGATTTTTACATTGGTCTAATAAAAACCTGGAGAGCGACATAGGCTACTTTTATCCCGGAAAATCAAAGAGTTCTTACGGGATTTTTAAAATACTAAATCCACGCGTACGTAGACAATTATATAGACAATTTATAGATTGTTACCTCCAATTGGCTGAATCACCATAATCTTGCAGATTCGCTAGTGCCATTATTTCCTACCAGAGTAGCGATCGCCCACAGCTTCACTCGGTGATAAAATAACCTCTTTATTCCCTATCCCGTGAGCATATCGGGAAATCCGGCCTTACCCCTTGTCTACATTATAAAGGGAACCTCTGTGCAAAATTTCAGCTTTCTAGGTAAAAGAGTTTGAGCTGGGCGTTAAGGAGTTGGTCAGATTTGGTGAACAAGATGTGATCAAAACTTGTCTTGATTGACACGCTTCTAAAGGTTGTAGGAAGTAGGAGTTGAGCTGCTCTATTAGATTTAGGTATCCACTCGATTATTCGAGTACGTACTCGTATAAAGTACCTAAGTGTGCTTCATTGATTTGACCTGCGCATTGCCGTTGATCACTTAACAGTACCTACATGAAGTAGTTTTTTCACTTCTCATATACACGAAAGTTCTTCTTTATGCCGAGATGCTCTTGGGCTGTGGGAAATTTTTATAGTGCCTGAGCCTAGCTTCTTATGCTCTCTTGGTACTTTACTTATCCATGTAATCTGCAGTTTGTGTCACGTGAAAAGGTCTCTAACCTTGATCTTGCCCAGTGGGCGATATATCAGACATACATGAATGGCTAGAGCATCCGTAATGACCAGAAGAAGTGAAAACAGGTCGCGGTCGCGTATCACTGTTTTATTTCCTCGCAAGGAAAGTGAAAAGTATCTACTATACGTTTAGTAGCACGTACTATCTAGTAGTGTTTAACTCGGGACTAAAACCTATTCATACACGATTCTAAATAGCCAACTTAACCATCATATAATTTACTAGCGACCCGCCCCGGCTTCGCACGGGTGGACATTTATTTTTTCTATTTTCCGGGATAAAATATAGCCTATACGGATTCGGAAGAATGCCTCTAAGTAATGGTAAAAGAAATTTTGAAATCGGTCCAGTAGTTTTTGAGCCTATTCAATACAAACTATTGGCGTCACTCAGAAAAGCAGGTATTATTTAAATATTTTTATCGAATTATTGGAATGTCCTCTCAAACCAACACAAAAAACATCAGGTTCAATGTGTAGAGGTTATCCGAGAGTTTTAATCTAAACAAACTAATGCCAAAATAAATAATTTAATTAGAGCGTGATTGCTATCACAACATCTAATTATTCAGTTCACAATCCAAATACCGAAAATATGCGATATCGCTCCGAATCTCGGAAGGAGACTGCATTAAAACCTTCGAAACACCCGTATTTATGCAAGTTCAATCTTGTCGGCCTCCTAGTAACAGATTGTATGACATCGAATGAGCCAAATATCGATTTTATCAAACTACCTGCATTAGATAAATTAATAATTTTATATTATTTTTGACAACTCAAATCAATTTTTAAAAATAACCTTACAAAACATACAAAAATACAAAAATCCAAAGGTTTCCTCTTTATAATATTAGTATAGATTACATGGCACATTTTAGTGCCTTGTTGAACAATCTACTATTAAAGGTAAGTAACGAGTATAAGTTAGGTACCTACGATATACATTATACATACTCAAATAGCAAGAGGAATACGAAGAGTCCATATAGAATGAGGAAATTGTCACTTATCTAACGTGTGATTACATAAACCATAATACCTATCTGCATTACTTAGCTATAATTTTAAAATACTACAAGCTACAACAGAAAATAGATAAGTATAGTTAGGTACTAAGTATATGTAGGTTTCTGAATTGTAATATGTAGTTAGCAGATTGCCAAGGTTCTTATAGTACCGTAGACTTAATTTGTATTCCTCACATAAATAAAAGTGTTATATAGGGGAAAGTGGTCACCCTTCGTACACTTTTTAGTTTTTATTTATTTAATTTATGACTAATTGTCGAATTTATCTAGTTTATGTACCTAAATGTAACAAATATATTGTGGTTTGTTACAAAAAAGTCCAAAGCTATTATGTCAAAACATTAAAGAATTATAGGCATTTTTCTACGATAAGGTATTTGTACGAATGTACCCCACGTACGGGGTACGTTCGTACAGTAGGTGGGGTACTTTCATACGCCATGGGGTACATTCATACAGGGTAATTAAAAAGCCTATTAAAGTTGTTAAATTTTTATCAATTATTATAAAAATATTTATTTATCAAAGAGCTAAACTTATCAGGGGGCACGGCAGTGCCCCCGCCAAGACGAGCCAAACGGCGGCCGGGGCGCTACGTACCTTTTTCTCGAAGTGTTTCGCCGTATTTTCGACCCGTCATAACTTCGGTCTGGATGACGCTAGAAAGCTGAAATTTTCAGTATAAGGTGTCCTCAGCAAATTTACCAAATATACTAAGTATCAAATATCTAGCTTTTATGGTTACAGATTTATTGATACCTAAAATACGCCGTTTTCGTCCCTCACTGATGATCATCACAATTCATACTCTGTAGTTCTAGGGTACTTCCCGAAGTCCTAGAAAGCTGAAATTTGGTATGTAGACTAGAATATGCATACAAACTACAGGAAAATTGAGAAATTGGAATTTCCCCCCCTCTACGCCTCTTATGAGAAAAGCAAATCTGTAAATTCTGTCGCTAGAATGCTGATATTTTCAGGATAAGATGTCCTTGGCAGACTTATTAAACGCACTGAGTATCAATTGTCTAGCTTTAATAGTTTCAGATTTATTGACAGTCAAACTTCTAGTCTGTAATTCTAGGGCACTTCCCGAAGTCCTAGAAGACTGAAATTTGGTATGTAGACTAGAAATTGCATACAAACTACAGGAAAATTAAGACTTTGGAAATTCCCCCCCTCTACGCCTCTTATGAGAAAAGCAAATCTGTAAATTCTGTCGCTAGAATGCTGATATTTTCAGGATAAGATGTCCTTGGCAGACTTATTAAACGCACTGAGTATCAATTGTCTAGCTTTTATAGTTTCAGATTTATTGACAGTCAAACTTCTAGTCTGTAATTCTAGGGCACTTCCCGAAGTCCTAGAAGACTGAAATTTGGTATGTAGACTAGAAATTGCATACAAACTACAGGAAAATTAAGACTTTGGAAATTCCCCCCCTCTACGCCTCTTATGAGAAAAGCAAATCTGTAAATTCTGTCGCTAGAATGCTGATATTTTCAGGATAAGATGTCCTTGGCAGACGTATTAAACGCACTGAGTATCAATTGTCTAGCTTTTATAGTTTCAGATTTATTGACAGTCAAAACTTCTAGTCTGTAATTCTAGGGTACTTCCCGAAGTCCTAGAAGACTGAAATTTGGTATGTAGACTAGAAATTGCATACAAACTACAGGAAAATTAAGAAATTGGAAATTTCACCCCTCTACGCCTCTGTATGGGGGAAGCAAATCTGTAAATTCTATCGCTAGAATGCTGATATTTTCAGGATAAGATGTCCTTGGCAGATTCATTAAACGCACTGAGTATCAATTGTCTAGCTTTTATTGTTTCAGATTTATCGACATTCAAAACCTCTAGTCACAAATTCTAGGGTACTTTCTGAAGTCCTAGAAGACTGAAATTTGGCATTAAGTAGGAATTTCAAGAATTATGAACAACAGATAAATTAAGAAATCGGGTCCTCCTTCATCCTCTCGTATATGAGATGCATATCTGTAAAATCTGTTGCTCGAATTCTAAAGTTTTCAGGATAAGATGTCCGTGGCAGATTTATCAAACGTACCAAGTATCTGTGTTTCCTGAAGTCCTAAAAGACTGAAATTTGGTATATCTGCTTCAAAATTGAGTTGCAAGATTCCACCCGAACAAACATATTTACATACGAGTACATTGCAATTTGAATAAAGGCTTTTAAAAAAAGAGGTAACGATAGAGAGTGGGCCATGAAAATGATGTACCTACAAAAAATAGATCCAAAAAAATCTAGGGCACCTGCCAAAAAGAAATGAAATCCCACCAAAAACATTTCATGTAAAAAAGTAGCCAAGACTCACAAGTTCATAATGTTTTCACTGTTAAAAAGTTATGAGATCTCTAGTAGAGCCAAGCCCCTAGCTGAGCTTAGATTTGTGCTGGCCATGGGACCTATCCGAAGTCCAAAGTAATATAGCTCTTAAATGTTCTTGACTGTATCACATTTATAACAATAAATAACAAATCACTCTACTTACAAGCTCTGATTCTACAAACCCTATATCTTGGTAAAAAAAGTACGGCTTGGCCGTTTACAGTTCGTGGATTTTTTATCTGAAATGACATTTAAGCCCGGAATAGCTTCTGCGACCATCACGAAGTACAATACAAATTAATAATTGTCGAACAAACTATTCCTTAAGGCCTTAAAATATGTTATGTCATGTAATAGTTTTACGAACATTAAACGGCCAAACCGTCCTTTTTTTACCAAGATGTAGGGTTTGTAGAATCAGAGCTTGTAAGTAGAGTGATTTGTTATTTATTGTTATAAATGTGATACAGTCAAGAACATTTAAGAGCTATATTACTTTGGACTTCGGATAGGTCCCATGGCCAGCACAAATCTAAGCTCAGCTAGGGGCTCGGCTCTACTAGAGATCTCATAACTTTTTAACAGTGAAAACATTATGAACTTGTGAGTCTTGGCTACTTTTTTACATGAAATGTTTTTGGTGGGATTAATGTTTGACTTGACTCATAGTCGATAAATCTTTCTTTAGAAAAATAACAAAAAATAAATTGTTCATCTTTAGTTTTCTTATTGATAAATCCTAAGCTTTACAATCAGTCTAAATGAGATCTTTACAATCGTTTTCTATGAGATTGTTGTACAGTTTTTGTCAATTTAAACTTAAAATAGGTAATCATACCTACCTACATTTGGTTGTTACTTTGGAAGTTACTGCACATTATAATTATTTAAATTAACTGCAAAAGTATAAAGTCTAGCCATTCTAGCTGTACAGCCCGCTCGTGGTTGTGGATCAGGGAGGATCATGGCGACATCGTTGATATACAGAGTGTGTATGTCTTCTATATCAGGAAAAAAGAATGACCATGATGATCCCGGTTTCTTCCGAAGGTAAGATATTTTCATCTCTGTACCCGAATAATGACTGAGAACTTTTCCGACGTAATAAACAATAGAAGTCTTCTTTTCAAACTTTACCAGAAGAAAACAGTTATCTTTGATTTTCTCTGGTGTCACATTTAAATTATCATTGATACTACGATCATCAGTCTCTTCGTCCGTTCCGAAATCAATTGGAGATGTTGAACTCTCCCGCAAGCTAAATTGTGATCGTTCAGATTCCTCTGAATCTTCATCACTTTCTATTTGCTTAGCTTTCTTTTTCTTTTGTCTTGAATTAAGTTCCTTCAAACAAATGTCTATGCACACAAGCAAAGGCGTGTTTGTGTGCCGTTTAGTTTTTCTGTTATACTAACTGTACGAATGTGCCCCGCGTACGAATGGTGACCACTTTCCCCTATATATTCGTAATATATATTCATATCTTATTAAACACATTTAAAACAAGGTGACTGGATGTCTGAACTGAGTAGGTCATTCTTTATACTTACATAGCTGCTGCTGGCTCTTTTGAGGGTATCGTAAAATCGGTGTGATACGCCCGGCATACAACCTGGTCAAGTGCGAGTCAGACTCACATACGAAAGATTTCGCACCATCTTAAACCAGTATCAAGTAAATGCCGGACAGCGCCACCTTGATGAGATTTAATAAATTGTTTCGGGAATACAAATCCTTAAGGCCTACCTACTTGCCAGATTTCATGATGCTAGGTCAATGGGAAGTAGCCTATAGGTTACTTGACGACAGAGAGACACACAACGAAGTGATCCTATATGGGTTCCTTTTTCCTTTTGAGGCATAGAATCCTAAAAATTACCAATAGTTAGCCGGCGGCGGGTTTGATTGTAAACAGGGCGTGCCGCCACCAGTGACGGATTAAGACTACTTGATGCCCTAAGCAATCCATGCCTGTGGGCCCCCCTATCCGTATGTCAACTAGAATCGGTCTTTAAACCTTTACCGTCTAAAGTAGTGTTGAATTGGGGATCCTGTATCAAAATCCATGGGGATTTTGGATCACTCTCGCTAACGCTCGTTCGCTACGCTCACCGTGATACAAAATCCCCATGAATTTTGATACAGGATCCCCAATGTAGGCTACTGTCCACAACAACACATTAAATAAATGGAGTATTCCTAAATCCAAGCAACAATTAATCACTATCAACAGTGAGACAAAATCCTCAATGACTAGTTATTGCGGATCCTATATCATACGCCCGCACCGCACAGTGGATGATATAATACGATGAGTTCGACGAGACTGCGGCATTCATAAGAAATGCGAACGAGCCCATATGCATGATAATTTTACGTCTAAAAGTTTGCTCTCGCATAGTTAACCATTTGATTTGTTGCGCTCAAATTATTTTTGTATATTGATCGTGTTTCTGCTTGATCCGGCATTGCTGTATTCATTAGTATGAATTTCGATCGATTGATTCGAGGCTTGCGCATACTTATAATAGGTTGGATAAAGGTAGACTCTTTAAATGTTTATAGCTCATCAGAAATATATTCGTATTACATTAACGATTGCTTTTCCACATATCGGACATAACATTTTATCCAACGATAAAGCACATTTAGTACACGTTATAGCATGACCACATGGTATATAACACGCAGCTACTTCTTCTACAAGACAAATTTTGCAGCAAAGTGTTTCTTTAATATTTTCAACACATAATATGTTTCTGTCTGCAAAAGAACTTATTATATTGTTATTTACAAATTGTTCAGATACTTTTGATGCACCACAAACATCTTTGCTATCACTTTGTAGGTATGTTTCACCCTTCACAAGTAAAACATAGGGACAGGACGGAAACCAGCGTGCGTGCTCCGACCATGGATGATCTTCGATGCCCCAGTCTTTGAGCCTGCCATCACAAAAGTAACAAATCACGCGATCACTATCTCCTGTATAAAAAAAACCAGCATCAGCCATTTCTTGAGGTTTTTGATTTAAATCTTGAGGCCAGGTATCAAAACTTCGCAATCTTGCGATTTGAGTTGCATAGCGAGGATATTTAGGATATATTAACTCCATTCTGATCTACAAACAATGAATTTTGGATAAAGATTTATTAGTAAAAATATATTATAGCAGATTTCTAGTAAGGTGTGCAAGCTTATCATACATTATTATTTATCGAAAATTAATTCTTTAATGATGAATTTAGACACATTTCCCGCTATTTAAATATATTTCGATTGTTATAAATACTTTGATAAATAGAGATTAATGGGCGAAAAAAATACGTACAATGCGTACTAATATAATAAATTCACTGATGCCCCCACGACTTCATCTGCATGGATTTAGGTTTTTAAATCCTGCGGGAACTCTATGATTTTCCGAGATAAAAAGTTGTCTATATCTCTCCAGTTCTTTTACTATACCCACGAAAAATCATGTCGATTCGTTGCTCCGTTGCGACGTGATTGAAGGACGAACCAATAAACAAACAAACAGACACACTTTAGCATTTATAATAAGTATGATTAGTGATGCAAAAAGGCGTCTGTCTAAACTAAAGACTAACGGCTGAATCTTGCCGAAATTTGATACACAGACAATTCACATCTTGGAGACGGATCCAGGATATTTTTTGACGTCGAAAATTAAAGGATTTCCACTCAAGTTTTAAATCAAATTCGCAAGGAAGAAGATTGAAGCATCAAATAGGAGCAAATATTATTAGACCTTTCACAAATTTTATACCTACCTATGGAAAGTAGTAAAATGTATAACCTTTTAACATTTTAACTATCGCGAGTCCGACGCATACCATTCCTTTTACGGTTAGATCTCAATTCACTGCGTAACTATAAACAACAGCGTCTTCCATGCTTCAAAATCGAACACCTATAGCTGATGCGGCAATAATTTATACGTAAGACAGTGTTCATACGAATGTATAAATCTAGTCTGATTACTTTCGCAAATATAAGTTTTATGTTGTGATGATTTAGTGTTTAAAGTTACATGCGCAAATGTTTAAATCTAATTTATTTCAATCCATTTCGTTTATTATGAAAGAGGTTTTAGAATTCGAGCGTATAAATAGGTCGATCCTAAGCGTCACCATTCCTTTCTTTCCGAGTTTTGGATACGACGACAACAACAGTCGAAATAAAGTATGTAAGTATTTTTATTTTATATGTTTATTTTTGAATTAAGCAACTAGGTACCTATTGAATTTTTATTTGGAGTTTTCATGTTGATAGTTACTTAAATTGTTTTTCAGGGCCTCTTCATCTTTCATCAATCCATTTGACGAAGACGAAGACCCCATCGCTTTGGTGCAGCCCCCATCAACATCGAAGTCTCTTAAGAAGAAACGTGAGGTGAAGCGGAAGAAGACGATCAAGAAAAAGGAGGTGACTTCTTCTGCTCCGAAGAATCCGTTCGAATCGAGCGGATCGGAATCTGAACCCGAAACGTCTCCAAATACACCTACGAGTCCATCTGTTAAGCGGAGGAGGTTTATTACCGAATCTGAGGTGAGTTGTCTTATTTATATTTTATTGGATTAAAGCTTTTAAAAGACTTCCCAATAAGAATGTTGTTAGGCAATTGGTCTGTATATAAATTTATGAATATAGTTTGTTAAAGTTATTATTTTGTTAGGGATCATATCCGAAGGGTACCAGTGGGATCCTATTACTAAGCTACCGCTGTCCGCCCGGACGTCTGTCTGTCAGCGGGCTTTATCTCATGAACCATAATAGGTAGAGAGTTGAAATTATCGCAGATGATACTAAATTGAATATTTTTCAATTTCAGGATGAATCTACTAGCAAGCCAGTGCGCGCTGCGAAATTGAGAAGTTTTCTCAGTCGGCGCGTTGCGTCGGGGTATACATCCCAATCAGACCCATCGAAGAAAGGCAGCTACTACTTCGAGCTGCGCGTCTACAACTCTGAAGAAGTGGAGAAACTCGCGAACAATGAGCGTTGGAAGCATGCCATCTGCACACTAAAACTTGCAACTGATTTAAATTCGGTGGTATGGAAGTCCCTCACCAAATTAATTGATGATAGTAAGGCTGAACTAAAAAATATTCAGCCCATTTTATACCCTGCAAATGAAAATAATTTCTAAGATAAATTTTGTAAATTAAATTTTGTAAATCTTAGAAATTATTTTCATAAATAAATTCAAAAAATATTTCATCTGCAACATATTGTATATAATAAGTATGACAATTAAATTACTATCTTTATGTTTGTGCCTGTAAATATTTTTTAACGTGTTTTTTTTACAGAAATTACAAAGCCTAAACCATACAAAGCCTAGACCATACAAAGCCTAGATCATACAAAGCCTAGACCATACAAAACCTAGACCATACAAAGCCTAGACCATATGAAACTAGAAATATAAAAACTAGAACCATATGAAACTAGAACCATATAAAATTAAATTAACGTGTTTTTTTTACAGAAATTACAAAGCCTAAACCATACAAAGCCTAGACCATACAAAGCCTAGATCATACAAAGCCTAGACCATACAAAACCTAGACCATACAAAGCCTAGACCATATGAAACTAGAAACATAAAAACTAGAACCATATGAAACTAGAACCATATAAAATTAAATAAAAATGTCTAAATGTTCATATCGAAAGATTTGAAGTTGGGATATTAATAACGTGATACTTACAGCCCTTATACTCTTACTAAGTCTGCACATTGTCTGAAAATAACTAGATTACTTTATTTTAATACAGTCATCTCATAACTATCCAAAATTTAAAATCTAGAACTGAGAAACTAGAACCATACAAACTAGATACTTGACATGTTTGAATGTTGATATCGAAACATCGCATTACTTCCATTCTATTAATAACTGTTTACTGTTTATTAGCCAATAGCTTGATTTATTATTTAGCTGTATTTCCTTACCGATTTTTTATACGCAGAATATTAAAACCAGAACTGAGAAACTAGATACTAAATAGATAAACAAGATAAGCAATTCTATGAAATTGAAAATGTTTTTCTGCAAAGAGTGTAACCTTTATGTTAAAACATCTATATCGTCACATAACAGAACAAATACTCATAAATCTAATAGTTTATTTCAATCTAGATATGAGAATGTGCAAATTATAAAAACGGCTTTTAGAAACAGAATAGTCAGTTACAAAGTAAATCCGACCTCTACAACTTTAGTTCCAGAGAGTTTTTTTTCACAAATATTTAAAACCACACGCGAGATCATAAATATATCTCTAAAGAAACACACTGCCATTAAAGTAAATTTTGAGTTATTTGTTTCGTATATTTTACCAAAAAATTTTGAAAAGTCTATTAAATCTTTCAGTACTAAATATGGTATTATAGTCCAAAGTACTGATATTGATAATTTTTTATTACAATGTGCTCAAAAGTTAACTTGCAAATGCGCAGAATTCGAACAGTCAGAATCTGGTTGGACAATTGATTCTATCAGTCATTTGGAGATAAATATTAATAAATATAATCCTCTGAAAGGTGGATCATATTTGGCATTACCATCACATATAAGAAATACAAAATCATGTCTAAATATTCATAATTTCGATGATTGTTGCTTTTTATGGTGCATTGCTGCTAAAATGTATCCTACAAAACTTAATTCCAATAGAGTTTCATCATATCCTCATTATTCATTGCTTTTTGACATAAGAAATATGACATTTCCTCCGGGAATTGAAGATATTAAAACCTTTGAGAAGAACAATCCAACTATTAGTGTAAATGTTTATGGGTTAGAAGCCAATAATACAGTTACAGGTCCTTTGTATGTGACTTTAGCTCGAAAACTTACCCATGTTAATTTATTATATATTACTAAAAATGACAAAGCCCATTACTGTTTGATTAAAGACTTTGGCCGACTTGTGCGAAGGCAATTAACAAAACACAAGTCTAAAATATTTTTATGTGATGAATGTTTTTTATATTTCGCAAATGAACAAAAACTACACAATCACGATTGTGCTAAAAGACAAACTGTACTTCCAGAAGATGGTAGTAAGTTGCATTTTTCAAACTATGAGAGAACTCAAAGAATTCCTATCGTGATATATGGCGATTTTGAGAGCTTGCTTTGTAAATATTCAAACGAAAATAAATCTCTTTATACTGAAGATATACAAACACATGAACCATCTTGTTTCGCTTATTACATATGTTGCCATTCTAAACCTGAGCTTAATGACTTTGTAAGCTATCGCGGACCAAACTGTGGTAAAAAATTTGTTGAAAGCATTACGCGAGATGTAAAAAGATTGCACGGTATTTTAAATACAAATAATCCAATGTTTCCTCTTACTACCGAAGAGTTGACTTCATATAATGAAGCAAAAATTTGCTGCATCTGTAAAACAATGTTTAAAAAATATGATATAATAGTAAAGGATCATGACCATTTTACAGGTAAATACCGAGGCCCTGCTCACAACACTTGTAACATAAATGCAAAAAAATGTACGTTTATACCGATCATTTTTCATAACTTGAGTGGTTATGATTGCCACTTATTTATTAAAGAATTATCAGAAATTACCGGAAAAACGAGCTTGATACCAAAATCTAAAGAAAAATATATATCATTCACAAAATTTTTACCTATTGATAAAACAAATGCTGCTCAACTGAAGTTTATCGATTCATTTAATTTTTTGAGTTCGGGTTTGGATAAACTGGCAAAGAGTCTTCATCCGAATGATTTTCAGCATATGCGTGTATTTATTAAGGATGAACACTTATTAAATTTGGCCTGTAAAAAGGGTGTCTATTGTTATGATTATATGGATGCATGGGAGAAATATAATGAAACAAAGTTACCAAAACATTCGATTTTTTTTAATAAACTCACAGGTGAAAATATTTCCATTGAGGATTACGAACACGCTTTAAAAATATGGAAAACTTTTGGTATAAAAAACTTAGGAGAGTATACAGATTTATACTTACAATGCGATGTCTTATTACTATGCGACGTTTTTGAAAAGTTCAGAAATATGAGTTTAGACTATTATAATTTAGACCCCTGCTATTATGTATCATCTCCATCTTTAAGTTGGGACGCAATGTTGTTATATACTAAAGTTGAGCTTGATTTGATTTCTGATGTGGATATGTATCAGATGTTAGAAAAAGGTATTCGAGGTGGTTTAGCCCAGTGTTCATTGAGATATGCTGAAGCAAACAATAAATATTTACCATCCTACAATAAAAATGAGTCAAGTACGTACTTAATTTATTTAGACTGTGTCAACCTTTACGGTTTTGCTATGATGCAAAAAATGCCAATGCGTGACTTTAAATTTTTAAATGAAAATGAAATTAAAAATTTTGATGTAAGGAACATTTCTAAAAAAAGTCAGTGTGGATATATTCTCGAGGTAGATTTATGTTATCCGGATAATATTCATGATGCTCATTCAGACCTACCATTTGCTGCGGAAAAATATTCTCCTGCTCAAAATCAAAGCAAAAAATTGGTGGCAAATTTATATAATAAACATCGTTTTGTTATTCATTATATGCACTTGCAAGAATGCTTAAAGAATGGTTTATTGCTTTTAAAAATATACAGAGTGCTATCTTTTTATCAGGACAACTTTTTAGAGCCTTATATTTTTTTAAACACAAGTCTCAGACAAAATGCCAAGTCTGATTTTGAGAAAGACTTTTTTAAAAAGCAGAATAATTCTATTTTTGGAAAAACGATAGAAAACAAAAGGAAGCAGGTTGACGTAAAACTAGTAAACGTTTGGAGAGATACTACAAATAATACTAATAAATTGAATGGAGCGGAAAAATATATTAGTGCACCACATTTTCACAGTTTATCAATTTTTTCTGAAAACTTAGTAGCTATTCAATTGAAAAAAACAAAAATTGTCTTAGATCGACCAATATATATTGGATTCACGATTCTTGAACTGTCGAAAACGCATTTGTATCATTTTCATTATTCGGTCATAAAAAGAATCTATGGAAATAATGTTCAGTTATGTTATACGGATACTGATAGTTTACTATATCTTGTAAAAACTGATGATTTTTATGAAGATATGAAAGATAACATTCATTATTTTGATACTAGCAATTTTGAAGATGATAATATTTTTAATATGCCGAAAGCTAATATGAAAATACCTGGATATTTTAAAGACGAAATGGGAGGAGAAATCATTTCTAAATTTGTTGGTTTACGCGCAAAATTATATTGTTTACTTTCTGAGAAAAAAACTATCAGTAAAGCAAAGGGTATCACGAAGCCTGTGACAAAAAAATTAAACTTTGAGAAATATAAGAAAGCCTTATTTTGCAATGAAAATATAAGAGATGATATGTTTGTCATACGATCAAAAAATCATCAGGTTTTTACTCAGAAAATTAATAAATTAGTATTAAATAGTGATGATAATAAAAGGCAAATAATGGAAAATGATTTTAAAACTTTGCCTTGGGGGCATTACAGCACGATTCTTTAGTAAAAATATTATGCTAAGTACCTATGTATTTTACAAATTTTTATGTGTCTAATTTTAATATTAGTTTTAATGGTAATTTAGCATTTAATAAATTTGATTAAGTTTACCACAGTGTTTTATTTCAAATAAAATCACAACATATTTTATATTCCCTTTATTAATTCAACCAATTATTTACATTACTTCATAAACTTAGTACTTAACATAAGATTAACGTATTATAAAAACTTACTACTTAATGGAAAATATTCGGACTACAACTTACTTGCATGATATGAAAATATAAAATATACTTTATACTTTAATTAGAACTCATTTATGCTTTTTATTTTTACAATCGCAAAATAACAATAAAATAATATTAAATTTAACTATTCAGGCACACTTAGCTTTTGTATAATCCTATTAATTAAATCTTCTGTAGCATCCATCATATTGTCATAATTATCACTCACTATGTACTGTACACTCAAATTAGTCTTTGCACTGTTCTCCTGTTCTTTACTATCAATTTCAAGTATTTCAATTTTTATAATGTGGCTTCCCTTTGCTTTATTTTTCCGTATAACAAAAGATGAATCTGGAGCTGGTGAAATCACATGATCTATTTTTGGAAGCTTCTTTTTTAAAGACAATTTATTTTTCTTTTTTATGGTTTTCAAACTGGTGTTATTTTCAAGTGTTTCATTATTTTTTTGCTCACGTAAAGCTTTCAATCTATTCTCTTCTTCTCTTTCTAAAATAGCATCCAAGTCTTGAGCTCCATAAAATGGATTATTCATACTTGTGTTTCTTTCGTCATCCGTGAAATAAAAGTCCGACATGATGCTGTAACAAAATACAAAATTTTATAAATATAACAATAAAACAACATTTATAAAAATATCAATAAACAAATTCTAAAATAGAAAAGAATACAGTCAAAATATTATATAAGTAATTTTTTTCACTAACCAGAAGCGAGTGAGTTCCTTGCGTGAGAAGATCTGGGAATGAAAATTGTTTAGTAACAAATCTATGGAGTCAAGTTTTCAAAACAATTGTATATACTTGTATGACATTCGTCCGCATTATGCAATCTCTAGCGACATGTTAGAACCTGTTTAATATTAAGTTCTTACGAATTTCAATTTCATACTATTATCACAAGGTTTAAATTAAAATGTATACCTACATTTTAATATAATCATCGACAAATAATAGTGCGCTAGACAAGTGCGAAGTGAAACACGAATGTGATACCTACAAGCAATACCTTAAAATTTAAATCAACTAGCAATAATATGAAGTTATTTAATAAGTTGCATTTTTAAAATTATCATCAATCAGTAATATGAAGTTGATAAAACAGGCTGAATCATTAAAAATAAATTATATAGATGTTGAAACACCACCACCATGCTTTAGCCGACATAGTAAACTTCTACCAAACACAATTCGATGCATAATTTGCGGACCCTCCAACTGTGGGAAAACAAATATTATGATAAACTTATTATTGCACGAAAATGGACTTAAATTCCAAAATGTTTATATTTACTCAAAGTCCACTTTTCAATCTAAATATTGTTTCCTACAAAAAGTTTTTCAAAATACTCCAGATGTTAAATTTATTATGTTCAAAAATAGTGAAGAAGTTATTTCGCCAACTGAAGCCTTAAGAAATTCTATTTTCATTTTTGACGACGTGACTTGTGAAAATCAAGTTAATATTCGAAATTATTTTTCGATGGGCAGACACAAACAAATTGATTGCTTTTACTTGACCCAAACATATTCAAAAATTCCTAAGCAATTAATACGTGACAATGTTAACTTTTTAATTATTTTCAAGCAAGATGATATAAACTTAAAACATATATATAAGGAACATGTTAATTCTGATATGAGCTGGCATGTCTTTAAACAATTGTGTGCAAGTATTTGGAAAGATCCGTTTATGTTTTTATCAATCAACAAAGATTGCGAACTAAATAACGGTCGGTACAGAAAAACATTTGACATATTCGTGAAATTCGACTAACAATTTTACAATTATATACCACATACGAGACACAAATTTAGTCAGTCAAATGAGAGCACTGGTAAGAATACCTACCCATATTTAATTTAAAAATGGAAGCCGTTGTAAAGAAACAATTAATTAAATCAATTGAAACCATCAAAAAGAAAGCAAAACAAATGCGTGAAGAAGAAGATGATTTAGAACTAAAAAGGCGCAAACTTTTTAAATCCATAACGGATCCATTAGAATCCATAGTATTGCAAAAAAAAGAAAATAAAAACAATAGTCACCATGATTTACCAGATACATGTTCACCTTCAACTTCTGATAAAATTAAAAACATAGAAAATGATGATAAAAATTATGTAACACCAAAACCAATAACTTCTACCCAAAATTTTGAAGAAATCGAAGAATTCTATACTCCATCTCCAACGCCTGAAAAAAGCAATGAAATCTATAATTTGAATGTACCTTTTGGTGTACGTAATGAAAATAGTAATTTAATGATTGGAAATACAAAAGTAACATTTTCAGATGGTGATGCTCATAGCAAAAATATGATGGCTAAAATAGGAAATAGATCCTATGAAGTAACCCCAGGTTTGGCAGAATTATTATTTCAGAGTAAACCAGATGTAAAGATTGTATCTGATCAAGATAAATTAGTATATAAAGATATTTTATGCAATACTAGTGCACATAGGAGAGATTATAACCCTACGAATCAGATTAAAGGCGATAAAGGGACAAAATATACTAAAATTGTGAAACCTCTCTTTACTGATAGTGAATTAAAAGAAAAAAAACAAGGTGGTTTTATGCCAACTCTTAAAACTTTGAAAAAAAATACAGATTTCATATACTGGGATGATCCGAATGAGTTAGTAGATAGATTGAAAATTTTAATTGCTTCAAAAGATGCTGGCAACACTAGTCATGACAATGAGATTATATCAATAATTGAAGAACTTAAAGAAGCTGGTATAATAAAATAAGTATATAAAAATAAAACCTGGTTACATTTTTGCTTAGTTCTATAAACACTGTTGAACATGAATGTCAACAAGTTTGGTCATCATGTACACAAGAAACTGAAAATGGATAGCTCTGCCTTAGAAAATATCTTTGATGCTCAACATAAAATCATCAAACATGTTGGTACACCCATTGACCCAAACGACTGTGCTACTAAACTATATGTTGACAAATTCTTAGATGGGCTCTATATACGATTAAAAACAGTAGAGGAAACATTGTTGCAGTTAAAATCAGAAATAAATAGTCTAAAAAGGAATATAGAAGGTGTAAGTCGTAAATTCAAAAAATGAGCAAAGATAGTGTAGTAAATGAAATACATAAAAATGTTAGGAAAAATTTTCCTCGAAGACATGTTATACTTAAAGACATTGATGATGTATGGCAGGCCGATTTAGTTGATATGCAATCATTCTCAAAAGATAATTCACAATATAAATATATTTTAACAGTCATCGATGCTTTTTCAAAGTATGCATGGGCATATCCGCTTAAACTTAAAAATAAAGAAACTGTGACTGAAGCATTTAGTAAGTTACTAGAAAAAGGTCGTGTTCCCAAAAATCTACAAACTGATTTAGGAACAGAATTTTATAATAGTTGTTTCAAAAAATTATTACAAAAATACGGTATAAATCATTATTCCACTTATTCCACTAAAAAGGCGTCAATAGTAGAAAGATTTATAAGAACGTTGAAAACTAAAATGTACAAGCAATTTAGCTTGCAAGGGAATTACAAATGGAATGATGGAACCCTCGAGCACATCATGAAAAAATATAACTCCACATTTCACAGAACAATTGGTACAGCTCCAGATAAAGTTAATGAAAAGAATAAACAAAATATACTAAAAAGATACAGACTACTACAATTATCAGCACCATCGCAGAAACGTTCAAAATTCAAAATTGGAGATTATGTAAGAATAAGCAAATACAAAGGAACTTTTGACAAAGGATATACTCCCAACTGGTCAACTGAAATTTTTAATATAGCTCAAGTTCAAAACACTCATCCAATTACTTACCTTCTAAAAGATGCAAGACAGCGACCTATTTTAGGATCATTCTATACTGAAGAATTACAAAAAACAAAACATCCTGATATATATCTTATTGAAAAGGTTTTAAAAACAAAAGGAAATAAATTATATGTCAAATGGTTAGGTCTGCCGCCTAGTGAAAACAGTTGGATAGATAAACTAAATCTTTTATAAACACATTTTATGTTAACAACTTTCAGTCTCTTATTATCTACGATACTGAGCAGAGTTCTCTTTTATTAAAAATGGAGAAACAACCATCCAAGCGTAAAATGACTTTGAGAAGAAAATCTAACAATTTGAAAACAAGTAATTCTGGTGCTGGTTTTAAGAAAAGCTTTAAGGATATTGTATCTCGCGCGAAAAAACATATCCATAAATTGAAACCTAAATGCAAAAAAGCTGCAATCGAATTAGCTCTTGCTGCTGCTAAGGAATTAGCAGCGACATCTTCAGTTAATGTACCGCGTATAATACCCATACCAAAGACAGGTGGGGTTTTGCCACTAGTCCCCATATTTGCAGGATTGTCTGCCGCGGGCAGCTTAGCGGGTGGTACTGCTAGTATAGTGAAAGCAGTCAATGCTATTAATTTAATGAAAAAAAAATTTCAAGAACTAAAGAGACATAACGAGAAGATGGAAACATTGTGTATCGGAAAAGGATTATTTATAAAGCCCTATGGTAATGGTTTGGGAATATACACAGCAAAGGAAAAAAACTGATTCGGCGGCTACCTAATCGTGCTCTAAGTAACTTGGATATTCTAAAAATTTCAAAAAATATTCCTTATTTCAGAGGTGTATTTATGAGAAATGAACTTCCAAAATATCCTTTTAAAAAAGAGTGTGGTATCATCAACTTAGATAGCTCTCAAAATCCTGGAACTCATTGGGTAGCCTATGCAAAAATAAATAATTACATTGAATACTTTGATAGTTATGGTAATTTGAAACCGCCTAAAGAATTTGTAAAATATGTGGGAGCGAATATTAATTATAATTATGACAATTATCAAGGATCTAATTCTTATAACTGTGGCCATCTATGTATCAAATTTCTTATTAATTTTTGGAATAAAAATTGAAAATAAATAGATGATACAAAAATATGTAAGCTCATTTAACCATCATGTCTATTACACTCACGATCGTGGGTGAAAAATCTATTCTAGAATCATTTTACGCCCCTCCTCTTATTTTGGAAGACGAATATGAGTGTGGCTTAGTATATTTTTCTGCATTTAATTCAATTCCAAATGTAGACTATAATAATAATGTGTTTGAATATGGAGAAGAGAAAAAAAGAATTCTTATTCAACCAGGTGCTTACGATTTACAAGATTTGTATGAATACCTAAAAGAAAGAGTTGAAAATTGTGAATTACAAATAAAATCTAACATCAATACAATGACATGCTCTTTGTACTGTACTGAAACTATAAACTTTAATTCAGAAAATAGTATTGGACCTATGCTAGGTTTTTCTAACGAAAAACTAAAAGCAAATAAATGGCATGAATCTACAGAATCCGTTAACATTCTACCACTGTCTGTCATAAGGATCGAATGTGATCTTGTACAGAGTTCGTACACTAACGGTTCTCCTTCACATATTATTTATGAGTTTGTGCCAAACATTCCTCCAGGTCATAGATTTATAGAATCTCCAAGTAATGTGATATATTTTCCGGTCAAAAGAAAGATAATTTCATCAATAACAATAAAAATTTTGGATTTGGAAGGCAATAATATAAATTTTAAGGGCGAAACTATTGTTTTGTGTCTTCATTTGAAAAAGTCAAAATGATCGTATTTAACAAAAGTAATTATTATAAAGAGTATAACCCAACTATTAAGAAAGTTATTACCAAGGAAAGTGTAAAACAAAGAAGACGTGTTAGAGTATATAAAAAAATTCATCAGAGTAATAAACAATTTCTTAAAGCCCTCGGCTTCAAAGTATGAGCCTCCTTCAGATCAACGAATTACCTGAATTCGATAACTCTATCGAGAGTTATGAGGTTCATACATATAATCCATACAATAACAGTTTCAATGAAAATGATGAAATTCGGATACCTATTCACCAGCAAGATATTTACGTGTTACCATCAGCCAGTTCCATTTACATTGAAGGAAAAGTTTCGGTGACTCATAAAGATCAAGCTGGCAAAGTTCAAAAGAAAAGTGTTGACTTCAGTAATAATGCAATTGCATTTCTTTTTCAAGATATCCGATACGAAATGAATGGTGTTGAAATCGATCGTATTAGAAATGCTGGAATAACTACAACCATAAAATCTTTCATTTCAATGAATAGCGGTGACAGTAAAGCGGCTGCTGCTTGGGGTTGGAATATAGACGGATTTAAAAATCAAAATGGAAATTTTAATGCTTTGATACCCTTAAATAAGATTTTAGGTTTTGCTGAAGACTACAATAAAATAATAATAAACTGTAAACATGAACTCATACTTAACAGAGGTAGTACTAACATAAATAGTGTTGTCATGGGTAGCGATGATATTGTAGACATTGATATACAGAGAATCCAATGGCGAGTACCACATATTAAAGTATCAGATCAGCAAAGATTAATACTTTTAAGGAAATTAGAAAAAGATAATCCCGTACAAATAGCATTTAGAAATTGGGATTTGTATGAATATCCATTATTGCCAAAAACTACCAAACATTCATGGGCGTTAAAGACTGCTTCTCAATTAGAAAAACCTCGATATGTTATATTTGGTTTGCAAACTAATAGAAAAAACGTTAAAAACAGAGACAGCACAATATTCGATCATTGTACATTAACCAATGTCACATTATTCCTGAATTCCCACTATTATCCGTATGATGCTTTAAATCTCAAGTTTGAGGAAAATAAATACAGTATATTATACGACATGTACACCAAGTTTCGTCAGTCGTTTTACAACCTTCCTATTGATCCACTGCTTGATCTTCATACATTTAAAGAAATAGCGCCTTTATTTGTCATAGATTGTTCCAGACAAAATGAAAATTTAAAAACTGGTCCAGTTGATGTTCGTCTGGAAATAGAAACGTCTCAGGAAATTCCAAGCAATACCAGCGCTTACTGTTTAATCATAAACGATCGTCTTGTGGAGTATAGGCCGCTGAGTAACATTGTTCGAAAACTATCATGAAAATTATTGTGGACGTTCAAGGTTTTAAAAATGATCAAAATTACTTTCTGCCTAAAGAGATTGCTATAGTGTATAGTGATCGAGTTCAAGTTTTGTTAATAAAACCGCCATATCCCTATGAATGGCTAACAGACACAGAAAAGAAACAAGTTAAATGGATTGAAAAGAATAGAAAAATATTATGGAGCGAGGGAATCGTGCCTTACGAGACCTATAAATACCATCTAATAGATATTTTAAAAAATAATGATATTTATTGTAAAGGCCTTGAAAAGCAGTTATGGTTAAAAGATATATTAAGTAATCCTAACGTACATAATTTAGAAGATAAAGGATGTCCTCGTTTATTAACATTGTATGAGTTGTATAATTCACATTCTGACATATATAGTTGTGTTTATCATCCGACCATCTGTGCGCTGAAAAATGTAACTTGTTTAAAAAAGTGGTGTATGAATAATAAAGTTTTAGATGATTAAATATGCTTGTTTAACTTCCATATACCTGCTTCTTTTATTTAATTTACTGATTATACTCGTATTGAAAACACAATATTTGGTGTAGGTTGTTATAGCCAAATAGTTGTTTTTCATGTTGTAAAAATATTACATTTGAAGAGTAATTTTAAAATTCAAGGTTTCTTAGTACCTATCTAGTTTTATCACCATATTTGCTCGTGCAAATAGAATGAATATTTCGTTCTTAAACCATGTGAATAGTTTGTTCAAAATACGGATAGTTGATTAATTTTTGCTTGGATTTAGCTACACTCCATTTATTTAATGTGTTGTTGAGGACAGTAGTTTAGAATTGGGGAATTCTGTATCAAAATTGGTGGCGATTTTGGATCACGGCGAGCGAAGCGAGCGAGCGTAGCGAGAGTGATCCAAAATCCCCACCAATTTTGATACAGAATCCCCAATTCAACACTACTGTCTAAAAACATTAGTTTTTTGTAAAATAAGATGATGAGATGTATAACATACTTTAAAAGTGGAGTAGGTGCGACAACAATAAAAACCAAAGCATAATAATTTATTTATTCATTGAAATGCGCCTTGAAGGTCCGACTAGAAACTTTTTTTAGTGTGGTTTTTTGTGACGTGAGAGTATGAGACGTGATGCCCTGACGGATTTTTTTTTTGTGCTTCTTCTGGTGCCCCCTCAGACGTGATGCCCTAGGCAATTGCTTAATTTGATTAAGGGTTAATCCGTCACTGGCCGACACCCTCTTTGACCTTTGGCGTTTTTAGGTAGACATCGCGGCTTTACGAGCTCTCCCATGTCTGACCCACGGGGGTAAAACACCCCAATTTCCTAACTAAGGACTAGCACTGAGAATTCCTTGATAGAAAGCGTTTGCGCATGTTGCTTGCTACCTTTGCTCGTCGCTGCTGTCGCTATAGCGCACTATAGAATCGTTAACGGTATTCTTCCGTGTTTTGCCGCTCCGCTTTATGTTTAAGAACGCCTGTCATTGAAGCGGAGCGGAGTGGTGACTCGTTCAGGTGCCTTATCAGATTACACAGAGATGACGCTTTTTTTTATCATCACTCCTTAATAACTGATTAGGCTAGCGTTACATTGCGCAGAAATTCAGCGATCTTCTGCGACAGAACGTCATTATATTTTATTTCATATAATTTACTATTATAGGGCACTCTATGCAGACAACCGACTTTCCGAATTATGTGGCCGATAACAGTAAAATATATTATATACAAAATAATAGCGCTCCAGCAAGGAAGATCGGCGCCGGAATTTCCGTGTAATGTATCGCCGGCCTTAGTCTATTGAGCACTTCTCCGCTCCGCTTCAATGGACAGACACCCTAAGCCTGAAGTCAAGACGCAGCGGGTGCAGTGCGGCGTACACGCGGCTTCGCGTCACGTTACAGTTGATAGTAATTGACTTTGCAAGAGCCTTGAAAGTTGTTTATGCGGCTACATCGATTTCCAGTCAGTGGCTTACAATCTAATGAATTCACTAAAAAACTCTACCTACTTAGCATAAAAAATATAGCGGAAAAAGTATTTATCAAGGACTATAGTCCAATTTATTCTATAACAAATATCTACGCGACATTTGGCATGCAATGATGTAACATTCATTTTGGTTAACTAACCAATGTTAGTTTCCTTATTTAGACAAAGTAAACCAACTCATAATATGTACCAGTGTATCAGTATGTCATTAACACTGCAAAAAATCTTGGCATTTTACCACCTATGGATAGAATAAATTTATACCTATCATAGAATAGAATAGAATAGAATAGAATAGAATAAAATTTATTCATTGAAACCGACACATAAACATAGTATTACAAATAATGACGCTTATATACAAAACTAAAAATAAAAAAAAAATACAAATAAAAAATATAAAACCTAGAATATAAAATTTAAAATATAAAACTTAAAAACTAACTTAACTTAAAGAGTGTATTATGTATGTATTATGTGTCGTGCCAACGAAAGGGCCCGAACTCAGCTTGATGTTGATGATCATATCTGATGATGATGATCATAAATAGTTAATGATAATATGAAGAACCTTGGCTTTTCTGTCTCATTATTTTATGATGATGCTTTATTTACAAGATACTTGTGTAAATTAAAAATTAATCCTAACTTTTATTAACTTTAACTCTTTAACACTTTGACAAATAGCTACCTATCTCGACAGAATATCGGTATTATTAGGGTTTTTCTTTGTTTTCCCTCCAAATTTCATTTCTCTTGCTTACATTGATTATTTATCTTTATATCATATGTATATTATATATGTATATTAAGTGTTTTTGTAATCTATATTGAGTGGTTCTTTACTGAGTCTTTTATTGTATTTTCCAGCAAACTGTAATTGTAGTTATGTATCTACAAGCTGCACAATGCAATAAATTGCATCAGCTAATAGTCTTTGATGAAACATGTAAAATCTATAAAAGGAGAAATTGAATGAATTACTTATACTAGAGAGCTCAAAGCATGTAGTGTGGAACTTAGAGATTTTAACTTAGACATTTGAAAAGAGCAACCGCCGAGTTTCTTGCTGGTTCTTCTCGGTAGGAACAGCATTTCGAACCAGTGGTAGATTATTTGACGATTCAAAAGCACTTGTAAAAGTTTAATTGAATAAAAATAATTTAAATTTTGAATTTTGAATTTTTAAAATTATGTAGATTATTCCTATAATGTAGAGCCCCTCTAAATCAGATTTTGATTGAAATTCTGGACCAGGTTTGTCATAGGAAAAACTAGTACATAGTACAGTATCATATTTTTACAATATCCATTCTGCCATGGGTGAAAAATTAGGCAAGTTTCTTCATCATTGTTTGACTATGCAGGGCTTTGATTAATGTATTGTTGGCATTAATACAATTCCCATTAAATGCTGCCATGTACAATACCATCTGAGCTACATTACATTGTTCGAGGAGAAAGGTTAGTAATGAAATAAGTAAGAAATAACTAAGCATCTTCATAACAACTTTGTTATTCACTAGCATTGCTCTACTACAATGATCTAATCTTTAAACCCATAGATAACATACTGGCTACTGTTGAAATACAACATCAAGTTTTTTTAAAGATTTGTGCCTAGGGCAAACTTCTAGAATAATTTACATATGTTACAAATTAAAATACATGACTGACTAAAAAGTCCAACAAACAGGTTTTAGATAACTTTAGCTACTTATGTTTCGTTAATGATTGATGGATTTTAATGCAACAAATATCTCTACACATATTATATTACCTGTGATAAACTGCTATTTTTGGGTTTACACATTGAGCATAGGTATAAACAAACTAAAGAAAGCCCAACTTGTTCTATAATATAAAGTAAGGACAGTTTAAGTACTGTTTTTAACCCCTAAACAATGATTAAGATTAACACATGTTTTATAACAAGTTAAGCTAACAAAAAAGTTTTGATGATGTGATTTTGATCTTAATACTTTACTTACCATCGCCGTTTCTATAGTCGTCGCGAGGTTTCATGATGCCGGTATTCGTGGTGAAGGGTGGTTATGCCGTGGCCGCCGGCCCAACGCCGCTGTCGCACCCGACCTGGAGTTGACACACAAAGTGGTAATCGCAAAGTCTCCCGTCTTCCGAGGTCGGCCGTCGGCCCACTGCCCAGCGCTCGATCATTAGCTAGTAGCCACTTAACCAGATTATACTAGAGCACGCGGCCACGAAGGTCGCTGCGTAGTACCGAGTCACATGGCTCGCCAGTCGCCACGGCCCACAACCCTCGCCCGCCGCCCCACAACCCCACTAACAAACACTTTTTTATTAATTAAATTAAACATATTATTACGTTATCTCGACAAAGATACCTTCAAGCCAGCTGACAGCTTCGAGAAAAATCAACACGGCAAGACAATAACATTAACCCCGATGTTGAACGCGCCTTACAAGCGCCTTGTTTTGAAAATAAATAAATAAATTATAGGACTGTCATGGGACTGTCAACGTCAAGTGTCAAATCTCCCATAAACTTGTAGTGCTGCCATTTCTCACTTCCTATTTCCCTACTTTTTCCGTGAAAATGAACAGAGTGAACTAGAGTGAGGAAACTCTCGGTTAACATTTGACGCCTGCCAGCACAGATTAGGTATTAGTTACTACGTAAGTGCCTGCCAGTGTAATTGTAATGTAGCCTCAACATTTTGTTACAAGTTTACTAACTGTCGTGAATCATGCCATGCATGACTGATGGAGATTTCAGTCATTCCGAATTTACCTTACGGAATTTACTAGTTAAAGAAATTACACAAAATATAAAAGTAACCGGCAAACAATTATTATTGTCTCTTGAGCAAAAGTGGTTTAGTAGAAGAAAATTAGCATATCTCAGGAAACAAGGGGCAACTGAACGCGTCTCCTTCATTCCGCTCAAGAGATTTAAAAAATCCAAAATCTATGCGTATTTGCTCAAGTTCACTGGCCACTTTACCTATCTGCAGCAGTGAAGATAATTTTTCAAAGATAAAAAAAGAATTTTAACATAATAGTTATATCAATCCGTTTTTACTTACAGCATAATATTTAGTAGTATAAAATATTGCTTGGATAATGGTAAAAATTGATTTACTGGCAACTCCAAAGTTCATAGTCAGGCTCCCATCCCAATACACGTCTTTTTTTAGGAAAGCGATATGGAAGTCGGTTTGCCGTTTTTATCATAAAATTCGTATGTCTATGGTTTTTATAGTGGAGTTACTAGTTCTAATGGGGCATTATATAAAAAGGCTCAATTTGCACATTGTAAATTTTTTATTTTTATGTAGCTTTTGCCCCCTCCACCCCTGTTATCACACTAATATTATAAAGGCGAAAGTTTGTATGTTTGTGTGTGTGTATGTTTGTTACTCCTTCACGCAAAAACTACTGGACGGATTTGGCTGAAAATTGGAATGGAGATAGATAATATCCTGGATTAGCACATAGGCTACTTTTTATCCCGGAAAATTAAAGAGTTCCCACGGGATTTCGAAAAACCTAAATCCACGCGGGCGAAGTCGCGGGCATCGGCTAGTCTCACATAATTTGATTAAAACGAAGTGCTCTAAGTAGCACAGTTTTTCAGAAATCAGCAGTAAAGCTTCGAGATGGTAGATTAACCATTGTATCTAAATAAATAACTGTACTGTGCCTTCGGTGACAGAATCGCTTGGCTGATTTAAAAAAAATGAGCAACTCTATACTAGCGGCACGCTATGATGGCCGGTTTGACACATTACAATAGTGATGTGGAATGTCAATTTATTCTCGAACAAAAAACAATTAAGTTTTGTTTTTGTACCTGATTAAATAGGTTTAATAAAACAAAAATGTATATGTTTATTTAATTTATTTGAACGAACTGAATATATGAACGAAAATGAATATACATACTTTATATGCACACAAGAAACATATGAATACAAAAGATACCAAAAAAGGTGCCACAAAAGGCCATAATTAATCAGATTCGTCCATACTACTATTTTCACTGTCGTCACTGCTATCATCACATACATTAATAATTATATGTTCGTTTTCTATAATATTATCTATTTTCACATCTCTTTCATAATCTTCCCTTATTAATTTAACAGTTCTATTCACAACCTTTTCCCAGTCTCCTTTAGTCACATGTTCACAAGCTTCTTCTAATAATTTTAGCATTTTTTTTGTGGTAAATGGGGGTTCTGTATTGTGTCTTGCAGCATATCCCTTAATTTGAGCCCACACCAACTCAATCGCATTATACTCACAATGGTAAGGCGGTAACCGTATAACTCTGTGCCCATGTTCTAATGCTATTTCGTCAATGACGTATCGGATCTTGGTTGGTTTGTTTTCTTTTAAAAGACGTACTAATTCCGCTTTTAACATATTCATGTTTGCATCTACGCCATTTTTACGAAGCCATGCGACGATATCAGCTTTCTTTTGGGATTGGGCAGGTGGCTTGTCAATTTGCATCGAGTGGTATGGGGCGTTGTCCATAATTATAATAGATGGTTCAGGGAGGCTACACAACATTGAGGTAAACCATTCAGTAAACTTTTCTCCATTCATGTCTTCATGATAGTCTCCAGTGGTTTTTGACGCAAAAGCCATGAGAGAACCTTCGACAAACCCGTTGATGGTTCCGGCGTGACAAATTATAAGTCGCGATCCTTTTCCTACAGGAACTTTGGAAGTAGATGCTGCTGTGTCATCGTTCCAAGAACGGCCTACAGTATGGTTAGCATTAAGCCATGTTTCATCCAAGAACACAACATTTTGCCAATTTTTGATTTCTTTCACTTGCCGTAAAAAAGTATACCTTGCCATCGCTATATCAAATCTTTCCATCAATATTTTGCGTTTGTTACATTTTTTGTATCGAAATCCAATGGTCTTCAAAATCTTCGTTAAAGAACTTTCCCCACCGAAGAATAATCCAGCTTCCTTCAGTGAATGCACCAACTTTTTTCTTGTTGGATACTCCTTCTGTAAATAGTAGCCGTAAACATGTCTTCGGATAGCATCGGCATCAAAGCTATCGATGCCTACGACTGGTTTTGCTCGTTTTCTCTTTTTTGGTGTGTGAAGTTTATTTTCTTCTGTGCCAGTCTCGCCATATTTTTTTTTAGTTATCCGTCTAACAGTTCGTTGTCCAATATTAAGCGCATCAGCTACGCGTTCAACCACTGACGTTATAGGTAAAATTGGCCCTCCATTTTGAGCTTCACGATCGAAATAGTTACGAAGGCGTATTACGAACTCACGTGTCTGACTATTTAGAACAGTTCTCTGCGTACGTTCGGTCATATCGACGAAATCCACAACAAAGGGCTTGAACAGAGTCCAAATTAACGAGCAAGGGTCAACAGTAATGCAGTATCAATATTTGAAATCCAAAGCCAGGTCAAAACTATATCACAATCGCATTGCACTGACAGTTTATACTTTTCGAAGCAACGTCAATTCGAAACTGCTTTGTTTTGCATTGAGCATTGACGCGAGTTTGCCGGAGGTAGTAGTTGTGCTAGCCAGCGATCCTATGTGACGATCGTATTAGATTCCATTTTTAAAAATTTATTGATATTTTTTTGCGATTTCAGAGGTTTGTCCACATAGTGAAAATTGTT
This sequence comes from Maniola jurtina, assembly GCF_905333055.1. Taxonomy (NCBI): domain Eukaryota; kingdom Metazoa; phylum Arthropoda; class Insecta; order Lepidoptera; family Nymphalidae; genus Maniola; species Maniola jurtina. Next base: position 8,121,040 of record NC_060033.1, read on the forward strand.
CATATTCACAAGTACATTCACCCCTTAAATGGTGCAAACTGATTTTTCTACACTTGTATACATTTAAGAAATCAATTTAATAAATAAATTTTGAGTCCTAAACCTAAAACTACATTCGATAAAATTTATGAATCTCTGCACATCACTATCGTCAATAAAGTAATACAATTATTTCCTTCAAAGTCGTTATCAATTAATACGGAACTTCATGAGCGGACAAACGTCAAACCGGCCATCATAGCGTGCCGCTAGTTTAGTCAGGCGGAAAAAGAAAATAAAATACATTTTGTTGTTTCATTTTTTAATTTTCTATTCATTACATGCCACCAAAGTGCAATCAAAAGTTGAATTTGCTATAATCCACTTTTTTTAGCGGATTAAAGCAAATTAAGCGTTTGATTGTTTGTATATCATAGACTTCCGCAAAGTAACGCCTGATTCTATACAATATGATACAATATTATTTTGACAAATCGTTCAATACAATATATTAGGTAGGGTATAACGAATATAATATTATCGTTGTTTTGACGACAGTATTTTGTAGTTTTGAATCACGGCGTCGGAACGAAATTGTTTCAATGCAAAAATATAATGCTAAAAATATGACGACTTTAAAATCGTCGAAAGTCGACGAATAATACGATACGAATAGTACGCTGATAATAGAGAAGTACCGTCGCGACGGTTTATTTACGACAATATATTATTCGTAAACGTGTTGGGTATAATTCATAGGCTTTCTTCTACCCCCGCGAGTTTCAGTCGAGGTCTGCTTGCGTTTGGAGTAGAAGTTTAGCTAAAGCGTGCCTGGCACCTAGCTGAAGGTCTGGGAAGCCGCGATCACGCTCTCTGAACAAGCACGCTACACGGGCTTCGCTTGCAGGGTCCGTGGTTGCGTTGTGAGGGGGTGCTACAGGGTTGCAGGGGGTGCAAGGCTCAGCCCGGGGAGGCAACAGTAGAGCAGGTTCAGGCGCGCGGATACAACGCAACGGGGACGCGGCCAAAATATCTGCCGCTGCCACGTCTTTGGGCCCGCCATTTGTACGCCACGACTCTAAGCCTAGAATATGAAAACAGTTTGAATTATTAATTACTTAAAATATTTTTGGTGGTTACATAGAAGAAATCTATGCTACCCGGAGGAACTATGCTATGTATAGAACTTTTAGATATTTCGACTTTGTAGAGCGTCATCGTCATCTCTGTCATTTCTATGTCCAGTTTTGCCTGTCTCGACGACAGAGACAAAGCTCTATGAAACCGTTATCTCGTTCTAAAGTTCAATGTGTAATCTTTCCTGCCGGGTAGGTCAAGAAATCTAGCTTCCTGGTCAATTCGTGGATATTTAATTACCCATCAAACCATCCCTCATCATAATGACATCATACAATAATGACCTGCAATATAATCCTGCCTGTAGAAAGATATGATCAGCGGCGCGGCGGCGGTCGGGAAGCGGCCCGTGTTCTGCGTAGGCTTGACGCCGGCCGCGTCCACGAACAGCGGGTTCGCGAACTGAGCGAACCGCGCGAACGGCAGCGGCAGGAACCACTGCTCGCCGCGAATCGTGTTCATTCGGACCTGTATCACACAAATTTTATAAAGGCGAAAGAGTGTGTGTATGTTCTTCGATGTATGTGTGATTTTGTATGAAAATCAAGATCTTTTGATCTTGATTTTCTTTGGGCTGGCTGTAGGCTTTTAAAAGTACTGTGGGAACTCTTTGATTTTTCGGGATATAAGCGATGTACTAAATGTCTAAACCAGTAAAACAGATGGTCCGTGAAAAGGTAAAACAGATCCAATCCACGTAGGCTAGAAACCTAGAGAACTTCGGAAATATTTTGGTTCAGGAGATTATGGTGCAGACTCATGATCCGTACTTACTTTTAATATGATACATACCCTATTTAGAAAGTCCTCAGTAAACTCCATATAAGGGATAGACAGGAGTAACAACGCGTCACGCTGTAACTTCGGCACTGCGGTATTCAAGGCTATTCGAGCCGCATGCTTCTGTATCTCCGTCTCACTCCAAACACGTCCTTCTCCCCAAGGCACAGGCAAATCCGGAGCCTCTAGTATGTCTATCTGCGAGTTACGGTATTTCTCCGTAAAATTCTTCACCGTATTGCGCATGACTTGCAGTGTTGAGTTATCCGTTTTACGTATTGCTTGCAATGTCGAATTGTCCGCATTCTTCGGCAACTCGATTCTGGGGACTATTACCTGTGGATAAAATGTATTTCACTATACCCTATTTGCGAAATGAAGTTAATACATATAGCGCTCTTTCTGATCGGCTCTATCATTTGTATGGATGCGTAACAGAGAGAGCACTATACTGAATTATCTGCGGAATGAAGTTAGTGTAGCGCTCTCTCTGTTTGGGTCTATCATTTGTATGGATGCGTAACAGAGAGAGCACTATACTGACTTATCCGGGGAAAGAAGTTAATATAGCGCTCTCTCTGTTTGGCTCTATCATTTGTATGGATGCGTAACAGAGAGAGCACTATACTTACTTATCCGTGGAATGAAGTTAGTATAGCGCGTTCTCTGTTTTTGTATGGGAATAGGTAGAGAGAGCGCTATATTAACTTTATCTACTCTGTGGCGCGCTATATCGCGTTTAGGTAATACACTTACAACGATGAGCGCGGTGTTGGTATCCTTCTGCAGACAGACTGTGTGGTATCTGTGCAGGAACTCGCTCGCCGTGGCCGCGTGCTCTACTGGCAGGGGCAGTAGGAGCGTGACGCGCGCGCTCTCAGTGACGTAACGCGCGGGCGCAAGCCTGGTCGCGCCTAATGCTCGCGCGGCTTCCACTTGGACCAATGCTCCTCGAGGATTTGTTGTACCATCAGCCTGCCATACAAGAAGTATTCTCAGATAAAAATGGTTATGTATGGAACACTTCGCAGCGTCTGCTAGCGAACGGCGAAACAAGTGACGATGAAGGTTCACCATCTTGGATTTGAAAATGGACCTTGAAAATTACTCTGATACAGATTTCAAATTTTACTTATCAGGTTTTGGTTGAACTTGCATGAGCACAAGTTTTGCTCTTATTCAGGCCGAGATCTACCTATTAGAGAGTATACTTTGACTTGACTCAGACTTAACTTATTTCAGTTAAAACGAGACAGATTATGTCAGCGATATGTATCTTTAGTCAGAATTCGCTCTGTAGATCTCAGCCTCAGGGGGGACTGTTAAATTATTATTATTAATCAGATTTGAATGAAATGCCTAACAACCTATGAAATGTATTCTCGATTAGTGGCGTTTTGGTATGAAAACTTAAGGTTATGGGTCCTTAAAAATGTGTACCTTTCGCGCAGGTAACCTCAACAACAGCCGGTACCGCAAGGCCACCGGAGGCTCCCAGCACCACGCGCCCTCTTCCAGCGTAATATCCTTGGGTGATATTTTAGTAACAACTCCTGTTTCTTCCGCGTCTGCGACTGTGCTCCATCTATTTGCTGCCCATGCGCGAACCTCTTCCAATATTAACTAGAAATACAATTGTTTAATCCAAACTAGCTCTCCTGTACCAAATTTTGTCAAAATAGATTAAACGGATAGGTTGTAAAAGTAATAGATAGACAGATACACTTTCGCATTTATAATATTAGTATGGATTTAATTAAAATCTAAACCATGCATTTGTGGTGAAGTTTTTTAACAGAAGGAGGTTTTAGTTTGCGAACTTTAACCATGTTCGAAATGTTCTAATTGTTACTCACATGAACTGCTTCTTTGTACGCGCTGGTGAGTGGAGCTACGACGCGATGGTCGTCCGGCATGAACGCGTGCGTCGCGTTGAAACGCGTCCAGCGTAAATGGTCAAACCTTATAACAATAATTTAAAAAGTTTTCAAAAAACTTGACTGCCGTTTGCACTGCACCTTTTCTATTTTTGGCAAAAAAGGTTTTTTTTTTAAACTAAAAACCATTTTTGACCAAACAATCTTGAATCTGGACTCTCTCAGGGTGAGGTGCGGTTACAGGGAAAGGGTGACGCGTACAAATAACGCTGTTTCCGTCATCTGTGGAAACATTTTAGGTTCCACCCATCAACAAGTTATCGCTTCGGTGATAAGACGTTTACCTCGAAGGTGGTCTGGGCGTAGCTAAGCCAACATCATTTCTGAGCGCGGCGGGCCACGACGCGTTCCGGTACCCGCGCGGATGGCGCCGCGCGCTAAGCGCCGCCTGTCCTCGCTCGCGTGCTATGCTCATTTGAGCGCGCTCTAGGTATACCTGCATAAAACGAGAAATATAAACACCAGTGGCAGACAAACAGAAACATTTACAGTTTGACCATGAATTAAAATTAGTGGCAAATATAGGACAATAGCTCGGAATAAAGGTGGAAGGAATCTTAAACCTTATAATTTATATCTTTAACTTTATCAATATGATGAAACATAAAAAGTAAATGTCAAATATTTTCCCGTAGGAACGTTGTTAATCGAAAAGTGCGCCTTTGGTTTCCCCTGAGCCAATCAAACTGGCAGCATTGCCACACTGAATGGACATGGACCTTTGTGCCAGGTAGGAGCACGGATTGCAGCCCTTTTTCTTTAGACGTCGGCCCATGTCATGCACGACACTCTTCGCCTCCTTGCCCAAACGGCCCATTATCGCCAGCACCAGTGGGATTTTCAGGGATGGGGCGGGGCGTATTTTTTATTGCTTTTGTTTTTATATATTTAAGTCACAAGATTCCCTCAAAAAAAAAAATTGTCCTGCACATGTATAAACAATATTTTGCTTATAAACTGCTATTAAAATGCGTAAGCGTAATTCTGTGGCATTAGTTTTTCTGAGGCATTAACTGCATGTAAATCTGTCATTATAGTGCGCAAACGTCAAATCACGAAGTTTTAGCCTGAATACTAAACAACTGATTTACGCACAGTTATCTTCAAAGTTACACTAGAGGGTCAATTTATTTCATGGATTTTACAATTTCGGAAACAAGTGGTTCATCAAAAGTAGTAATTACGCACCCTTGAGATATAAGCAAGTAGTTGATGGAAGTGACTGGGCTCTATAGCTGGTTGTACCACCACAGCATCGGCCAATTCAGGAGTCAGGACACCGCCCACGCCGTTGCCGGCTGTGTTCACATACACTGACACATAACTCTCTCCCTGCAAACAGGACAAAAAATCTTGACTTGAGAGGTTTAACTATGCAGCTAAACTGACTGCATACAGGCACAGTTGATTGTGGACGAACTTGTGATCCTACATAATAATATGTGAGTATATGTAAGCCAATTTTACATTTACGCATTCGTTTTCTGAAGTTGCAACATGGCAATTTGCGCAGGTCATAGACTAAGGAAAAAATGTACAAGCCTGGCTGAGATCTGTTTTTATATAATGTGCAGTCATAAGTTTCGTGTTTAGATTGGGTTACTTATTTTGCGCCCACTTAATCAAGTATTATTCGTACTTTCAGACGAATCTTGAAAATAGCTTCGCAACAAGTTTTGCGAATGTTGCAATGCAGTCAAACTTATTTCATTGAGTTGTGTCATATCAAATCCATCATCAAAGATTTCTTACTTGTAATTTCTTTTGAAGCACATGACGATTTTGAATGATCAAGTTAATGAAAGCCACAAGTCATTCTACCAAGTGTGTGGTGCACTTTATTTTTAACTGCAGAAGTGCAAAAGTAAGTTTTACTCGTCAAATGAAAATGTTTTTACCCATTTTTTGAAACAAAAAATATGTACCAGTTTTAGAGCTTTGTCATAGTGATATAGTGATAACTATAACCAATGTAAAATTCTGTGTTCTGATAATGATAATGGTACAATCTAGTAATACTTAAGGTTACATTATACTGGCATCTGATAAAAGTATAATTATTTTGTATAATGATAATACCTATCATTCTGAAAGGAGATGCAGTGCGCTGGTACTACTATGTGTCTTCTTTCAGACCTGTCTTGTGTGAGATGATGATGACGCTAAAATGACTATGTAAGAACTGAAAGGTTCTCCAATTTTTATTTTAGAAATACCTATCTATATAATATAGCTGACAAGTTGAGTAATGAGACTACATAATGCAGTATTGCTTACTTGTACTTCACTGACGCAGGATAGATGCGCAGCGTGTAAGACACAGCGACCAAGATTCTCATGATGGTGTGGAGAATATGAGTTTCTCACACACCAGTCCAGTTCTCCATGCACCGCACGGAGAACCGAGTTCGACAACAATATACCACCCTCTGGTACAAACAAATTGAAATCATTACTAAATGCTAGATTCATCATGCAGAAAACTTATCATTAACAAGACTAACAATAAAATTCGAAAGTGTGTCTTTCTGTCAGTCACATTTTTACAGGCCATCTGCTTACCCAATGTGGTTCCCAGTTAGCTTCCATCCCAGCGTTGGACATAATATGCTACTTTTTGCCCCAGAAAATCAAAGAGTGCCAACAAGATAAATATAATATATAATATAATAGGATAAAAATAATTCAGTGTTTGAAACACTGAATTATTTTTTCCCAGGAAATTAAAGAGCTCCCACAGAATTTTGAAAACCTACACAGACGAAGTCACAAGCATCATCTAATTTTCTAAAGAAAAATCATAATGCTATTTTTTACTGACTTGCAAATAAATTGCACTACTTCAGCATAGTCAGCAAACACCACTTCAAAAAACCAGAACTAATATACAGTCAGCTATTTTACTTGAATCATGCATTTAATTAGATGAATGCTTATTAGAATTTAGTAATGATTAAGGATTATAAAAATTATGAAAATAAATTAAAATAATAATGTCATACCTAAAGTACAATACTGTGTATCATCATTTGCTACAGTGCCCATGTAGATGTCTTGACTAACACTCAGTTTGGATACCAGTTCTGTTAAACGCCGTGAATTCACAAATGACATGTCCGACACCAGAAAGAAGAAATCATATTCCTCTAAGTAATTATCTGCAAGGTACTTGAGGGCATGGAATGGTTTGAGCATTTCTCTCGTGTCTGTGAAGCCAACTACATTGGCACGACCAGGGGCTTCCTGCAATGCACTGGCGGTTATAAAGAATCGTAAGGCGGGTTGTAAACGTGCTGCGGTGCGATTAAGTGCTGCTGCTCGTGTTTCTAGCACTTCCTCTGAGCTTAAGACACCTGTAGAGAAACAAATACAAGAGATTAAAATGGTATATACAAATATAATAAGAAAATATAATTGCTTAATCCAAGTAAATCTGAAATCCTTCCCTAGTTTTTGTAATATTTAAATGCTTGTTGAAGAGGAATACAATAAATTGTACTGAAATAAAATTAAATAAACTCTTCTACCTCTACAAATATATCCTGATATAATATGATACATTTCACCAATTATGATATTTAGGACAGAAATAGCATGCGTCCCGGGGATGGACATAAGCTACTATTTCCTGGAAAGTGGAGCTCTGAAAGTAAAGCATTATTAAATAGCTAAATCCCAAAATATGCAATCATTTATTTCGTACACAGATAGCTTGCTGTCAGGGAAAGGCAAGTTTTCACCTTGGAAAATCAAAGGGTTTTCATTGGATTAAAAAAAATATCTAAACTAACACAAAGTCACGAGCATCATCTAATCTAAAATAAAACTATCATAATCCTATTATTAAAGCTCTAGGAACAATAACAGATGTGGTTATTACACAGTAATTAACTGGACTATAGACATATAGAAATTAGGCATTTAGGCAATCGCGTTCCAACTTAAACCTATTGCTTTCCATTAGCCATAATTATTTTGTTGTGCTTTGTATGTGTTTTTTCTGTACTAATTTTGTGGTGTACAGTAAAAGTATATTCATTAATTCATCGTTGTGACTTGTAAAGCTTGGAAAAAAGGTTTTTAAACGTTCTCACCTGTAAGCAGTCCACTCCGCATGCCAAGCTCAGTGCTGTAATACCGTGGTCTTTGAACACTACGTCCAGGTTGGCTCCTCGATCCCAAAGGTCGTTCTTCACGTTGAGGTTCATACTCATCGGGTGCTGCAACCGTCATCGTATCGCAAGCAGCGACCTCCTCCTCCAGCGGTACCGTCACTAAGGCAAGCCATAGCCCTATTCCCAAACCCACTAGGAAGTAGGAATTATGTTTCACTTGAGACACAACGTATCGCGACAACATTTTACGTGTGATTTAACGTATCAAATAAACTTGACCGCCCAGAGTCCACGTAATCAGATTAGGCATGTATAAAGAATTGTTGTAGATTTTAAAGATAAGCGTAGGTATCTAACCCAATAAATAAACCTTAGCTAATTTTTTTAATTACTTAGAACACTAACTACACAGTACACAGTCATATAATGTAACTTGTAAGCAATGGTAAGCTGTAAGCAAGCCAAAACCAACTTAATATTTTGACCACAGACCACGAAGATTTTGACGTTTTTTTGACACTCAAAATTAGAATTGACATCATGACATTTGATGCATTTGACATAAAATAATGTTACCATAATAAATGCATCTTAAAACTTAAATACGTGATGTTATTCAGTTGTTTCATTGTGAATGAGTTAATGAACCAGTTCCTACTTTGTACTTTATTATTTTAAATCCACGTAACTAGGTACATAGGAAGGTACATAGGTCTAGTTTTTATACAATACACACATAACCAGTACCTATATTAGTAACTAACTAGGTAGTTAGCACAGAGTACATTGAATATAGGGGTATAGAGTTAACACTGAGAATTATTGGATAGCGCCATCTAGCGATATACGACGACACTAAAGCCGAGCAATTCACGCTCCTCAGGGTATTTTTTTAAAGAAAATATTCCCCAAAGTAATTTCCAAAAGTCAAAATCATAATCTGATTTTGACTTTTAGAAATTACTTTGGAGACAATGTAATTTGAATTCTTTAGGCAAATAAAACAACGATTTAGCGATTAGATGGTTTTTTATGTTTTCTTTTATTAAATACATTCAATGCCAACATTTTAATTATATCACCTTCGTCTAAATCTAATCTGGTACCATTAATTATTTTATTTACGTCTCTGCACCAGTTAAAAAGAAAAAAATTGCACGATAATTCGTATATTATATCCACTGTCTGTGCTTTATGTATTTCACAATTGAAAAAATCAAAATCGACCTCTGTATATAAATAAGTTTTTATGAGTGCTTTTATATTGGGACTCATAGGTTTATTTTTAATAATATGTGTAATTAAATCCTGAATTCTTGAAAAAAGAATAATTAATTTATTACTGGGATAAGTTAAAAAAGTCTTTCCTTTTTTATATTCTCTTAATTTTAAAAAATCTGCTGTATTATTGGGGTCATATAAACATTGTATGCATTTTTTACAATTTTTGAAGATTTTTGCTTTTGCTTTTTTTAATAAATAGCCAGTTACAAACTGTAAAGTTGCTAATACTCTAGGATTTTTTTTTTTTTCTTCATATTGAACATATATTGTATCATCTATATCTTCAATCATATCTGTGTAGATGGGCTCACTTTCTGATTTATCAAACAAGGTCTCCATTGAGTTAAAAATAGTCTGACAATTGTCTTCCTCACAGTTGGAGCCAGGCGAGTGCTGTCCACTTAAATTGTTAATTAGTAATGCAGCAAAGGACGATTCGAAGCCAGCTACAGTTGGGTTAGTGTTTCTACACCCATGGCTACGAATCGTCCCAAAGAAATTTTCTAATGGATCCTGATTCAAATGCCGCATCCACACAGATTTTATATTGAATTCGTTAAATAATTTTTGGATGAGGTATTCAACATTATTTACAGTTCGTAACCAATTGTTGACTGTGGGAACTGTGACAAGCTTATCTAATGACTTATCATTATTTTTACTGATAAATTTCATCGTGCTTAGAACTTTTTTGGCATTTGACCAAACGGTACCATGGTCAGATTTAGGCGTCACAGGCAACAACAAATTTTTCCCACTCTTCTTTTTCGAGTTACTGAAGCTACCGTTTAATGAGTCGAATAGTTCGTCGAAAAACAATAGAACGTCCGCAGTCTGTGTACATTCAGCTGGCAATATATTCCGTTCTGAAAAAAAAGAATAATATTTAGAGGTCCAGCCTAGCTAGAAATACACAGAAATTCCTAACAAATTAATGAAAAGTTTGTATCATCCCTGCAGTGTGGCTTAAAAGAATACAAGTATGGTAAGTGCTATAAGACCTACTTACCTGCCAAATTTTATGATTCTAGGTCAACGGGACGTACCTTATAGGTTTTCTTAACAGACACGACGGACGGACGGACAGACAGACAGACTGACAGACAGACAGACAGATAGATAGACAGACAGACAACAAAGTGATCCTATAAGGGTTCCGTTTTTCCTTTTGAGGTACGGAACCCTAAAAACACACAACTCTGAACAGTTAGAGGTGTGTACCCGGGATTGAACCCCCAAACCTCTGATTAGGAGGTGGACATCCTAACCACTAGACTATCACAGCTTCTCTTATTATTATTGTATAATTACCTCTAGAAGTGGATGGGAATGCAGGATCTAAAAAAACATTTTCAGGCCTGTTTGTGATGTCAATCAGTGGGACTCTGGCAATTTCAGAATCTGTAAAATAATAAAAGTTATAATGATATTATGGCTGTATTAAAATTTATAAAGCTCATTTCAGACTATGGAATATAATATATATTACACTCCTGTCAAAATTCCCAACATTCGTACCAATTTCAGGAATAGCAAATCATTACTTTTTTCACGGTATAGGAATATTATAAAAAGTTGGTAAATTAAAAGATTATATTATGGCTATTTGACAAAAAGTTTCCTCTTATTATTAATCATGATCAATACATCACTGACTCACTACAGAGCATAGGTCTCCTCTCAGATTAAGAAGGGTTTAAGCCATAGTCCACCAAGCTGGCTAAGTGCAAATTGGCAGACTTTACATATCTTTGAGAACATTATGGAGAACTCTCACGCATGCATGTTTTTTCACGATGTTTTCTTTCACCGTTAAAGCAAGTGATTATCAATTACTTAATAAAGGCGAGTCAGACTCGCGCACTGAGGGTTCCATACTCAGGTATTTTTCCGACATTTTGCACAATAGAACAAAAACTATTTTGCATAAAAATAAATGAAAATCTGTTTGAGAATATACAGGTAAAGTTTTTTCATATGATACCCCACTTGGTATAGTTATCTTACTTTGAAAATTTAATATTTTTTTCTGTGATGCAACCACAAAACGGTTTTCGGATTTATTCCTTTACTTGTGCTATAAGACCTACTTACCTGCCAAATTTTATGATTCTAGGTCAACGGGACGTACCTTATAGGTTTTCTTAACAGACACGACGGACGGACGGACAGACAGACAGACTGACAGACAGACAGATAGATAGACAGACAGACAACAAAGTGATCCTATAAGGGTTCCGTTTTTCCTTTTGAGGTACGGAACCCTAAAAACACACAACTCTGAACAGTTAGAGGTGTGTACCCGGGAATGAACCCCCAAACCTCTGATTAGGAGGTGGACATCCTAACCACTAGACTATCACAGCTTCTCTTATTATTATTGTATAATTACCTCTAGAAGTGGATGGGAATGCAGGATCTAAAGAAACATTTTCAGGCCTGTTTGTGATGTCAATCAGTGGGACTCTGGCCATTTCAGAATCTGTAAAATAATAAAAACTATAATGATATTATGGCTGTATTAAATTTGTAATTTGTAATTAAAAAGCTCATTTCAGACTATGGAATATAATATATATTACACTCCGGTCAAAATTTCCAACATTCGTAGCAATGTTTAGCTCTACGCGAATTATTGTACCGTTGAATGTCTATTTTGACAGGACTGTAATATATATTTTAAATACCGTAGTCTGAAATGAGCTTTATAATTACTGGTAATATGCTTAATTCAAAGTCTTAATTAAAATGCATGGAAAAGAATAAAAAATAACTATATTTACATTCATTGTGACTCAAACTGATTTAAGGCAGTTTCTCTATTTCTAATTTGTACTGCTGGAGCTTGAAAGGTGAGTTTTCTGATATTATGATAGCGAAGACATGTCTACCCACCTGGCAAGAGCAAAGTGGGAATGGCCCCAGGGCTCAATCTTCTAGTCCACGTCAAATATTTCAATTCAAAATGAGAATGGCATACTCGTCGGTTCCGATACACATAGTTAGGATCCAATGATGTATCTAGTCCAACAGCTCGAGTCCACGCAAGATACCGATCCATTTCTTTTTCAGGATTGGGAAATGAATGAAGAACCGTATCATCTTTGCCTGAAAAATTTTTTGTGAGAATAGACCACACACTTATGTTGCATAATTATTCATCATCATCAATCCATACTAATATTATAAATGCGAAAGTGTGTCTGTCTGTCCGTCTGTCTGTCTGCTACCTTTTCACGGCCCAACAGTTTAACCGATACTGACGAAATTTGGTATAGGGTTAGCTTATATCCCGGGGACGGACATAGGCTACTTTTTATCCCGGAAAATCAAAGAGATCCCACGGGATTCCTAAAACCCCATCCGCTTAGTATGAAATTTGGTACTGAGATAGTTTGCGTCCCTGTAACTGACATAGGCAACTTTTTATCCCGGAAACTCAAACAGTTCCCAAGGGATCTTATAATCCTAAATCCACGCTGACGAAGTCGCGGGCATCCTCTAGTCACTAATATATCAAACGTTTCATAAAGATCGTGAGGAAGTCTGCATGAGAGTTTTTAGCATTGATACGAAGGCGACGACGACTTATCTTTGCTAAGTATTGAATAATAATCTATAAGTTGATTACTTACGAGTTTTACCGCATCTCGGCACACAACAACCTCTCTCAGAAGCCGCCATAGTCCAAATCGTTAGGCAAATCTGTGTCCAGGGGTTTGCGCGTAAGTCCAGTGAGAAAAGCGAAGCCTTCGGAGTCCAAGGAGCAAGCAAAGTCGTAGAATTAATCATAAAAACACAAATGGAGCACATTCACGGATCACAAAAGGAAACAGAATGGCGGCAAAATGGCGGGGGAAACGCGTAATTGACGTTTGACGAGTCATTATGAGAGACCCAAATAATTCTGTGGAATGACCGAATAATTACCAAAATAGCGCCATCTACTGCAAATTGGACGAACTATTTTTCTCTAAGAAAAAAGATTTGTATAGGCTGTTAGGACACTGGTAGTTAGTTATAGTTACCTATTGATAAAAAAAAGTGATAAACAGACTCAAAACCAACAACTGTGCTTTAACCGAAAATTTTGTCTAGAATCTAGATAAATTAAGAACCAGTATAGTTAGTTACCTAACTATATGAATTTGTACTTTTTCCTACATATAAATCCTCCTCCTCATACCGAGTCAGTGACTCATATTATAACCTATCTCAATGCCTATCTCTTTGTGCAATCATTGCAAACCATAGCTGCTTATGCTATTTATTGTTGGAAAAATCTGGCAACCCAGAAAACGTTAATTCGCTAAAAATAAAATTAGTAAATCTAATGAAAAATGGCGGTAAATTTAAAAAAAAGGGCGTTTAGTGTAGGCTCAATCCCTATGTACGTACCTAAATTATTTAGGAACAAACTACGGGAATAAAGGTATGTGATAACTTTTAAAATATTATTTTCGTAGGATGGCGGTTGGTATTAATGACACCTAAGGAGATATGTACCAGATTATGTAGAACCTAAGTAGCCGTGAATCGAGGTGGCTCGCCAAATACGTACATAAACACAAAATAGACGTAACTAGGTATTCGAAGAATTTTTACTGGGTAAATTGGCTTAAAATTCCTTGTAAGCAACTTGAAACTTAATAATAATAATTAAATCGAAGATGATCTAACCGCAGCAGCGCGACTTGAGATTTTATCCTCTGTTAGATATTGTAGGTAGGTATCTTCCTTAGTAACTTTACTAAGGGAAAAGCCCCACGTGAAGCAACAATGATGTCGGCCATGCACTATACATGTTACTGTGTACTACTTGATTTATGTAGATGATACTAAATGATTTATGTTTTGTTTGTGTTATCGATGATTGTGTCCTAAGGCGCAAAGCACACTGGAAGAGCCGAGGCGCGGCGCCCGCGCGCGTTTCTCTTTCTTGATAACCACTCAAACTTAGATTTATTTACTGCATAAAGGCCGATCGCGCGCGGTAATCTGAATAATATATTCTCCTACTGAGAGTCTAGGTACCTACCTACATAAACAGGAAAGTGGAAACCTAGGTACATGTACATGCAAAGCTTCTAGACGCAGGCGTCAGTCATTCAGTTTCGACTTTTTTTTCCCTTCGGGGGGGAGGAAGAAATTCTTACGGACTTCTGCCTGCTGGCAGGGTGTGTCCGACTTGCACGGACTAAAATAACCTCTCCATGTCTTCCAAGGTGAGCACGAAGTAGTCTTCGTGCTGACCTCCTAAACTATCTTCTTCTTCTTTTTTTCTCTCTCTCTTCCTTCTTATCATTATAGCCCTCAGCATTTGACTATATCGTTGCCAGGCGTCTTCGCCCGACAGCATATGCGCGCTCTCCGCGTCGTCGGACGATCCTAGCGCTTCTTCGGCTTTTACCTATACCTATAATACTTATCTATACTAATAAATAAAATTGGAGTGTCTGTCTGTAATTTCGAAATAACTACCTCATATTAAGCTCATATGGTTATTTGAACGATACCAACACTGAATCACACGTTTTTAAAATTTTTGTCTGTCTGTCTGTCTGTCTGTCTGTCTGTCTGTCTGTCTGTCTGTTTGAAAAGGCTAATCTTTGGAACGGCTGAACCGATTTTGACGGGATTTTCACAGACAAGTAGAGGATTGACCAGGGCGTAAAATAGGCTACTTTTTTAACCGACTTTCGAAAAGGGAGTTGTGTTTTTCTACCTATGTACACCGAAATCTCCGAGATTTCTGAACCGATTTGCGTCATTTCTTTTTTAATCGATAGAGGAACTTTGCGACATTGTTTCATAAAAAATTTGGAGTCCAACTCTTCAATCCTGATGCTGCAGGGGATCTGACCAATCCACGCGGGCGAAGCTGCGGGCATCAGCTAGTTATTAATAAAGTGCTTAAGTACTAACTTTATTACTACACTGTGAGACGCGAAACCTAAACCAATCGTTGCTAAACATTTGTTCATGTTACAATTTCAACGCTATATTTAGCAACATATAATATAGGCATATATCGTATTCGTTACTTCGTCATCTGGAGATACCGATAGATTGGTAGGTCTGTACCTTTCTGTTCATTATCAGGCACCTGGAATTTCTTCCCATCTAGGTACCTTGACTAAAATTCGTATCTACCTCAGAAGGCATATTACAATATTAAATCTATGAATAACCATCATGACTCTGCTCTGCCTCCATGCTATGATAGCAGCTTACATCAAATGCTAAAATTAGGATACATTTTGTGATATTAGCGATAAAGAAGTGAGGCTAAACTCTAACAATTGCGTATTGGGATGCCCGCAATACTCTCATTCCAATCACGTATAACTAGCGCCGTGAAGTATAAATTCGCACGTGAAGTAGGGTGGGTGGACCGGATTCCGTCCAAGTGGAGTTGCAAAGTTTGACAGGATGACAATATATTTTCTTGTAAAAACATAAAACGATTGTTAGAATATAAACTTATAAACCTACCGTGATTGTTTCTGCATACCACTATTTTTTTGCTCCGCACAACATGTCCACGCTTGCTCGTTGTAAGCTAAAAACTTGTTTGCACTGTTTTGAAAAATCTTACGCGTAGTAATTTTTTTTAAATTACTCTGTGTATTGTAATGATGTTTAAGTAGGGACATAGATCCATGTTTTTTGAAAAAGTGTTGTAATAATATTCTATTTTCAAGCATTATGTAACAGTAGTCGGTTAGGTGGACGCCAATTATCCTGTCCGGTAATAGGGTCACCGACCCTACTTACGTGCGAATTCATTATTTTATATCATCCATTTTTAACTGCGGATAGGTAGGTATGTTCAGTTTTCCTTGTTTTTAAAATATGTAGTAAGGAATCTTAAAAGGGCGGAAATCAATAAAATCTAAATTTTTATTCAGTGTTAATGCAAAACTATGCCATTAGTATAATTGAGGATTGTACGTAATTGTACGTAATGTTTTTAAAGTCAAATACATAACTACATACGTAGCATACGCAGTAGGAAAATATTAATAGTAACATGCATGTAGTTAGTACCTAACTTAGTAAAGTTTTCCTTATCGCGCTGGGAGTTACCAAATTCGAGACTTGTCTGGTCATCCGCCGCACCGGGTAGGTAGGAAGATAATATTTTTCACCGCCTGTGATGATAGTAGTTAATAGCATTGAACTATATTTTAATAGTAATTTTGCTTGAGTTCTTGAACCAGTCATCAAATACATGGATTTACATCGCTGCCAGTCATGTACTGAAATTGAACCATACCAACAATGAGAAGAGCAGCTCGATTGCGGTAGAATGACAGCTACAATATCACGATCGCAATCACCTCTGATTGGTTGACGTTCGCTCATTATAACTGGCTACCAATACATCGTTGCAACAAGAATAGCATAGCCTATAACAATAATTGCGATTGTAATAATGATTGATGCAGGTTTTACGGAATCGAGCTACAGATTTGTCTAGCGGGATGAAGAGTCAGCTGATTCAACTTGGAAATGGAGACGCCTCGAACCAGTCGTCATGCTCGATATAAGTTATAATGATCGCAAAACAAGTACCTCGTCCAATCTGAAGTTGCAACATTGTACTTAGTCTACACAGGCTATAGAGAGGGTAAAATACAAGCTCAGCTCACATCTGCTTTTATAAACGTACAAGTAGGTACGTCTCGTGTTTTGATTGGACAACCTACTTTTAAGTAGTTGTTTTACAAACAATCTCGGGGTCGTAATTGGTCAAAGTGGGAGCCTCGGTGCATTTTTTGAAACCACCGAAATTGACCCTCAATAATTATATCCATCCATCAGCCTGTATGCGTCCACTGCTGGACATAGGCCTTTCCAAGAGCGCGCCACCAAACACGGTCCTCCGCCTTCCTCATCCACCCGCTCCCCGCCACCTTCTTCAGGTCATCGGTCCAGCGGGCAGGAGGTCGTCCCACACTGCGCTTACCGGTACGCGGTAATTATATGCACAGAAAGAATTCTTCTCGACCTCTGCCCCAAGGAGTCAAGGACCAAATATCTTTGGAGAGGTTTCCTCCCCACAAACAAAAAAATAGAAATAGATAATAATATGTACTGAATATTATAAATCAAAAAGTCCTTTCGCCGAGATTTTCTATCGGTTTTCGCTAATTTCAGGTATTGAGTCATAGTGACCTTATGTTTAGACAGGATATTCCCAGAGCGTCTTTTCCTAATCGTCGGGGTAAGAGTTGGTTGTATGCCAGAGGATAATATTATACTGGAACTTACCTCAAGCTTTAAAAGTTGTGCATGTATAGAATAAATTAAGCAAGAGGTATCGCTTGTTTTTGTTTTTAAGACTGTAGACTCCCGCGCCGGTCATAGAATAGTAACAATCGAGATCCAAGCCTGACGTGTTTGGCGATCGATTGCCGATCCACATTGTTTACAATAGCTTAGAAATTATAACTTAGATTTATAACTACAAGATCTTAAAAATTTTCCTACTCATTGGAAATCAACAACAATTTAGGATTTGTGATAAAACTGTTTGTAAAACTTTAAAACTTTTTTGTAAAAGTGTAAATATTTTGGATACCAGTGTTGTACAAGATAAAGTGCTTATAATGACTGTGCGAAGTCCCTGGTTAGCTCGGTTAGCAAGCATCAAAGGCGCTATCAATCAGGTGCTGATTGTCCTTTTGAGTAAGTTGTGTTATATTGAACTAGTGAACCGAACCGGCTTCGCACGTGTGGCTTGAGAGGAACTATTCTAGATTACATACATCATCATCATCATGATCAACCCATCAACCGTACCAGTTACCACTACTCCTCTCTGAATGAAAAGAGTATGTAAGGCATAGCCCTGCAATTGGCTGACATACCTTTGAGAACATTGTTGAGAACTCCCAAGCATGTACTCGTAGGTTTCCTCACGAATTACGATATTTTCCTTTACCATTAAAGTAAGTGATATTTATTTGCTTAACACACATAACTTCAAAAAGTTAGAGTCCCGGGATCGAATCCCCGACCTCGCGAAAAGAAGGCCGACGTTTTAACCACTAGGCTATAACCGCCTAGGTAAACATTACATTCATATGGGGTAGATACCTAGGTATATTGTTTTCGTGTACCCCTATTTACGCAGCACACGCCACAGAAGCTCTCAGATAAATAAAATTTACAGTTTATACTCATATTACCATACTGGTAAGTAGTAGGCAAAATGTTCATAAATCATCACTAACCATCCATATTACTCTATATGCGAAAGTGTGTTTGTTTATCCTTCTATCACGTCGCAACGGAGAAACAGATCAAAGTGGTTTTTTACATGAATATAGAGATAGAGAGAGTAGAGAGTGACTGATTGAAAAAAAACCTCATAGGAATGAAGGTAAATAAGATAGATACAAAAAATGTTCTGCCACTAACTACCTACTTGAAAAGTTCGAATTTGAATTATTAACTTAATAATTCAAATTACTCTTACTCAATTTGCAGAAACATTGTGTTTTCTTTATAGTGAGATACATAGTTTTTTCCAGTAGAAATGTACATACATAATCGGGCATGTAAAATTACTTATTCTTTTGTTTGGTTTTTTAGTTTTTGATACAAACTGATAAGGTTCCATTTTAGTGAAAGTGTCAAACATGAGTTTGCTAGTGATTGCTTAATAAAAAGAAATATCCTGCTGAAATTAGTACCTCAAAAGGGAAACACGGTCAAGTGCGAGTTGGGCCTCGCTCTTTTAGGGTTCCTCCCCCCTTATATTTATTAAATTTAAGGATAGGTACCTACTTGATAAACTGTACTTCCATTAAAACAGTTTGCGTTATCTATCCTGTATTAACTTATTTTTATTTTTACTTATATTAATTACTTTTGCTCGCGACTTCGTAATGCTGAAAGAAATTATCAGAATCGGTTCAGTAGTTTCAGAGCTTATCGATTACAAATAAACAAATCTTTCCTTTTCAAAATATTGTTTATTGATAACCCTACTAATATTATAAACGAAAGTTTGTAATGTATGGATGGATGTATGGATGCTTGTTACCTACTCTTTCACGCAAAAACTACTGGACGGAATATGGAATGAATAGATTATACCCTAGATTAACACACAGGCTACTTTTATCCCGGAAAGTTAATTTCCCAGTTTCCCACGAGATTTTTAAAAACCTATATACACGGGAACGAAGTCGCGAGCATCAGCTAAGTTTAGGTTAGTAGGTATAGATGATTATTGTAATTTAACGTATTATCTATTTTGTACACGTAGCAATAACAAAATTATTATTTTATTTGTGCTCTTAATATTGACTCTCTCATCTCACGTAGTCATCTATTACAACATTTCCTACGACAAATATATATTTTGGCTTGTATGCTAAGTTGCAAAAGATATGTTTGCACAGTGTGCTCTTGGCCTTCTGAAGGTAAGTTCGATTATAAAAACCAAACACAAACCGGAAAGCACGTAATAAAAAAAGTAAAGCAAATATGTATGAACTAATAATATGACTAATTCTGTTGTACACAATCTTTAAACTAAAATGACAGCAATAAATGACGTACTTATTTTAGAGATTGTGTATAATTTTAATAATTTTCTAAACTAATTTGGCAGACCTTAATCTAGCGGTATCCTTTTCCGCAAGGAGCATTGTGAAAGGCATAGCAATACATAAAAGACTTGGAAATTGTTTACATACTTAATAATAAAATTATATCGTAATTTCTCTAGCCTATGGTAGGTAGGTTTCCTATCATACATACCATATTATATTCCTCAATAGCACCAAATAGTCTAAAACAGTATTCTCTTAGAAAATATTTGAGCCGATCAAATTTCGAATTACAAAATTATATTTTGGCTTGTCAGGGGGCAACAGAACCACATAGAGCATCAAGATGTACCTATATAAAATAGTAAATACAGTAGAATACTTTTACTCGTAATTAAAAAATGTACTTACAAGCAATACAATTACGTAGGTATCGAGATCCGTAATTCCGTACGTAACTTGTAAAAAAACTAAATTAAAATCGGTTCATTCGTTTATGCGCTACGATGCCACAGACAGATACACAGATTGGTACACATGTCAGACTTATAACACCCCTCTTTTTGGGTCGGGGGTTAAAAATGGTCAAACAATCAAACTTTTTTTTGTCTTATATAAGGTCTTATTGTTCCCAGTTAACATACCAACTCTATCTTTCGGGCTGGCACTAGGCTGGGTATCTCTGGCAAGTGGTGAGGGAGGTCCCGAAGCATCCCGAGGGGCAGTCATCGCTTCAGTAACTACGTTCACCGCCTCGCTGGTGGGGGTTCCTCTCAGCGCTCGAGCCCTTGTTGCAGGAAGAAAGGTTGCGCTTATAGGAACATCTTTTTCCTTCGTGGTTAGTACAAGGACAAGCGACGTTTAATTCATTAGGTTGGTACATAGCCGGCATCACACGCTGGATAAGCCTCCATTGAAATAGGTACGACGTGTATATTGGGGCGTTTGGCTTTAGCTCCTTGTAAAGTTGTACCGATATGTAAGTCATATCGATGACTGTTCTTCTATGCTTGATACCTAAGCGGTGGATTTGTGGGCACATGGTCAGCGTATGGCGCCAGCAAGTCATCTAATTATAATATACCTCATCAATGCCAAGCCCAGACTGCTAAACTGTATAAAAGAGCAGTTCCATTAACATTTTATTATGTCCTGCAAAACTAAATAGGTACTTACTTATATATTTTTCTATTTTCTTTATACTATATTTTATAGGTACCTACATACCTATAAAATAAGAAACTGACTGAAGAACTATAACTGAATAATAAGAAATTGGAGTATTTGTACATAGGTTTTCTCTTTAGCGTAGACCCCCACTAAGAGACGATTTTTTAGAAATTATATCCAAATCCCTTCAACCACATGTTTCGAGCAATACACCACTCATATCTACAGTTAAATTCTTTCAGTTATATACGTTTTTGTAAATAAAGTTGTCCCTAATATAGAGGCTATGGAACATTCCATCGTGTAGCCCTCGGGGAAATAACTCTCGTAGTCTGTATGTATTATATACCTACTTATTCGTGACTTTCTCTCAGATTTGCTGGTCGCTGAAATTGGCGAGTGTATGGGGCGGCGAGTGGTGTATAGTGGCGGCACGGATTGCAGCAGGTCTTGGTAGTGCTGCTGCTTGGGCGCTTTCGCCGCTGCTAGCGAGAGAGGTTTGCATTTTTACTAATAACCATACTAATATTATAAATGCGAAAGTGTGTCTGTCTGTCTGTCTGCTACGTTTTCACGGCTCAACCGCTAAACTGCTTTTAATGTTTGGTACAGAGTTAGCTTGTACGGGAGCTGTGGCTGTGTGCACGACCGTAGTAATAAGGACTGTAGCAATACATCCCGGAGACGAACATAGGCTACTTTTTCCTACAAGGAAAAGAGTTCCTACGGGATTCTTAAGGATCTATTCTTTTCACTGATTTATTTATATGAAATTATGTACAGAGGTAGCTTACGCCCTGGAAATTGACTTCAGCAACTTTTATCCCGGAAAAACAGTTCCTCCGGGATTTTTAAAAAACCTAAATCCACTCGGACGGAGTCGCGAGCATCATCTAAGTAATCCAATCCAATCTACTTATAAAATCCTCCTAAATAGTCCTAAAATAGTATGGTAGGTACTGAAATAGTGTGGTCACTGGTTAATTCTACTTCGCCGTATTACAGATGTGCAGTGAAAAGTACCGTGGAGCAGCAGTATCAGCGCTGGCGTTGATCCACAACGCAGGTGTGCTGATTATGTATCTGGCAGCAGATTTCGCTGTGTCTCACAGGTAGCTACACAACTTATTTACATCTGCCTTTTCCGCCGTTAGCAATTTTGAAATTTCTCCTTAGTACTAATTTTGAGACGAGCACATTATTATCTTCAGGAGATAATAGACTCTGTATGGAGAATATCAAAATGGAGTCTACATTTCCTATGGATGCTTCGGGGTCGGAGTGAAACGTACGTTTTTTCTAGAAGTGTGTTCTATAGAGGATTTGTGTGGTGTTGTGTGTCGGTGTATTGTATTGCTTGCTTTTCCTGGTTCTTTAGTATCGGGAGGGCGTGCGGTGTATAGGTATCGCATGCTGCACGTTACGCCATACAGATTTGTTTGTTTGGGCGCATTGCGAATTAAGCTTGTGGTTCTAATGTATAAATTGCAATTTTGCCGGTGACTTACTGTTATTGTCTTAGACCCATAAGTTTTAATTATGAACTTTGTTATTAGGGCAGTGCTATGGTGGTGCTTGGGACTAGCTTTAGGACACTGCGTTGTTTTCTCATTTGTGCCTGAGTCTCCGTCGTTCCTTGCTGCTAAGGGAAAAATAAAGGTAGGTACTTAGTTATCTAATATTTCACCTTCAACTATGGGTATCTAATATTTCACCTTCAACTATGCGAAAAGAATAGGATTGAATCTAGGACTGAATTATTTTTCCTTTTATTAAATTGTGACTCCTGTTCTGGATGATTTATTAAAATAGAAGTAAAATCTTTTAATAATACCAGCCCTTGGTGAGAGAAACGTTGGCTCATTTTTTATATAAAGCATTTGCGGCAATGCAGCCAGTATTCTTGGCACCATTCCACGTGAACATAATTTGTACAGTAATCAGATAAGGCTTTAAGTTTTGTTGTAACATTTTCGAAAAGAAAAAAGACAATACAATAATTTTTTTATTAGACATGTTGCTTGAATTTTCATCACTGCAAAGTACATACGCATTTGGTTTGTGATAATTTTCTATTACAGGAGGCACGCGTGTCTCTGGCGTGGTTTCGCGGAATGTCAGAAGACGACCCAGAGTTGGAGACCGAATTAGCCAAGCTGCCACCACCCGAGATTGAACAAACCCCTTTTAGCCTTGCCAAGGAAATGTGTGCGTTACTCTATATAGATATATCTTTCTTTAGCAGAATTATTGTAGATGATCATGGATAGTAATGAACATCAGACAAGCCAGTCTAAACGATTAAATCTATTATATCATCACCTGAGGTGCTATCGATAGGATACTGTTACATAGACTTGCCCTTTTT
The DNA here is from genome assembly GCF_905333055.1 of Maniola jurtina. Lineage (NCBI taxonomy): Eukaryota > Metazoa > Arthropoda > Insecta > Lepidoptera > Nymphalidae > Maniola > Maniola jurtina. The sequence goes on from NC_060033.1 coordinate 8,144,378, forward strand.
GCCTGTGTTTATAGAGGAAAACTTTTAACTTTCGGGGAATTAGATTATCTGTCCTTTGATGTTTCTTCAAAGTTTAACTTCTGGAAAGTTTAACTCGTGTAACTGTGCTTTATATGTAGATATAAAGCACAGTTACATGAGTTATAAAATTTCTATGAAAAGCTCGTCTTGGCGGGGGCACTGCCATGCCCCCGATCGAAACAATTCAAATAACGACAATAACGGTTTTTTTTTGGATTTTCAAATTAATTGCATCTAGTTAATATCTATCAAAAATTCAAATTTCACAATTTGTACCTATATCAAAATCATAAAGATTGGTTTAGTTTTTACATCTATCGATACTCCGAGAACTGTTAGGTAACATAAGCATGTCGATGACGCGACCTTGAAGTTTTTATCCATACAAAAATTGCCCAACTCGCCTAAAGAAGTTTTCACTATAACAATAATAAGTATTAATTTTGCAGTGAAAGATGTTCAAAGACGAAAAGCATTCATCATCGGAGCAATAGCAGTCATAGGACAAGAAGCATGCGGTGTTCTCGCCATCCTGCAATATGCTGAACGTTTATTTGTTCTTGCACGCGAAGAAGGCAATACTGCACAAGATACTACTGGTGCAGAAGTGACGAAAACCACTGTGGCAATATCTAGTTTAATGGATAATGTAGTGACACGAGGTGACGATTTAGGTAGAGTGACAATGATGCCTGTTGATCATGGATCAATGCCAGTAGAGTTGGTGACACCGGCAAGGCATGCTGTGATAATCGGTGCGGTACAGCTAGCGACGTCGGCGCTATCACTTTATCTTGTCGAAAAGGTTGGACGACGGGTGAGTTTGGGTTTATTGATTAAGTTTGTCTTAGGTTTGATAAAAATTAGGAGAGAGACAACGAATTAAATGAGGAGTCGTTAGATTTATTTAAAATTCGAAAACCGTTGATTTGTGGTTACATCACAAAAAAAATTAAAATGTGTTCATGAATAAAATAATATAACTAAAAGTAAGATAAATATACTAAGTGGGGTATCAAATACCTGTCAATTCTAATACAGATTTTTTTTATTTTTATGCATTATAGTTTGTGATATATCGTGTGAAATGTCGGAAAAAATACCCAAGTATGGAACGGTGCGCGAGTCTGACTCGCACTTGGCTGGGTCGCGTCGCGAGCAGAATCTCTCTAGAAAAAAAGATTCCGATGAATTGAGAACCTCCTCCTTTTTTGAAGTCGGTTAAAAAGACCCTGGGTGGGACGAAACTAAGTTGAGTTTACTTCGACTAACCACGTGAGTCCTGCCGGCATTAGATATATTTATAAAATAGTCTTAATTTTTTTTTTATGTTATTTTCCAGCCACTGCTGATTTGGTGCGCGGTGCTGACGGGAGTGTTCCTGGCGCTGGCTGCTTGGTTGGTGGGCATCAGCACCAGTGGCACGGCCGTCGCTATCGCCTTCGCTATAGCCGCGGACTCCGCCGGACTCCAGCCTGCTCCATATGCTGTACTCGCTGACATGTTCCATTACCAGGTATAGCCAAGAAACATATATAACTAGCTTATGCCTAAAAATTCGTCCGCGTGGACAAACTTCAACCCCTTATTTTACCTCTTTATGGTAGAATTTCCAAAAACCCCTTCTTAAAAGAGCCTAGGTTACAAAAGGAACATTATAAATAGGTTTCCAATTCCTGTAGTTTAGGTTATAGATCAGTCTTTTTATTTATATGTATTTAATGAACCAATTTTTTTTATGGTATATATTTTATATTTTTAATCTATGTAGACATTGGGTAGTTACCCACCTAGATTAACAAGTTCGCTTTTGTAAGACGCTTAAAAAGTCACTCATGCGTATAACCATATTTATACTTATTTCTTATCATTTTTGTTTATTTCAGTATAGAGGATGTGCTCTGATGCTGGTAACAGCAGGCGCTTGCGTTGGAAATGCAATAGAAGTAGCAGTGTTCCCAGCAGTCGTCGCCGCTGGCGGCCTTCGAACAGGACTGATCCTCGCTGCTGTAATAACCCTGTCATATGCTCTATTCGCAATCTGCGCGGTCCCTGAAACGCGAGGCAAATCGCCCGAGGAAATATACAACGCCATCTGTCCCTTGAATGAGACAACTGACTGTGAAAGTGGAAACTGTGACTGTGGACTAAAAAAGTGTAGTAATTTGAATTGTGGGACTAACGTGAAGAGTAAAGAAACTGAGTGTACCAAACTGTGATAAAATATTATATAGCTTTAAGCATAATTATAAGTTTTAATTAAGACTTTTTTATACATCTACCTACTTGTTTTATTTCCGACATCTTGAACTCAACACATATTCAAACAAAGGGGTAAATAATACACCCTTAGCTGCAGGGTCTCGAAACTAGAGATTTTGCGTGAAGGTTTTCTCATTATCGTAGACCCTAACTAAGGAAGGATTTCTTTAAATTTCAACTACATAATCCTTAAAAACCTAGGACTAGTATGTGGAAGGATCTGTAGGCTCCTATTATTTCAAGAAAATTCATATCGGTGTTGGAAGGATCACGACTCTCAGCAATGCCCTCATCGCTGAGAATTTTTTCTGTCTGCATCGTATTTCTATACAATGTAGAGAAAGAAATTACTATAATTGAATTTATAACAAAAACTTCGGAAAAAGTCTTCGACCTGACTGATTGGTCTATCATCGCACATATTAAACAGCTGGAGTTAGAAATTTAAAATTTTGGCAAAACATTTGGCGAAGCCAGGATAGGTCAGCTAGTAATATACCTAATACTATCATTAGTGAATTAAGCAAATAATTTGATACAAAGAAAGCTTAAATATTTAAGTTAACTGAAAATATTACAATAGAAGTTACATCTATACTTGGTGTTTGTACAGCTATTGCCATAGCAACCTTAGACACTTTTAAGCTTTAGTTAAGTCGATAGAAAGCAAAACACACTAAATAGAATTTAGATGCGAAAACATTCCTTTATATTTTATTGTCTAACCAACTGCCTCCCCCTATAGTTAATTGTTAAAGAGTTTTGGTGTGTAAAGTGAGATCATTTCCTGAACCTGCATTATAATTTTAACAGGACCTATTTATTACCTACTATTAATCATACGGTCAATATAAAATCAACATTATCCTTCGAAATTTAAGTAAGTATCGAATTTCACATTGAATACAGCGTCAAGTAAAAAATTCTGATCATGAACTTGTACAGTGGGTAATTCTATCGATTTGTTTCGTGGTCCAAAGAGAGGTGGGTGTCTGTTTGCCGCGCCATTGGTTCATTAGTCACACTATCGCTTCCCGAGCTATAGGCTCGAACAATAGGTAGAATACCCATGCGAGAAAATTCCCTTCACTCTCATCCAGACCTTTTTTACCTGACAGTTATAGCTATGTGGAAATGTTTAATGCAGTTACGCAGAACTTTAACTCAAGCTTTCATTATCATACCTTTTCATTATTCCGCTGAATATATTGATCGTTTCAAAGCGATATGCCTACTATTATTTTTTTGTGGAAGTAGGTACCTATGATATGACTCCTATGATACCATCCTTGACGCTGTGCTTAGTATGTCCAGTTGTAGACGTCTATTAGACGATGATGATGATTTTATTATTTGCAGTTTTCTTTTGGTGTAGGTATAATAAAGCATATTTCATTCTGAATTCATTAATATTGATTAATTTCTAGGAACATTTAAAGACTATCCACTATGGGTCTATTGGATAAGTTGACAGCATGGATGAGCGGAGGAGTCACACAGGCCACGGTTCTAGTTCTGGGTTTAGACAACAGTGGGAAGAGCTCATTATTAAACGCGTTACGACCGCCCGAGCAACGAGCAGCGCTCACTGTGCCAACGGTCGCGCAACAGCAGGACAATTTTCAGAGTGAGATCATGGTTACAATATAATCTGTAAAACTGAAGCTTGAGTTCGGGGTTGATGCACAAACTACACACATCCTCTAACTGGCAATCCCTTCCATGTAGTAAACGTTGAAGACCAAAATTCGGCGACTTTTGCGTCGTCGGTGTCATGAGGGCAGTGGCTCAAACAAATTCGAAGTTACCTAGGTATTTATACCTATAGGTAACTAGTAAAAGTTTTATAAAACGATCAATAATAACAATATTTTTTGTACCCAATATTTGCGACATTCAAAAGAAAGAATATTTAAGAAAAACCCCCTAACAGGGGGTTTTCTGGGAAATGGGGTTTTTCTTTAAGGAAATTTTAACGAGGTAAACCGAGCGCGTAATTTCCATCTAACCCTCTGTTTTTGACACTATTCAATACAATATTTTCTTCTTTCCATTTACTTTACATTGGATTTGATGAGATTGATAAAATTTATGAGGGTTCGTCTAACATACCCTTGGAGTGCCTTGGACATAATTAAGTACATGTTTAATTCAATACCAACGAGCTTCGAGAAAGTAAACTTATCTTGGAAGAGTGGATCATTGACTAAAGCTACATTGGGATAGTACCATCGAATCTTATGTTGATTTATTCTATGTATAACTTGAAAAAACTTTGGTCGACCAATGGATAAAATTGATGTTAGAAGATAAATAGGTATACGGGAATCACGTCAGGATGAAGTGAAGCTAACAGCGAAGGTGTTTCTTATTAAGGAATGAGCAGTGAATCGCAGCTCGATCCTTGAACAGCGATAAAGTAACCCTGGATTGCAGACATCAATTAAACAATCACAATGACGAGGTAATTAGTGTGAGCATGACTGCCTAGAAGATGCCTATTCACTCTAGCCTTAAAGATACTCGAGGTTTAGCTATTCGATAGGAATCCCGGGCAACGTAAGATCATTTCAAACCTTAGCGGGTCGAATAAGCAATGTTGAACCTAAGTAGCTATTTATAGTATTCCTACGTTTCCTTACAGGCGGCGGTGTATCCTTTAGCGCTTGGGATGTATCTGGTGCAGCACGTATGCGCGCGTTATGGGAACGCCACTATCGTTATGCGAACGCTGTCATCTTCGTTGTAGATGCTGCTGATCATTTACGATTAGGTAAGTTAATATTATTGAAATGTGCGTGGTGGATTGGCCTGCTTGGGTAGACTTTTTGACTACCCGGTTGAATAGCTAAACATACAGCGCTCAGGAACTGAATGTTCTGGTACAACACCGTATGAGAGTCGAGGGTTAAAAAGGAATGCACAAATATTTTATCGTCATCATCAGCCTGTGGACATCCACTGTTGGACATAGACCTTCCCTAAAGAGCGGCACGACACGCGGTCCTCAGCCTTCCTCATCCAGCCACTTCCCGCCAACCGCTTTATATCGCCGGTCCATCGTTTGCATAAAATATGATTACTTGGGAAAAAATATTTAGTTTGCTTTCTATTCATTTTCTCGTGCCATTATTACGACAAAATATGAACGTATAACTTTCTGCTATATAAGTATCTACCCAATAATGAACTAGATTTTTACTTGTAATTCGTCTTTCCGGTTAATAAACTTTATTTCTAGTGGTGGCCCGCGAAGAACTGGAGCTGATGTTAGCGCACCCGGATATGTTCGGACGTCGGATTCCACTTCTGGTCCTCGCTAATAAGAGCGACGCATCACACGCCTTGTCTGCTACCCAAGTTGCCGCTGGTAAAAATATATATTGACAACTTTTTAATACCTGAAGTGCCCATCTATCTATCTCCAAGTGCTGAAACTATAAGCTAGATGTGTCTATAGTAAAATTACTGATTTAAAATGGATTATTTGTCTCCTTTTGAACCGTTAGGATATAATATGAAACGACGGCAGCGCCCTTTCGGCATCAGTTTTCCTCTTCACTTTTAATAAAGGCACCTTCAAGTCGAGTGTCGGCATCTTCGGCAAGCGCGCTTCACATCACCTTGTCAGCAGGTTCTATAACTAAGAAAAACTTTATTTAAATACAATTATCTGTTTTTATCACATCTATTACTTAAGTCAAAAATGATAAAGGTGGCACCTATTTAACGCATCCTAGCGAGGTATAATTTTATGATTGGAAATACTTTGTTATTGTTAGCTATTTACATCGAAATAGAACGAGTCGGTGTGCGCAAAACCAATGCAAGTTTTCACACTTTCAGTACGTAGATAGGTACCTAGTAGACACGATGACCCTTCTTTTTTCCATTGAATTATCATGTAGATATTAATAATTATATTTCCTCAAAGCTTACTTCGTACCTACTTTCGTATATTCAGTATCTGTCATTTATTCTTAGTTAATTAATTTAAAATGAATAGACGATAGAGGCAATCTCCAAGGGTTACATACGACTGCTACTCTTCTCTCTTTCTCTCTCTCCTGTGCATCGAGTTCCTTATTGCTCAGAGTAGTGACCCTAGACCTCCATTAATCAAAGGTAGGAATTTTCTGGGGATTCTAATGGGGATGGACTCCTAGAATCATCCGAATAAACAGTCGAGTTCACTAAGAGAACAAGATTTATCAGATGTTAGTGAAAATAACTGGGACCAACGACGGCTTAACCTGCAAAAGGCCAAATTATGATATCTAATATCGGTCACCTATCTAATTACGGATGAGGTCAATCTAACTTAGCAGATAAGCTTAATCGGCTGACATGCGCAGTCACACTAGTCCACGTTTTGTTCTGCTGCTGTTACGTCATATATTGACGTGACAACGTCTTATAATTCGATAGAGCCGGCTGCACGCACGAAAAAACATGACTCATGCGGCGTTACCTCGCTCTGAGGCGTTCCATGTAAGGCTTGAAGTGCAAGCGAGAGCGCGGAACGAGCGACAAAGAAGCACAATCGGCTTTTGTTGTCACGTTCAACTATCGTCAGTAAACCGACTTTACAGACAACCAATTTTTTTTTGTTTCCAGCTCTAGCTTTGGAGCGTATAGCAGATAAGCCGTGGCACATTTGCGCATGCAGCGCCCTCACGGGCTCCGGGTTGCCCGACGGCATAGCGTGGCTGGCGCGACAGTTGCGCGAACAACGACCTCATAAATAAATCGATTGAATTTTTTTTTATTGAATCCAAAATCAAAGTGGTGTGATATTCGAACACTTTGTTTACCCAATAAATGTCTATGTTTAAAATGAGCTATGGTTTTATTTGCCCTGAAATATTTAGGGATTGATTGGATAAGCAAAATAAGAGGCTTTTTAATATGGACGCGGTGCTCTTGGTCCAGGCACTAAGATGCGTTTCTCTTTATCTATCACTAAGCAAAGCCACTAGTTAGAGTTCTTTCCCCGGCAGCGGTAACGATGAAAGATGATGGTGGTGGACGCGATGACGCAGTGACCATTTCACTCACCGGAAATATATGACGTGTGATAAGAAGCTTCGCTTTGTACAACTTTTCAGAAAGGTTCAAGATATTTTGATCAGTCTCCATTACCTACACACACTTGTGTTTCAACTACCCCAATTACGCGTTATTTTTCATCTTTTTGACTGTGCGTATAGCGTATTTTATTAATCCCCGATCCAAAAAGAGGGGTGTTATAAGTTTGACATGTGTATCTGTGTATCTGTGGCATCGTAGCTGCTAAACTAATGAACCGATTTTAATTTAGTTTTTTTTTTGTTTGAAATGTGGCTTGATCGAGAGTGTTCTTAGCTATAATCCCAGAAAATCGGTTCAGCCGTTTGAAAGTTATCAGCTCTTTTCTAGTTACTGTAAACCTTCACTTGTCGGGGGTGTTATAAATTTTTAATTTACACTTGTATCGTCTCAGGTTTGAACATCATTGTATGTGGATACAACATACTTAGCAAAATGTCCGTTACACGGGAGATTGGGTCTTTTACAATTTTGCATGCCTACTGACGCACAGAAAAGATAATATTTAGTAAAGGAATGCAACAAGCGCGCTAACCGTATTTCCCGGTCAGTTTATTGACAGGTGTCAATAAACTGACCGGGTCAGGTGTTGATTCTTGGTTCAGCTTTAGGCGTGGAAGTTTGGATAGGATTGGAAAATTGTAAAATGACTAAATAACAAACTTTGACAGCCGAAAACCCAAAAACCCAAAGGGTCTACTTAAAAGTTTTGTCGTTTGTTTTAATAAGAGGTCTACTTCGCAGTTATAAAATTTAATTACAGCTTGACGCTTGTAAATTGGGTGCAATTAAATAAATTAATTACGTAGGACAACACTCAGCATATTAATAGGATCCTCTCCGAGTTAAAATTAGGTTAGGGTGAAGAACACAGAATTCAGAATAAGTAGGTAAGTATAAAAGTGGCAAGAGAGATTGGTAAGAGAGTGGTAAGAGATTATGAGCTTGTCGCAAATCACTGAGTGTAACTTTTTAACTATGCGTAAGTCTGCGGAATATGTATGAAAATGTTAAATCACTCATCTGGTTCCCGTCTCGTCGTATGCCAGCCTAGCTTATGCGCGCGACTTCGTTCGCGTGGACTACATTTTCAAACTCCTATTTTATCCCTTTAGGGGCTATATTTTCAAAATCCCTTTCTTAGTGGATGTCTACGTCATTAGAGCTATCGTGTGCTTTTCTGCACGATCCGTTCGGTTATTTAAGCTGTGCGTGCCGGTGCGCTGTCAGTCAGTCAGTCACCTTTTCCTCTTACGTATAGGTAGATAGGTATATATATTTAGATTTACACACAGTAAATGTTAACTATTTGTATAGAAAGAAAGTTATCCTTATCTCTGAGGACTGTTGAATAATCAGTGCAATTTGATGTAAAAAACAGAATATGACGTATTTGCATAACTAATTTTGGGCGCTTTGCTTTGGATATCAGAGATAATAAATCAAATTATATTATGTTGGCATAAATTTCAATGGTAGACGTAAATTATTTCTGTAATAATAATTATTAATCGTCTCACTGTCCCGATAGGTATTAAAATACGTATTTAAAATTCTAAGATTTTTTTATAAAAACTTTTTCTTTTCATAAACGATATGGAAAAGTTTTATGAATGATACGTGAAAATTTTTAAAACTTTCATAATATTGTATTCAGGAATGTGCCTATCTACTTAGGCTGAAATTCGCAGCCTAGGGCGACAAAATTTGAAAGGAGGAATATAAATTGAGGAACTTTTGCGTCAGTCCCTCATATTTTCATTAGAAAAAATTATGAACCTATTATCTATGTATTTAACCTTTACTCTTAATTATATGGAGCGATTGGCAGTTGTTTAACGTTACCTATATCCTGTTATAATGCTTATTTTTAGTGAACTCTACTAAAAGTCTGTCACTACACTACAACTACACACAACTACTACGCTAGGTACTATTTAGGTACACTAATATTAGAAGTTTGTCTGTATGTGCGTATGTGTGTATGCGTGTATGTTTGCCACTCTTTCACGCAAAAATTTAGACGGATTTGGCTGAAATTTGGAATGAAGATAGATTATACCCTGGATAATCACATAGGCAACTTTTCATCCCGGGGACTCAATGTGTTCCATCGGGATTTAAAAAAAAACCTATATCGACGCGAACGAAGTCGTATCAGCTAGTAATATATCCGTTGGCCCATCATATATCTAATAAACAAACATGTCCTACCGCTCTAATCAGTGTAGAGGAGTGGTCAAAGAAAACATCATTTTTTTGTGAGAGGAAAATGCTTGGAAAAGTACGACAAGAAGACTGTATGTTTATGGCGTCGGCAGGGTGTACGCCTGTACGGCGTCAGACGGCAGTGAGGCGCCGGTACCAGGCTCAGCGAGTCCTGTCGTGGGTGTCATGGTTCTCATACCTCGATATTGAATTAGGAAAAACGCGGCCGTGTTCTCGAAGTATTTTACGTGATAACGTTTCAAGGTCTTATTCGTGAGTATATTTTCTTTATTTTTTTCCAAGATTTTCGCACTTGATTCGAGTCGTCTCTAGATTTTCCTGTTTTCGGATAAGGGACGAATGTTTCATTAAAAACTTTTTGCTGAATAATTTGAATAGGACGTCTTGAAGTTGTGATTTAAGGCAATTTTTTATGAGGATTTGTTAAAATAAGGGACGGGAAAATTTTGAAGTACAAGTTGATATTTCTAACAAAGTACAGTATTTTATTACCTAGGAATAACAATTCGTAGTTCAATAACCTATCTAGTTATTGGAAATCTTTGGGTAAAAGGGAGCTTTCAATTTTGTAAAAGATAATGGCTGCGAATTTATCTGCGTAGATTTGGGATAAAAATCCCGTGGAAACTTTTTGATTTTCTGGAATAAGTGTTACTGACTGATATCCATGTCAAAAAACGTCTTGATCCGTTGCTCGTGCAAACCAGCAAACCAAAAAAACAAACACATTTTCGCACTAGGTAGTGATACATAGATGCTACATAATTATATTACTGTAGTAACTACTTAATTACTTTAACCAACCTTAAAAAAGGGAGACTTCATTTTGATCCTTCCCCCAGTTTTTTGGAATCCCATGCTAACTCTACAATTTTCAGAAACATAAGACATTAAAAATTAAAGTTTTAGGAATACAAGACTAATCATAATTTAGATTATTTTCGAATCATTATGACTCATGCATAAGCTATACCTACTCGTTAATATTATCGATATGCGTGTTGAAGGAACAGTAGGTTTGTAGTACTTGATGCCATCTGTTAGGATATTTTGTATTAGGTATAAACAGAGAGCTTAGCTGGAGAGCTTCGGTTACATTGCAATAATAGGAATTTTAAAATTGTCTGGATTCATAGTGTTATTTATGAAATTGTGCCTTTTAACAGTTAAAAAAAAGTGAAAATTAATCAACTGACTGAGCTTGCATATTATTCACCAACTACTAATTTAATATGGTGTACTGGAGTGTTACATTTATATATTGTAACTTTTCATGATTTAAAAACAGCAATTTCTGTGAATTTTTCTCAGTAGAACTGCTTGCTAATCGGTGGTAAAATTACAGATTTAGCATAAGGGATATTAGTTTATTGAAATAAATGATTTCATTTGACTTATCCAATACATAATTACGAACGTCGCCCGACTTTTTCTGCTAGGCCTTCAAATACGCATTCAAATACGGTCACACCTGTTGGTAAGGGAATGTTAGTCAGAGAGTATTGTAGATAGGTTCAGTAGGTAGTCATGTAGGTTAGTTAATTTACAATTGCCTTCCGGCTACTTAACCTAGATATCTTCACTCAACACACTTACCTACTACATATTATATTATCTACACTATGGCATTTATTGATAGAAAAAATAAGTACTTGCTAAAATACTGACCGGGTAACAACATCGTACTAAATAATTAAATTATGGAAGCAATTAATTTTGGAATTGAGTTTCGAAAATACTTAAGCATTCCGCCCACAGATTTCCAGCCGGCATTGATAGAATAGTTCACAAAGCGAGCATTAAGTGCGTGGGATTGGAAAAATACATTAAATAGGTTATCCAGCCTCAAAAAAACGTGTTCAAGAAAGAAAATGAATTCATTCGACAGTAGATGGTATTGGCTCCTGAGTTATTCCTTTCTTATCTTTATCATAGAACAAAAATATCAATCTTTAAGTACCAATTGCGACTCAGCCCTATAGTTCGCTTCGCTCGACCGTCGATTGTTGTCGTTGGCGACCTTTATAGGAAAGTTAAAAAACCCGGCCAAGTGCGAGTCGGACCATACCATCCAAAAATTAAAAGCACCTACCTACATCGTAGACACTTTTAGTTTTTTTTTTAATTTGCATGACGGCCATTTTTAAATTCATTTTTTCCTGGTTTTTTAAATTAAATTATTTGTTGTTATAGAGGCAATAGAAATAAATACACACTACGAAAATTACAACTCTTTATCTACCGATTTTAAGCTTATTTCGTGGTTTAACGACATTTTATATTATTCGACTCATGCAACTGAGTCGAAATATCGGCAGTTAAACAAAATTATTTAATTAATATAATATAAAATGTCTTTATCTACCTATTACAGTTATTGAGATACAACTGATAGACAAACGGACGGATAACGGAGGCTTAGTAATAGAGCCCCGTTGGCACCCTTCGGGTACGGAAGCCTAAAAAGAATTCTAAAACAGCATTATCACTTCTTAAATCCTATTTCGCATTTTGTTGAGGGCAGTAAGCCCAGATATCCATCAGAACCGTACTGATTGCTTGCGGTCCCGCCAGATTAATGCGATTCCGATCCTGAGCCGGTCGTAAATTGGGCTTAACTGGGCTTGCAAATAATACCAGTGAAGAATAATAAACAACTTTAATATGTTTGCAACGCAACAGTCGCCTTCGCCACTTTTATTGCTATAATACCTACTGACTAAACCGATTGAGTCACATTATCATATAGTTGTTGTAGATTTAAGGTACAGTCGGCCTCAGAATTAGAGTAGCAAGTCCGCGAAACTATTGCATCAAACACCTGTCGCACTTATTCTTTATTCTTTCTTTATTTGCATTCATGTCTTCATCATAAAAAATATTATTACAACATGAAGCCCCGTCAGGGCGCTGCAAAGTATAACATTGGTGATTAAAACAATTACAATTCTATTGTTAACAATTATGAAAATTATGAAATGTAAATAACAATTTTGAGTTAATTTAATGGTAGGTAATTAATTAAAATATACAATATCACAAAAAAAATACAATAATTAAAAAATACAATAATTAAAAAATACAATGTCACGTATAAATAAATGTTCTTATCCATTGCTCAGAATACATCTATCGTAACAATATTCATTGGAGTACATAATTTATCGTGGAATTGAGGTCATATGCGTAAAAGTAGGTGCAGTTAGTTACGAGGAAAGTTCATTTATGTCATAAAAACAATTTAGTGTGAGCCATTGTTTGAGTTTTCGCCTAAAGGTCGTATCGTTATTTTCATCTGTTATGTATTTTGGGATTTTATTATAAATGTTAGTAGTTCTGTATAGTGGGCCGCGGCAGGAGATTTTAAGCTTGTAAGTAGGGTATGCTAGTTTGTTTTGCAAACGTGTACTTCTTTCGTGTTTCTTTGTGTTCTCCACAGTTTTGTATAAATTGTAATGCTTCCTAACAAATAAAGCCGCCTCCATTATATAGATTGAAGGTACTGTCAGGATTTTTTTGTTTAGAAAGTGCGGTCTACAGCTATCGCGTGGTCCTTTACAACTTTACTTATGACCTTTGTCTATAAACACGCCTCACACACCTTACGCATGTGTACGCGAAAATGATCATTAAGGTGCTAAACGACTTACGGTCGTTGACTGTACAATCCAAAGCCGACTGCAGGCTGCAGTAGCAGACGCTTACTGGTTTCTATGAATTTCTTTAGACTAGACTTGTCGCTAGTCACGGAAAGTATTTTATAGAAATACATAGAAACCAGTAGTGTCGCGAGTATACGTCGCCTGCTGCTGCCTATAGTCGGCTTCGGACTTGTACCTTTAGAAGAGTTTCGAAGTACGGTCGGCCTCAGAATTCGAGTAGCATTTCGCGTAACTATTGCATCAAAAACCAGTCACACTTATGACAGTTTTCCATAAACACGCCATACACATTGTGTGCGTTAAAACAGCGCTCACACAGAGAGTGCCACGCGAATACTAAATCGACTTACGACCTTTGAATGTACGTAAATACCTATATGGAATCTAATAAATGCGTTTCGATTCAGACACCTAAAGGAAGCTATGCCCTTTAGCTGGAACAGGTTGTTTAATATCGTACGCTGGTGTTGTTTGCGGATGCGCCAAAGTCACGGCTCGCCTGAGATTGCAACCGTAGTAGGTATTCTGTTGCCGCAACCACGAGTGTGTAGGTACTGTAATCAACTTGTCCCAGAGAAAATAATTGTAGACTTTAATAAAAAAGTAAAATGCCTGAATCAGTGTTTTAATCAGGTAGAGTACAATAGAGTCGGGTAGAAAGTTATTTATAAGAATTTGTAAACTAAAATAAAATAAGCTTGATTTGTACGTTATAATAGTGCAAAAACAGTGCAAAAAAAAATATTTTCTCTCTATGCAGGCTACATCAATGCGAAGGTATTCAATATATTCAAAAATTAAATTTGATTTCTTAATTTTTGAGTTCATAATGTAAGTTATATCTCAGAATGGTGGCTTTTCCAACATCAATGCTCAGAATAAATAAAAGTACATCAGATTATAAGGAAATTTTACTTATAATCTATTGCGATCATTTTTTACTTTGTTTTATATTGATCCAGTCACATTCTTCTACTTACTAAAAATGCAATCATTCCAAAAAAAATCTTCTTTTCTTAAATGGTCGGATGTTTAGTTTCTCAAAAATAGATTGCAGCTTTTTTCGTTATCAATAATTCGTACAAACAAATCATTCGAAACAAAACAAAAACATTAAACGAGTGTAAATTAAAAAATAACACCCCCGACAAGTGAAGGTTACAGTAACTAGAAAAAAGCTGATAACTTTCAAACGGCTGAACCGATTTTCTTGGATGATAGCTAAGAACACTCTCGATCAAGCCACCTTTCAAACAAAAAAAACTAAATTAAAATCGGTTCATTCATTTAGGCGCTACGATGCCACAGACAGATACACAGATACACACGACAAACTTATAACACTCCTTTTTTTGGGTCGGGGGTTAAAAAAAAGTACAGAGCACACTTAAATTAGATTGTTTAATTATGTCGTTACGGAAAATCGGAATCGCCATTTTTGCAACTCAATTTCAATGTTCAAGAAATTCAGTGTTAGTAAAGCAGCCAATGGGACGAGGGCAAGTATATGAATCCTTTTTCTTAGTTTTCTTTGGCTAAGCTAGTTTTTACGAGTAAAAGCTTCCTTGTGTTCGAATAGGGCTGCGTTATATGGTATAATTCCAATAATTTCAATGCGACATAGTATAATGTGTCTATTTGTAATTGTGATTGACCTTGAAATCTAATCGAATACTAGCGACCGCCAGCAGCTTTTCTCTTATTATGCTCTCGTTGGAATTTCGAAAAACCAGCTTTATTCCTTGCCTACCAATGTAACTATTAATATCGTACATAGTATGTTACGTTCAATTACATGGCTTATGTAGTAATTCGTGCGCGATAGTGAGTAAGAAAAAGCATGAGAGTAGAAACTCAAAGTCTCGTAGGCACAAGGGCTTGGGCTGGGCGTCGATGAGTCAATCAGTAAGTCAGGATTCTTCTTTTTATACATTAACATTAATGAATAAATTATGACTTTGCCCAAGACTGTTTTCTTGCTAGGAATAGGTACGACAATAGTGTAACAGGTTACCCATGGCCGTAGCCAGGAATTAGACGGGGTTATCCGGATCTTAATCGAATCTTTTCCTGAGAAAAAAACGTTTACTCTATTAATCTTCAGATTTTTACTGTGCATATTTTTTTGTTCATCTCTTGAGCCTATTCTAAACACTCAGTACAGGTCAAGTCTTTTGTCATTATTTGAAGGTTATCTAATTTTTATACTTAGTTAAGTGTGATCGCGTGTTAATATGTCGGCGTGGAAGGTCACGAGCACTTAGTAACAAATGCACTTTCCTAAGCACGCTAGTGTTAGCTTTAAACGTTTTTCACGGCTAGAGCTGTACGCATGTATGACTACTTCAGTGGAAATTCCTCGATAACATTCACCTAGCAAGCAAAGTCAAACGTTTTTTTTATTCATTGTAGGCAAGCGCTTGACCACAATCACACCTGATGGAAAGTGATGATGGGCCTAAGATGGGACGCGTTTACCTAGAACACCTTTTTACAGCATTTGCTGCAAAACACCAAAACACTAACACATGTGAATTCTGTAAATAATGCATACGTGCATACCATAGCAGCTAGTATCTTCGGAATCTTGCCTAAAGTACTTCTTTAAATAATTTATTTTAGTTATTATATTATATTTTTTAAGATTTTTAGTTTTAGTTTCATGTTTTAATAAATTTTAAGGATCCCATAGCAGCTATATTATTATCATAATATAGGTACCATAGGGCTAATAGTCTGACCTTATAAATGTACCTAATCATTAAATACATTGCGTGTGCTTATCGCTCATACTGAAATGGTGATATTATTTTAACGCTTGAATGTTGAAACGTGTTTTCATAAATATAATTAAGTTAAAAAATAAAACTATAACTCGTAATAACATTATACAATACAAATAACAAACCTTCAAATTTTTACGATACCTATCTACTGAATTAGTTTTTGGTATCTTTTGCTAAATTACTTATCTAACATTTAAAAAAATAATGTGATGATTGAGTCATTTTATGGTTACCACATTTGTTTCTCACATCCTCTTGTTACTGCTTTGATATAGTTCCACGAAAGTCCCACTCTTAAATGTCTGCTTCAATGGGCATCCTTCAAGTATTGGCTGTTCGACCAGGTTTCCTTTCACTGACATGTTACCATTGAAACGCCATTTGAGCAACATTTTCCTCCTCTCCTCGCAAAAATAATGTAAAATCTTTTTTAAAAATAATGTCTTTTCATATAAAATATAGATATAATCTTTAGCGGCCCGCTGGGGGACACAAAATTAATTAAAAATCTTGTAATCGGATTTTCCTTGTTACTTTTCAACCAACACAGCTTTGTGTTTTATAGTCGTATCAATTTATTTTGTAATGGCATGGTAAATATAAAAGCCATGGTATATTTTTTGTTGTGAAACTTGATTCTGTCATAAAATTAAAAAGTGTTTTGAATATGGTTTCGTAAATAAAATATTATACTATGCACCTCATTATAAATAACTAAGTAATTGTCACTTCGTCCGCGTGGATTTAGGTTTTTAAAAATCCCGCCGTAACCACGTCGGTGGCCGTCACTCTAGTTTGCCCGGAATATTTCGATTCAGGGTATAAGCTAGTGGACTAAGAGCCAGTGCGTGCCAGCCCTTCGTTATTTTATAAAACCTGACTGTACCTCTCTATGTTAGGGCAGCAGAGACACTTTCAGCTTTTATAAATTAACGAAGGTCTTATAATTTATTTAGGTTACGATGGGGCTGGCGTGTTCATGTCGACAAAAGTCTCATAATAAGCTCAGCACGCGCTGGCTCTCTCTATAGGTAGGTATATTTTATTACTTTTAGCCAAATCGGCTTAGTCATTGTGGCGCGAAGGAACTTTTACATTGAAGGATTATATTATTATGATCCATATTTATATTAAGTATAAACGTGAAAGTCTGTCTGTGTGTCTGATAGCTTTATACGGCCCATCTGTTTAACCGTTTTTATGAAATTTGGTACAAATATAGCTTGCAGAACATAGGCTTTTTATCCCGGAAAACCAAAGTCGTCTACGGGATTAAAAAAACTAAATCCACGACAAAGTCGCATAAGTTTAATAGAACCTAAGTTAATTTGTCGGTATACGAATTGAAAATGTTCGTGAAAATTCTTGTTGTTACGAGTAATAAACCTGTCACGAAACAGACAATCTATAGGTACAAGGTACCTACTTGCTAACTTTACCTCGTCTACGTATTATAATAAATATTTTGTAGACGAAGCTATGACTAAACAGAAACTGTAACTACCTATTCAACTTGACATCATGCTTTGTATGCTACTTTTAATAATTTATAATTATTTTCTTAAAGTTTGCTTTAAACTTAATTTTCTTCTATGATTGCAGTCTGCAAGTGGTAATTTTCATTGTTGAGTACTTTGAAAGTTTGTCATAATTTGGTGGTGTAAGCAGCATCTGTAGGTACTAGGTACTTACCTATTTAAGGCGGCAAAGTAACCCCAGTTTTTTGTGTTTAATTCCTCTTGAAATTGTAACAAGACAAAGTTCAAAACTATAACCCGATAACTCCTCCTCAATCAATGGTCCGGCCTTAGCAATTTAACAAACGTAGGTATCAAACTTTACGACATTGTCTGGTGGACGGAAATTATTAGGGTCTTTATAGATGTTCTAATAAAATATGCGGAAAGCGCTCCGACTAAATTGCTGTATAAAATGTTATGGAGTCATTAAGTTTAACCGGGAGCTTATTATTTTGTGAAGTGTTTGGACCGAAAATGCAAGTGACCTACTAAGTAAAAGTTATGGTAAGAGTAGATATTATCATATTTTGAGGATTGGAAATTTTTTGGTTTGATAGAATAGTCGACGGAAGACCAAAATTTGCGTAGCATGTTCGTAGAAAGTATGGCCTAACTTGATTATGTGAAATGGTTTTATGTTTGCAGACGAAGTCGTTTCCTGTGGACTGACCTTTATCTGCCCTGACCTTTATAGGATGTACACTCGTAATTAATGTTGCTACTAAATCCTAGCAACGTAAAAATAAAATTTTCCTTGCGTATTACCTACCAGGCAGTACTACCTACTTGTAGTGCTTGCAATAATTCCGGTTGATGTATTTCACTTACCCGTATTTACAGGGCTGTAAAATGGTCTGCAAAATGCGGAGGCGAGATAATAATTCTTAGAAACATTGTCTATTAGAAATAGAAATTAAAACATTTTTTTATTGAAATAAACATTTACAAGTGCTTTTTATATTGATAAAAAGATGACGTGATTTCCGAGGACGAAGTTTTTGTCAACACAGTAACTAGAACTTTTTATTTAGTTTATTTGAGTGCCCCTCTTTGCGGAGGTAGGAAACTTGGCAAGCTTTAGGTACCCATTTGAAAGTTCAAAGCTCCTTCCTATTCCAATTGTAAACAGTTCAGCTTTTTTAAATAGTTAACGTTTTTTATCAATAACCTCTTGCACATCCTCCTTAATAACTTTGTAATAAAAGTCAACTTAGAGCTTTATAAAATGAATTTTATTACTTACCTACTGCCGTATAAACTTTTTTACTGCTTTAGCAGGATTTAATACGTGTATTTTTTCTTTATACAGTACTTTTTAATTGCTCTTGCGTAAATGAAGCTACAAAAAACTAAAAAATATACCATGAATTTCTTGTAACGGGTGTTAAAAAAAACAAAACAACTAAAAACTATACAAATAGAAATTGTTAGACTAGTCCACAAGCAATAATAAAAGCCGTTCAACGACCTCGCATGTAAATTTCCTGCAAAAGTGTTGACAGAGATGAATGGACACCATCCATGAATCCTATTTAGATCACGGATCGCTCATTTGTCGTTGTCGTCAACCCCATGTGTTATCATGAGTTTAAAGCGTATCTATAATAATAAAACGACATAGCACGATAGTAAGGGAACTTACTACACAACGCCCAGGCTTCAACGTCACTAGCAGGCGTCAAATGCTTGTATATTGACGCAGGTAGCCCTAAAGTAGCCCTAGTTTTCTTTGATTTTACGTCATCATAGCCTAATAGATATAGATTCAGGATCAAACCGAGAGTTCCCTCACCCTAGTTCACTCTATCCCTACTCTTCTCTGTGGGTGTCACGCGTGTGTGTTGTTAATAGATCAAATATATTCATTTATTGCATTGGTAGACTTGGTAGTCGGTATACGAGCAAAAGTTGAGCAAATGAGCAAGAGATTCTCATGTCGGAATGGCGCTTTTACCACAATTTATAATGAGCGAGGAAAAAGGTCTGCCACAATAGGTGGTCAAAGTGCACTAATCATCCAGGTACATAGTTCTAAACATTCTTAAACTAAAGATAAAATTAATACGTACTTAAAAATGTGGTGAGGAGGGGCTGCATAAGGAGACAAAGAATTGTGTGTAATTGGTTTTTGAAAGTCCTATGTGCAGTTGTAAACGTATGTACATACTCGTACGTAGTTAATAATGATGCGTGATTTTTAATTAAGGTCGTCCACCGTCTCTCCCATGTGATTATCTCTCTTGTGGACTTTATATTTATTCTCTCTACAAATCTTTATAAGATTTGTCACCTAAATTACTTACGATGCCCTCTTACCTCCCCCTGACCTTAGTAGATGATTAATTAATTAATTAGTGGCAGGCTCTAGGACAATTTGCATTTTTATTCCCACCGTGCCTGGAAAGTTATAAAGGAGCATCGATTGTCATTAAGGCCTGAGTTCCGGTCACTATCGCTTGTGAATAGTGAAGCAATTAATTAATGTCATCCTGTGGCTCCGTCAATGTGAACCAGAAAGAGAAGAAACAAAATAAAATTTATTAAACCGGGCAATGGACTGCTATGCAAATAATGCCGTTTTTTTATTACTCTCAAAGAAATAATTGGTTGTGCAACGGGAAACTTCAATTTCTTGGACAGAATATTATTGCCTGTTAGCTCCATCTGCCAGTAGGAATTGCTGGCCGTTGTCTTATATCGGTTAGTATTAGAAATCCTTCGTTTTTCCATAAATGACGCTAATCTGGTCGCTCGCATGTACATAAATGATAAAATTTATTTGGTTACTAGACCAATCGACCAGCCATAGCACAAAATTTATATTTTGGCTATATTTTTTACCTGCACCGTAACCCAGCTCCGATTCCTGAAAACGTTCCTGAGCCCTATTCATATTGGTACTTAAAAATAAGATACTAATGGCTGAAGCCTGCTTAGATAAGAACAGCTGTTTAAATACTAAGTGATCGTTATTTATAATTTTATTACGAAAAATGCCAAAAATCAGGTAGAAAAGATAGATATTTTTGTTCATAATCCATCAAATATCGGTTGATACAGAATATTTTGGCAAGTTCGATTGGATTTTGTCCTGTATATCCTAAAATATTGCATGTCCGAAAATAGATTTACAAACACAATACCTTTGTATTGACAGAGACAAATAGGGTAGGAAGATGGGGCCCAGACAGGTTTTATTTCACCGTTCTGTCTAATTCATTTGCTACGACAAAACGTGACGGACATGTCCCAAAAAGTTTTTTAGCAAATGTAATATGAAACTTATAGTAGTAGGGGTTGTATAACTGTATAGAGGTAAACACAAGTCACTTATCCACAAACTATATCTTAGAGATAAGTGACGTGTCCTCAGCAAATGGGAACCTAAATAATTTCAATACCAACCGTGTAGACTATAAAGAATCTGACAAAGAATTAAAGTTTTCTTTTACCTAAATTAGTGGAGTTTCAACTGTTAATTATTATTATTAAGTATTTTATACAATATAATAGTAAATTTAAGAATGCCGTTGATGAAAATGACTTTACCAAGTCATAAGTCATATTGTTATTTTAAGCCAGAGGTTGTTTTCAAGCAGGAGTAGGAAAGATCATAGCCCTTGACAACGTCTTGTTTTGCTAAATACTTCATACATAAACATGTTCTACTTATCACAAGAGTTCTCGGCTGATTTATTGATCGGAGTGTCTCATTACATACTGTAGGAGGTGGCAGTATCTGATTCCAGGATGATAATATCTATCTCTACGAGATCTATCATATTCAAAGATAAACTGACTGATTGACATATTATCACGTACAGCGCAAACTGCTGATTCTAGAAGTTTGAGATTTAGCTCAAACGTTTTCTAACGTAGACCACCACAAAAAAGTTTTTTTAGAAATTCGATCCAAGCGATACCAAGGCGGTTCAATCCTTAAAATAAAATGTAATTATCGCTTGGCTGCTTTCAAATAGAAGCGTGTTACGGACGTATAATAATGTCAATCAATGCAAATTCACGACTATGCAACTCGCTTCAATTTAAAGGTAGCGTGGCGGCGGTTCCAATTTAAAGGCAGCTTTATAACAGTCGTCAACAACACTGTTCCTGCAAAATTGATTAACAATCAATGTGTTTCCCTTTACGAAGACTTCGGTATACTTCGGTATATCTAAGCATTCAAAACTTTCACAACCATTTGATTAACACGCGTGGCAATTAAGCTTAGAAATTCAAATAGCTGTTACATAATTTATTCATGAACTACGTACATAGTTAGTGTAATTAACATAAAATGATACAAAGCAATCTAGACTTAATAATTGAATGCAAAGTGTTGAGAATGGCATGCACTATTTAACACAGCCTGTATGATGTTGTTGAATGAAGGTTGCCACCTGTTTGATTCTCCACCCGTCGTTTAGAAGCCCTTTTGTATGGTTTATTTCAAATATTATGTAGCTTTGATGAAGTGGTGCTTGCAGACTTCTTTTTTAAAACTTTGTTTTTAAGACACTTTTTCTCTGAGACGAAGTTTTCCACTACCACTTATGTTTAAAGAAGTTATTTGAATATAAGTTGTTTTTCAAGTGAAAAATGAAGTGCCAATTTTTATTTACGAATACCATTTCAGTTTTCAAGATAGGTATACGAGTATTTTATTCACAGTTCATAAAATGGGATTGTCTCGGTGGGAAAATCCGTTTTCAGGAACATAGAGTTATCTATTCAGTTTGTATTGCACAATGTGACTTGCTACGTCAGAACAGTATACGAAAAATGTTTTATTTCGGCATTCACAGAATTTGTTGCGTTGTTTTTCTACGTTGTAAGATTTGTCTGTTGCCCACAGTAGGTAAAGAAATTCATTTATGTAACTTGGCGATATTCCAAAGCAAAAAAAGTTTTACGACATCATTTAATGAAATAGAGACATAACAATATATTTTGATATGTTTTTGCTATAATAATAACCTTGATATCTATAATAATAATGTATAAGATCAATTGAGAGATTACTATGATCGTTTTAATTAGCTACCACACATGTTTCATAAAAAGTTAATAAGCACATAATTGAAAATCTTTCAGAATTTTCTGTTGTTAAAGTCGAGTCGCGAAATAAACACGTGTCGCGTGTATTCATCTTGTCGGGCAAGTAGTATTATTTGTAGGTATCCGACAGGAATTATTGCACTCGAACTTGAAAGAGATAACTCTAGTTGTGTAGAACATTGTCTCTGTCGTTGGGACCGACAAAACGTCAAATAGCTGTATGGGTAACAGAGATGATGTTCCTCGAAGCCGAAATCTCTTTCTAAAGTTCGATGTGCAATATTTCCATAACTTCTTAGAAATAGAAAGAAACATTTTTTACAGTGTTTTTGAATCGTTAAATGAATCTGTCTTTAACTATAGGACTGTTTTATTGTCGGATTTAATTTATTTATGTTAATGAAAAACGGAAGTTACGATTCCATTTGAGCCTTAATTGCTTTAAATGTTGCTTGTTCGACATGAATTTCATAGATAGGTACATATTATGTGAATAAAATGCCAGGAAAAAGCTAATAAGTAATCTAATAAAATGCCGACAAAAGGCCATGAAGATTGAAGCCGAAAGTCTTATGTGTACGCTTGTTAGTTGTTCCACCTTCTAAAATATTTATGGCATATAAGGGCTCAAGTTAGATTTACATCCTTGAACAAAATAGGACGAAAATTCTTTTCATTTATACGTCCCAGATAAAATGAAATTTTGCTTTCGTGTATTAGTGACGCGTGTGTGTGTGTCAAATCTTACACTACAAATCTTATACTTATTCATACTAACATTATAATTTATAAATGAGAAAGTACATACTTTTTTCTGTCTGTCTGCTTTACGGCCCATCCATTTAAACGAGTTTGACGTTTCGTAGTTTGCATCATGCGTATTAGGGCAATGGACATAGGCTAATTTTTGTCCCGGAAAATTAAAGTTCCCACGAGAATTTTCAAAACCTGATTTCACGTAAACGAAGTTAAAGGCATCATCTGTACAGAGATACTTAATCTAAACAATTTGTACCCAACCATTAGGTACATTCGATTTGTAATAGTTTTTGTGTAATAAATAAAGCTTTTCTTATACTTAATGTGGTTTTATACTCCACTCCTCGGTCAAGATTCAGTAGTGTAGATTGCGATACATCTGTTAGTTCTCGTTCACGCCTCAAAATTTCCTTCCTTCATGCATCGATCATGCTACCACTTTACGTTAATGGAATGGCAAGATTTCGTGTGCCTTATATCATTATCTACCATAAAACGTTGAACGGAATATTTATATATTGTAAAAACAGCTTTTTCTCTCAGTAGGAGGAAAAAATCCCTCCGGATTTCAGTTTACTACCAGGGCGTGTCTGACTTGGACGGACTTGAGTGACCTCCCTATATCTTATCCTATTTCTATAGCCTAGTGGTTAAAATGTGGGTCTTCTGTTCAGGTGGTCGGGAGTTCGATACCTTTAACTTTTCCTTTATCTGTAACGGTGAAGGAAAACATCGTGAGGAAACCTGCATGCCTGAGAGTTCTCTTTAATGTTCTCAAAGGCGTGTGAAGTCTGACCATCCACACTTGGCCAGCGTTGTGGACTGTGGCCAAACTCTTGTCATTCTGAGCGGAGACCCGTGCTCAGTAGTGAGCCGGCCATGGGTTGATGATGATGATCATATCTGACGTGTCCGCACAGAACTACTTGTACAAACGAGCCTCTTAGTAATTATCTTATTAGGATAGGAGGAGGAGAGGAAGAAAGGAGAAGAGAAAAATATTATAATCTATCACTGCTTAGGTTAAAGTATCATTTCAAAAACCCTTCATAGAATGGAGACTTAAATATGTTATAAAGTTATGTTTGTTTTATAAAAGTAAATAAGTATCTGTAAAATACAAGTTAGCGCATTCAAAGAACTCAGTTCATTACTTTGTTGTCCAGTAAACAAAAAAAGTGTCACGTAGCTTTTTACTTTTCACTAATTTTCACGTTTGCAAAGGTAATGAAGACGTCCGCTTTTGGCATAAACAAAAACAAGCTGACTTCTTTGAACTGCATACGTGAAAAGATTTAAGAGTGCTTTGTTTAAAACTTTGCGTAGATTGTCTATGCTTTAGCATAGATTGTCTATTCTTAGTCAACAAAAAAGTTTCTTTAATGAGATTTTGTTACCGTTGCACTTCATAAAATTAACTGTAGACTTTGATTTTCATCTTATATAGGTACTTACCTATAATATTTTCTGGAACATGAAAATATGTATATAAACTACTTTGAGATAGGAAATCGTAGCACGTCGTAGCACTTTCGTAGATGGTTGATTTCTATGAAATTTCTAGAGCTCCATCTTTTTTCGGGGTTTGTCGATTGAAAAGCTGCTAGAAGTGTTGGTGCTGACTGTGCTTGGGTTGCTGGACAAAATATAGAGTAAATATACATAAATAAAAATATAAATATGACATTATTTACCTACCTTACTTTTACTTTGAAGCAGTTACCGAGTTTACTTTTTAAGCAAAAATTTTATTCTTAGAGAACGTTTTTTAAGGTGACTAATGGCAAAAAAAAATGAAATGATAGGTGAACAAACAGACTATACTAGGTGAACATCATTGACTGAGCAGCACCTGTTTTTGCCAATAAGAGTGAGCGAGACAGAGTGCAGCTTAGCTATTGGGTTTTTTATTACTTAAACACGCCTATTTTCAGAATAATACATAATGTTATTTTGCCATATTTTCATTACTAGTAAAATTATTCATAATTAAAAAAAAGAAAAAAAAACATCGCACATTTTGAAGTCTGCACGCGATAGTTCATGACAGCTTTTAATAATATAACAATTTAGGTAAATAGCTCGAAACTATTATGAACCACTTAGCTAGATTCAGGTTATTTTGACTGTTAACAACTTTACACTATAACTAGCTTGTATTCTCTATATTTATCTTTACTTATCTACGCTATATAGGGAATCTCCGTGCAAAATTTAGCTTTCTCAATCCGAGGGTGTGGCCTTTATTTATATACGAGTATTTAGTTATAGATTATAGTAATTGTAGTAGTCTTGTATTCTAAGGGCCAACCCAACGCGCCAAGTGACGGAGAGCATAGTTGAGACGCGGTAAGTGGCAGCGAGTAGAGTATGGAGTCGCACAACTCACTACCACGCGAGGCGAACCTTGAGCGCCCTCGTTTCCGTTAACCATTTCAACCATGTTATGTCACAGTAAAAAAGCTGAGGTTAAGTTAGTGAAAAAAGACGCTGCACCTCTGCTCCACTCCACTCATACTGTACGCGAAGCTCCTAAGTACGGAAATAGAATGTCTCGTTTGCGTGAATGTCACGTACTTTGATCAATTCGCACGTGCCCACTCTGTGGAGGGTCACCCTTATTGAATACAAGCAGATGCCTACGACTTCGTTAACTACAATATTATTAATATTATATCGATGGGAGAAAACGGATAGTATGGTGTATACCTAAAGTAGTAAGAATTCGTTAGGTAACTAAAACTAGTAGGTAAATAAATACATTCCAAATTTGAAAAATAAACTATGTCGAATAGTCGGTATTTCAGCGATGAGAAAAACATTTATGCCATAGCTATGTATATTTATATAGTATGTATATTTATTATGTTTATTAATATAATAATTAATATAGGTATAGTAATTTCGAAATAAAAAATGCACACTTTACAAACTACAAAACACTACAGAACATCAAACTAAGTAGGAATACAAATAATATTTTGTGTGTGAGCTAAAAGGGCTCTATAATTGCTGGTCGTACCTTTTGGTATCATCACGTCTTTCCTGCAAAGATGACGACGACGAAGTTTTATAACGAGTTAATGGAATTCAGGTAGGTACAAATTAGAAAAGGTACTGTTCAAATTGGACTGAAAATTTATTTATTACATCCATCGGAAGCGAACGTGCGCATTGATCGAAGGACGTGACTTTGGGGAAGTATGACAGCCATCCATAAGAAATTATTATTATGTGATTGGACTTAAGAGGGGTCTCTCCGTCACTCGCTTCATACAAACGTAGTTCTAATTTCATTTGAATATTAAGCAACCAAAGTCCATGAAATTTGGCAGACATATTCTAGAATACACAGATATTAGTTTCTAGAATATGTCTGCAAAATTTCATGGACTTTAGTTGCTTAGTATTCAAATGAAATTGGAACTACGATTGTATGAAGCGAGTGACGGAGAAAGCCCTGTTAATAAAACTCTACGGTATATTTAACTTTCGATAATTTTAGTATTAAAAGCTGTTAGCTCCCACGGCCTAAGCAATTACAAGTATTTTGGTGTTGTTTCAAAAAATAATAACAATAGATAAATTATATGTGTTCAATATATTGTTTTGAAAATTATAATGACACAAGGAGTAATAATAACAAACAAGTGTCAATTTTATAAATGACTAACAATTTTCCATATAAACGTGAACACGTGAACGTGAATAACGTTAGTTATTCTACGAGGACGAAGTCTAGTTAACTTTATTAAGCTAAGAAGTAGGCAAAAAGGTAAAGGAAGTAAAAACTTTTCTTAACATAGGTTTTTGGATTGGTACCTTTACTTATTTCATCCTTTTATCAGACGTACCTACTTTGTCACGTCTAAAGAATTTAGTACAATTTCATTAGGCCTGGACTTTATTTCACTGAGAGTGGCTGTACCGTGGCAAGTCGTCACTTTTGTCGTTTTCTTTTGCTCTTTTCTTTATCTGAATTCTCTTAGTCTTCCTTCCTCTTCTTTATAATCTACCATCCATTTTTAGGGTTCCCTACCTCAAAAGGAAAAACGGAACCCTTATAGGATTACTTTGTTGTCTGTCTGTCTGTTTAGAATAATTTCTCACGTTAAAATAATTGGAACCAATTTATTCACAAGCTCTTATGGGTGTGATATATCGCGGGTGTCGTGCATAGATTAGCGCATTACACACGGCTCAGTGGTGCGGAATATTGCTCGCTCGGCACCGTGACTGCATTATTCGGCTACATTTAACTTTGAATTAAACTATATCACTATGTTGGTTGCGAATTACGTAGGACTCGCAGCTCAATCAGAGCAACAACGCTTCCTCGCGGCTATTTTATCGAAGAGGGAGAAGAAACTTCAATGTCTATTGTCTTGTAGAAGTTATTTACAGTGTGCAAATTACTTCTGCAAGTAATTGCACATCGAACTTTAGAAATAGAACTTTTTTTTTTAAAGAATATTAGCCATGTTAAATGACTAATATTCCCTTTTCCTCTCCAACTAAGCGTCAGACTTGTG
The DNA here is from genome assembly GCF_905333055.1 of Maniola jurtina. Lineage (NCBI taxonomy): Eukaryota > Metazoa > Arthropoda > Insecta > Lepidoptera > Nymphalidae > Maniola > Maniola jurtina. The sequence continues at coordinate 8,172,298 of NC_060033.1, forward strand.
CTAGGAGTAGGTATAACAATAGTGCAACGGGCGGAGTTTGAACCGTCGACCTTTCGGTTTTCAGTCCACTCCTTTACCAGTTGAGCTATTGAGGCTCTATTTGGTAGAACGTTGTTTCTGTCGTTGAGACCACCAAAATGTCATCATATAGGTTCATGAGAGAGATGACTTCAGCTGCCGGGTATTGATATGCAACTAGACCTCATCATTGCTTTCCTCAAGGCATAATTGACGTCAAGTGCAAGCCTATTCTGTACTAAAAAAACTAAAAAAATACAAATACCCTGATTTCCCAAACGATGTGCTACGGAAAAAGAGCCAGTCTGAAAACCCCAATAGTAAAATGGCTCCGTTGTTTCAGCAAACACAATGCCCTTGTGGGTAGATTGCTGCTATAGATTGCTCAGTTTGGCTGGTCCAATTCAGTTGAAATTGAAAGTAAAGTACTTCAGAAACAAGATAATAAACAGTGAAATAATGGGCTGGCAACATCGGCCGGCGGACGAAGTTGCGGGTAAAAGTAGAATAATAAATACGACGATAGCTAAATTATTATAGATGTTTCGACCCAGTTACAAGGAGGACCTTTATTATTTCGACCTATTAAGGGACCACGATTCATTTCGATGTTTTATTTACCGTAGCAAGTACTCGCTCATATATTTGTCATCATGATCGACCCATTACCGGCCTACTACTGAGCACAGGTCTCTTGTCAGAATGAGAAGGGTGTAGGCTCTAGTCTGCTAGACCGGTCCAGTGTGGATTGGCAGACTTCACACACCTTTGAGAACATCATGTAGGACTCTCAGGCATGCAGGTTTCTTCAAGATGTTTTCGATCACCGTTAAAGCAAAGTGATATTTAATTGCTTAAAATGTACCAAGTTAAAAATTAGAGGTGCGTGCCCTGGATCGAAGTTCGAACCTCCCGAAACGAGGGCCAAGGTCCGGACGCCCCTAGCGTAGTTAGGTCCTATCCACTAGTCTATCACCGTTTATACATTATAATATAATACTATGTCACTAAACCGCGGAATAACCCCTAAACCATACAGTAGGTACATTAATCTAAATCAACAGGTCAAATAACGAAGGGGTGGGAGTTACAACAAGTGGCGGAGGATGGGATGAGAGGTGTTACATTACGCTCTTCCCTTACAATATCTAATTGGGTGGAGAAATCGTGGATATAAAAACAAAGGAAACGACCCATACCCCAAGGGACCAATTTTATAACATAGTACTACGCAGATTTTAATATTACTTTATATTTTGATACACGAATTAGTTTCTTCCGTCCCCTTCTTTCACTACTTGATAAAATTATTGAACTGACTGATAGACAAATCTCAGCTTTAAACGGGTAGGTCAAATTATAGAAACTGTAATTTCCGGGATAAAAGTAACCTTAGTCATTCTCCAGGTCTTATGGATATACCATAGCAAATGATCCGGTGCTTTGTTGTGGCGTGATTGAAGGACAATCAAATAAACCATCAAAGCAACCAAAAAAACACATTATTTTGGCATTTAATTTGGCATATAATACAGGTAGTGATGATACGGTGAACATCGGAAAAGAATTTTTGAAAATTCATTTCCTAAGGATCGATTCAAATTGGCAGTGAATTGAACGAAACGAGATTCTAAAACTTTACATATTATCTTATCACCTAAAATTTGATTACTCGGTAGAATTGTGCCATATTGCATAGTTAACTAACCACGCCTATTGCGTATCTAATTTGACCACATTAACGTGGGTTAGTGATCAATATGCTGCGTAAAATCTTAGAATTTCGATTTGATACGCTGCCTACAATATGTGACTTGATCCTAAAATAGGGGATGATAGGATCGGACACAATATGACAAGTTAGTAATAAAGCTTTTACTTTTTCTGTTACTCCCATGAGAAAATGAAATAATACCATCGTGAAATTATTTTTTTGTTCAAATAGGTCCCTCCGTTTGTAAACATGCGGTTCTAAGATTAATTTTAGCTAGAAATGATATTTTGTTACAGTGTTGACTAAACGATTTTTTCCTCGAAGGTCGATTTCACATTTATTAGGTAGGCAATAGGTGAGTAGGTATATGTTTTTCTAATTATAATGCTTGAAGAATTTTCGCTAATGGTCTTGTAACAACAGAACTAATAAAGAAGAGCTGTCGCTAAATAGAACTTAGGTACTCTACTAACCTATAACAAACTTTCTCGGAGACAGACTATAAGAAACATGTGGATGAACTTATACTTAATAAACCAGACGTATAACTTTACGCTTGTAGTTGTTAGTAGGTATTATATATCAATAATGAAAAGACTAAAGTGTTGGTATTCTATCTAGAAATTAATCAAGAGGGTTTGAAATTTCTTTATAGCTAGATATATAATATATCTTTTAACTACCACCACTCGCAAACAACTACTAACTTGTTATGGAAAAAATAGGCCAATTATCTCCAACTTAAATCTAATACTAATAAATAAAATTGGAGTGTCTGTCTGTAATTTCGAAATAACTACCTCATATTAAGCTCATATGGTTATTTGAACGATACCAACACTGAATCACACGTTTTTAAAATTTTTGTCTGTCTGTCTGTCTGTCTGTCTGTCTGTTTGAAAAGGCTTTTCACAGACAAGTAGAGAATTGACCAGGGAGTAACATAGGCTACTTTTTTAACCGACTTTCAAAAAAGGAGTTGTGTTTTTCTACCTAAGTACACCGAAATCTCCGAGATTTCTGAACCGATTTGCGTCATTTCTTTTTTAATCGATAGAGGAACTTTGCGACATTGTTTCATAAAAATTTGGAGTCCAACTCCTCAATCCTGATGCTGCAGGGAATCTGACCAATCCACGCGGGCGAAGCTGCGGGCATCAGCTAGTCTCTTATAAATATAAAATCTCCGTTATAAGAGTCTTCTCTTATTTTGAAGATATTCCTTATCTCCCGTTTAAAATTCTCTTTCACATCGGTACAATGATTGCGGAAGTCCTTCTAAGGTGCTTGGAAGTGAGAGTACAAATAAAACTCTAAACAACGGTACTATTAATTGGGTGTCCATCAAAGTAGGGGGGTAGGAGAGGCGGTAAAGCAATCTTGCGCTGTATTGTTCACAAATGACTGTGAGGCGCGATCGCCGGGAAAGCTGAACGTCCATCGAGTTGAAGATATAAAAATATTCTTAACTTTTATAGTATTTATTGTATAATTTTTATTAACTGATGATCGCGACTTCATCCACAAATGGAAACTTTTTGATTTTCCGGGATAAAAAGTAACCTATGTCACTTTCCATTTCTTAAACTAAGTATTACATCAATGCAAAAAAATCACACTGATCCATTGCTGCGGAGCGGCGTTATTGAATAACAGACCACCAACAAACAAACATACTTTCGCATTTCTAATATGGATAGTAATTCTAGTGTTTTGCCTACATTTTCTAAATATTTTTATAAATACATATATCAAAATCTACGGAACCGACAGGATTCGAACCTTATACATTTCTCTGGGTATCGCACCTTGAGCGTCTTTGACCGCCAGGCTACGGTCACATAAATCCTCGGTGCCGTGTTGATTTGTTTTTGGATGGTTTAATATTTTCCGATATACGTTGTTTCGGCAACACAAAACTGAAATTCAAATACTCTACTCTACCAAAGAATACAACAAAAAGAAATATAGCTACGCTTATGAAATTGAGAGTCGAGCGAATATAATTGATAATTAATAGTATAAGTTGTAACACTTTACCGGAAGTTTCGCTTAGCATTGCTCTAGCATTGTCTTTCACAGGAACCAACCCCTAAGCTTGAGCGTGTTTGTTCTTAGAGTTGATTAAAATCATCAGAGTCTTGAAACCTTAAAACACTTTGATCTCGATCGGCGGATCAAGAGCTCTTTGCTCAGTGTTAAATTAATTGAGAAAAACTTCAGCGAACTTGTAATATTGCCTTACTTTTTATTACTTACTTAATAGGTACTTTGACGATATCAATTTTTTGTAGTGAATATGAGTTTCTAATCTAGACTATACATAATTACATATACAATGATATTATAACGTGGAAAGATTTGTTTGTTTGTAATCAATACATTGTGAAACTTCTGAACCGATTTTAATAGTTCTTTCACCAATAGAAAGCTTATTTATCCAGAAATAAGATAGGAATAAATTATGTATAGGTATAAAATTTCCAAACCAAGGTCACTGACATAGCCCAAACTATTACCAAGCTGAAGTGGCAGTGGGCAGGCCATGCCTGTCGTAGAGGCGATGGCCGTTCGAGCCGGAAAGTCCTTGAGTGGAAACCGCGTTTAAGCAAGCGTAGTGTGAGATGCCCTCCAGCACGATGGACCGACGATATAAAGCGGCTGGCGGGAAGTGGCTGGATGAGGAAGGCTGAGGGCCGGGTGTGGTGGCGCTCTTTAGGGAAGGCCTATGTCTAGCAGTGGACGTCCGCAAGCTGATGATGATGATGATGATGATGATGATCACACCCGGGAAGAAGCCGGGTGGATCAGCTTGTAGCAAATATGCCAACTCGTTGAGCCCATAAAGCCGACCGAGACAGTGTGACTCTTTGAGTATTGTAAAGTAAGCTCGTTGGTTACGCCCTGAGTGATAGATGATGATGGAATTTTGCAACGTAACGCCCGCTTCTATCAATCATTTTAGAAAGTGAAACATTTACGTACTTAGCGATATGGATGAGTTGATTAAGTACGTTGCAAAATTATAAATTTAAGCACCAACGCAAACTTTCGCTATTAATGTTATTCTAAGTTTGAGCTTCGGGTTTGCGGAAGAGCATGGGAAATGTATGGTGCCGTCCCGTTCTTCAAGATTAATTAAGACTAAGGTACGAGATCATGCCCATGAGATTGAGAGGAAAATAAGCATTACTTATAATTTATGAGAGCCTAGATGATATCCGCGATTTCGTTCGCGTGGAATTAGGTTTTAAAGAATCCCGCTGGAATTCTTATAAAAAGAAACTTATTCATGCATCACTTCAATCTGTTGCTCCGTTGGGCGTGATTGAAGGACAAACCAAAAACAAACACTGTGAAATCCACTTATTCCTAAGGTCTTGGATTCGAAATCAAACCAATTATTCAGTAAGCAATTACACCAATCGACGGTAACGTCCGCTCACCGCCGTGACAACAACAGAATGCCAGCGTAGCGTTACCGCCTATTTGTGCAATATATTTTATTAGATATCACATCTCTTCCTTTTTATAAATTAATTATTTATTTTAAAATCTAAATCAAAATCATTTATTCAAAATAGGTACTGTACACCTTTTGTTTATTCGATTTGTTAGGTTTGAAAGATGATATTATAGTGGTGATAATTAATTACGTAAACTTAAACTAAAGCTACGAGGGTTCCAAACGCGCCCAAGTCTGAGAAGAGCCCACAACAAACTCAGCCGGGTATTCTTTTTTACTATCACCACTTTACAAAATCACTTATATTCATTAGAACTATCAAAGCTGTTCTTTAAGTAAATGACAATATTTAGCATTTAGAAACAAACAAACAATATTTTATACTTGAATCTACTTATCAAACTAAACTTCTTTATCGAATGTTTCTACATAATTGATGACCCTCCATTGACCTTCTACTTTTTGTAGGTGTTCATTACAATATTCCTCCTGTACTTCAGACCAGTTTTATAATTCTTTACATTAGTGTCGCTTCCTTCAGCGCTTATGACTGTATGAGGTATTGGATTAATTCAGAACCTAATTTATTTATTTAATCATATTCTTCACTTACACTTTCTCTCCAATCACCAATTCTCTATCCTTTCTTTTTCTATCTTCTATTAATTTGTTCTTCTCTTTTTCTCTTTGTCTTACTTCAAAATTATTATAATTTTATTTTCAAAGTCCGTAAGAAAAAGTAGCTTGTCTCTAAGTTATCTTTCATTGAATAAATCTGAGGGAGATTTTCCCGGCAGTGGAGCCAAGAAGTCAACAACCATATTCACACAGGCTTTCGAAGGCAGTTCATGTCTTGTCATGGGTACTGACTACTGATGGATGGGAGCCGAGACTAAAGTACACCCTCTGCAGTTTTTACAGTATTTCCGGCATCTTTGTCTTTTCAAACTACCAGACTTTTGTGCGTAACATAGCTATTAAGACTTATTTTCTCAACCTAGTGGGAATCACTATTTTATTGCCCCTTAACAAAATGCCAACTTGTAACCAGAGTTTATGTTGAAACATCTTGTAATTATATACTGAAGCATCCCACACGTTATTTATCAAAGCATTTTTTGACTAATTAAACTCATCATCATCATCATTAGATGCTTCAATAATCGATTTAATGGATAACGCTACTGGACGCGCGTATTAAACAATCTGGTTAACATGATGTTCATTTCAAAAGGACTATTTTGTGCACTGGTACCCGTTGGTTGTTTAGTTGACTGGTTGGATCGGTTATATTAGATTTTCCAGGTTCATATATTATGACTTTATAATCATATGTTTGTAAACGGAGGACCCAGCGCTCGATGATTGCGCAAGGCCTTGATTTCATGCCAAAATCGACCTCTAGAGCTTATGATCTGTGACCAGCTCAATTTTATTACCATATGAAAATGTTCAATGGCCCACACTAAAGGCAATGCCTCTTTGTCTGGTTGACAATACCGATTTTTCACATCTGTTAAACTTTTATTTCCAAAAGAAATGAACTGTCGTCGTACTGAGTTAGTTACAGTTCCTAAACCCACAGGACTCCCATCAGCAATTACTTGAGTACGATCTATTGGGGCATAGAAGTCAAGCGTAGGGATCTTTGAGAGACAATTTTTTATTTGTCAAAAGCTTTTGATTGTTCGCTTTTCCCAAATTCCGTCATATTAGCATTTTGTTGAAGTAATTGCCGAGTGGGTCCCGTTAAGGTTGACAAATTAGGAATCCATTTCCCAACAAAATTAACTAATCTTGGATTTCCGCAATGGTTTTCGGTGAACTAAATGTTTCGACGACTTCCATGTATTTATTGGGGTTTAATGCCTAATGATGAAAGTTTGTGACCAATTTTTTTTTTTTGCATTTAAAACACATTTATTATTATTCAATAAAATGTTGTTGTCCTTTAGAACTTTTAATACGTTTTGAAGCCTAGCACCATGTTCTTTTTCAGCACGTCTAAAGACAACAATATCATCTATAAAGTATATAACTCCTTCGCATGGCAATAACATTCTCTGCATAATTTTTTAAAATGTTCAGGTGCGCACGATATTCCAAAAACCTTTTGTTTCGATAAAGCCCTTTGCTCGTTATGAAAGTTGTACTTTCTCTACTATTTTTGAGTTCAACCTGATATTAATTAATCAGCGTTCTTAATATCTAATTTTGAAATAAAATTTGCTTTGCCAAATTTGCGAATGAATTGCTCCATGGTGGAGATTGGATGGTTTTCTTTAATGATGGCTTTGTTAGCAGCACGCATATCCCAATAAATACGAATATCATCGTCAGGCTTAAGAACCGGTACCATTGGAGAAACCCAAGAAGATGGTTTATTTACATTTTCAATTGTGTCCAATTTTACCAGTTCGTCTATTTTTTATTTATCTTTGATTCCAAAGGAATTGGGACTCGTCTGTAAGGTTGATAAACTGGGGAACTGTTTTCTCAATAGTAATATCTAATTGGCATCTTGGAACTTGGAAAATTGTTTTTGTTCAATGGAATTTACATCAAAACTTAGTTTTAGTACTTTTAATGACTTCATTTTTATCTTTATTTTACTATTATTTTATACTTTCCTTATATAAAGTCTATGTATGTCTTTCTTAACTAAATATTTTTTATTTTATTTAATTTAAGGTAATATTCAAACACCAGTTAGAGCGGTAAAATGTATGAGGCTCATCAGAGATTATTTCAACACATTGTATATACTTTATCGAATAAATCATTCATTCATTCATTTAATCATGACATAAAGTTTTGTTGTCAATGATTTAGAACCTACATTAATTTCTGCAAATGAACCTAATACTTTTGTGTAGTGGGTGGGTGTTTAACACCGTACGCCATAAAAGTTTTGTCTGAAGACATAACCGTTTCATAAGTTGCCAAGTTATATTATTTATAATATTGGATTCACTACCGGAATCAATGAGCATTTTGATGTTGGGTAGGTGACTAACTGACCATTTATTTTTGCATCGTTGTCGATGTGGAAAATATAGTCTATCTATTGTTGCATCGTTGTCGATGTGGAAAATATAGTCTATAGATGTAGACTCTGTATGTTTTGGGGTTATTTTGGGGGTTTCCACTTTGGGTTTTAGTTTTAATTGTTGTCATTTGCAGAGGGGTTGGAATTTTCTTTTTATTTGCCCTAGTTGTACGGGGTTTCTGCCAATGGGCTTTGAAACCACATTTTACGCAATTTGCGTTTGTTGTAGGGCAGGAACTGCTATCACTTTTGTGATTTTTAGTGCCACATCGGCAACAGATATAACCCTCTATTTCAGAAAATTGTTTTAGTGTTAATTTTATTAAGGCTGGTAGCTGTTGTATTTGCTCTCTGTCTATCGCTTTCAATCGTTACTGTATCGCCAAGTAATAAAATATTCTCCTTAACTTAGTCGAACTACACTTTCCTGTAATTTGGTCGATAAGACTTTCTGCCTCCTCAATTGAAATATATTTTTGAAAGCACGTTTCCAACTCCCCCAACGGGAACTAAAGGAAGTTGGATCACCTTCACAATCGAATGGTTCTGATGTCGGAACTTGTGATTTGTAAACAAGGATGAGAGGAACTCGTTACTAAATACGTCCTATTTAAGATAAGTTAGATATAATATAACTGTATTTTTTTTTTTTTAATAACTATTGTACAACATTTAAAATATCAGAATCCATCATTGAATCCAAAGTGAGTAATTGTTATTAGTTTGACTAAAATAATCGAGTAAGGATACAACTTGTTTGAAGTAACCGGCTTTTGTTTAATAATTTTGGCAAACATTATTACAGAAAGTCACAAGAACTGTCTACGAATGTGATTCTGTTATAAGATGTATTTACATAACATAACTTAAACTGTAGCTATGCGAGGCATATGAGAAATTTGTTGATGGTTGACGAATTACGTCATTGATAACGATAGACAGTGCAAAATACAATCGATTCGACTTAAATTTCATTAAATAGGTACTTGGCCTTAACAGGTTTTATTTTGGTTTTGTGACACTTCATCTATGCATTTAGTTTAACTATCGTAATACATTTATTTATCACTTCAAAGTTATTGAAGTGGTAAATCGGTACTTAGAGTTAAACCAGGTAAATTAACGATATTATCGTTGGAACATTTGAATAATTGATCGAATATTTCGATAGACACTGTCGTTTGTATTTAGTTTAACCATAGTACATTTAGTTTTGACTCCAAATTTATTGAAGTAGTAATTAGGTACTAAGTTAAACCAGGTACATTAACGATAATAATATTATCGTTGGAACATTTGGCTATTTTGATCGAATTTTTCGATAGGCACAATGTAGGCATTAATTTGCGAACAGATTTGGTCAACAATACGTAAACTATAATCCTAATTGAATACTTCCCAAACACTGTTTTGAATACCCACCTATTTGTCTTATTAGCTTATTATTATTGTCGAAATGTAGGTGGACATGAAATGGAATGCCGTGATATACCGACACGAACGAGTATTGTTTACGAATTTGTGTTGTAAGATAAATAATTACTCAATTGTTGATGTATGCAGTAGGTACCTCTTTCGCCTAACGCCGAGGCTGATCGCGTATATGTAGGTACTCGTACAAAGAAAGCCATACATAAATAGTAACGAACTACTCACAACATGATTTTTAAATGTAATTTAAACATATGTTGCAGAAGTATAGGGACAGATTTGAATAATAGACACTTTCCAATTTCACTTCACTGTATTTTTGAGAATAGTTTTCGCTTACAATTATTATTTCTCAATACCCGTCTTTATTCGATTCCTTCGCTATCTCTATCAGTTTTACAGATATATTTTTAAGGTAGGTAGGTACTAGTTTTCGGGTAGCTATTTGACAAATTACCACAGAGGTAAAACAAGGTGATGTAATAGACAATTAACGTAACAATTATATCAGCTAAATGTAAAATACGACACAATATGTATTGATCTAAATAGTTAATAACTAAATGTGATTTATAATCCATTCCCGCCAATTATTTAAAAATAATAATAATTAATCTGATATAGGTCTAGATGTCTATGACTCATGATATAAGGCAGCATCTTGAGGTAGTTGTTAACACTCGGCCATCCTGGAAAGGCCGTGCCCCACGGCCCGCAGATAACATCCCGGCTTTCGCATCATCGGCCACCTGGCAAAAGAAAAACACCGAACAGTAATATGCACTTACGAGGTTACCTAAAAAAACGCTTGGTCAATCTGTTTCGCCACCAAGTGATCAACATTAAAAGGCTAAATAATAATAGTGTCTCACTTAGTCAACCATGGTCATGTAGACATTCATAATTTAAATTAGAAATATGTACATATGATATAATATTCAATAGATTCATTTTAGTTATTACCTACTTCATATTAAAATTGTTATTGATTTTCTTCTTTTTTTTTAATGACTTGCTATAAGATTTAGGTATTAAATAAAAATAACTTTTGATTACCAGTGGGTATGTGATTAACATTGACGAAATATAAGTAACAGATTTCGTTGTAGCTTCCTACTATCCAAAATTGTAGGTACTTAAATGACTATCAAGATAAGTTCTATACAGCTGACGTCATGACTCATGAGACAATTTTATTAAGAAGCTAAAATTGATTTAGAATTATGTTTGACTCAGCACTTATTAGTTGCTTATTGTGGTACACGGGAAAAGTTAGGTATCAAATTGTAACATCTCGCAGGTTTCGGTGGTATCTTTCGAGGTCGCTAACATAATATAATTATCATGTTAGTAACTAGGTAAGTAACTGACTTTCGATGCTTTAGCTTTTTTTTCTATTATAAAGATGAATTTGCCACGGGGATGACACCTATAAACCTGGAAAGCAAAACAGTTTCCATATTTATACGAAATTTTATTTCTAGCCCTTTTTCTTTTAATCCGTACTAAACGTTTATTGAATTTCATACTCATTTTTCTCTAATGTATATGTAATTTTCAATTACTTGATATTTTTATAATTGTAATTTTATACCTAGATATTAACAGGTCGGCAGAGGGTTTTGTTTTAGCAGAGTTTATTTTTGGTACTTTCAAATCATGTTGTACATACGTAGTATATACCTTTATTTTTCCCATTTTGAATAAATCATGCAGCATAAATTTTTATCATTGAAAGGTCACACAGATATTATAATAGATATATATTATAAGTAGTAAATAGACTAGATAAGCAAAATAGACTCGTGGCGTAAGTCACACAGACCGTTTGCGTAGGTCACACAGACTTGTTGTGTAGGTCACACTGACTCGTTGCGTAAGTCACTCAGACTCGTTGCACAGGTCACACAGACTCGTTGCTTGGGTCACTCAGACTCGTTGCACAGGTCACACAGACTCGTTGCTTGGGTCACACAGGCTCATTATGTAGGTCTTATAGACCATTTGTGCAGGTATCCCAGATTATTTGCGTAGGTGACAGAGTGCGTCGAATAAGTAGCTCATTCAGATTCGTTGCATAGGTCATGCGGTCTTCTTTGTGACTTCATACGGATTATTCATAGGAAGATCTCACAGACATATTCTAAGGATATGCCTCAAAGTAGGTACAGACATTGTACTTAAAATGCATTTTTTTTACTCAGAAGGTGAATTTCTATGAGGAATAAGGAACAGAATAAAGCATAAGTACGAGAGAACAAATCTTATTTCCACAAGAAACAAGAAACAGGATTGATACAAAACAAGGCATCTAGGAGAGCAATTTCGAAAATGAAAGAATGTCTTTTAGCACTTATCCGCACTATTTGAGAATTTATAAAGTTACCAAGGTTTAAGATAGTTGGCAAATATTATCATGTCTCAGTTTATTATATTAGATACCAGAATGCAAACAAAAGGAATTTCTTATTTTATAAAACACTATTACTCCATTAATAGGCCATCCATGTCAAAAGTTAATTAGTAATTAATTAGGGCATATAGAGCTTTAGACATAAGTTTAAAAAAATATTTTATTTTATTCATGACTTTTGTATTTTTGAAACATACTATATTTACTGAAGACAACCATACTGTTGGTCCGACGACATCACCAAGCTTGCGGGGAAAACTTGAAGGAAGCTCACCCAGCATTTAGAAGAATGGCGTGTACGTGAGGAGACCTACTTATGTCTAACAATGGATAAATAAGGGCTAACAAGAAGAGGATGTTATTTACTGTAATGCTTATCAACGGTAGTGAAAATAAAGTAAAGTAGTCTTGACTCTTGAGTCTACTAGCCTCTTTTACTACATTATCTATTGTTGTATTTTATCAATCTTCACTCTCGATGTTGACATATTTCTTTTAAGAAGAAGTCACTTTGTTTCGAAAGTTACCAAGACATTTCGTTACGGAAGTCACTCAGACTTTTCGTTACGAAAGTCGCTCAGATGTTTCGCTACAGAGGTTATTTAGACGTCCTGTCAGGGAATTCACTCAGACGTTTCGTTACGGAAGTCATACATGCGTTCCGTTATGGATTTCACTCAAACATTCAGATAGGGAAGTCACTCAGATGTTTCGTTACTGAAGTCACACAGACGTTCTGTTAGGGAAGTCACTTATTTCTTTAAGTGAAGATACGCAAAAATATCTTTAGCGTAGACATTCAGACATTATCTTGATGTTAATCAGCATTTACTGTTTTAGTAATATCATAAGATTTTCTTTCGTTTCAAAATTAATAACTGTTGTTTTTAGTAGGTTATCGATATACGAGATTATCTAGGTTCTATATTCTATAATATGTGTAGTTATAGTGTTATGTATTTAATAAATGTAGAATATGTATATTTTAAGTGTTTCTTATTAAGTAAATCAATAAGTTAAATTTTATGCTTGGACGTTACGACGTCCTAGCTCGTTTACGGCAAAATTAGGTCATAATGTCACAATCGCAATCACCTCTAATTGGTCGACGCTCACTCATTTCCGGCTATGTCAATGCATTGTTGAGATAAGAATACCAATCACAGCGATTGAGATTGTAATAATGATTGATACAGTCTTTCAGCATTCGAACAAATTGTCTTCCTATAATTCGTAAAATAAAATAAATTAAACCTATCATACTGTTACTTATAAACTTCTGACCTTTACATAATCCTATTATTGAATTCCATGTACTATACTAGCCAATAGTTAACGTAGTATGGTACAATAGTCTCTTTTGTATAAGTACCCATTTTTAGTATATATGATTTGTCAAAAACAAATAAAATAAAACTAGTAGCTCAGTTTGTTGTAGGCTCTACTCAGACCTAGCCTAGGCGCGTTTGGAATCCTTGCTTAATTTTGAATTTATGCAATTAATTGTCACCATTACATCATTATCTTATAAATTCAATTGACGATCAAAGTGTTCCCCATTGTGTAAATGATTTGTTTTTAACTATGAAAATAGTAGGTTTACATTTATCTAATATAGGTAGGTATACATTTATCTAAAAATAAGTTCAGTACATACTGGCACTATCAAAAATTAAGTTTCCGATATAGGTTAATCTGGCTCTATTTTCTGGTCTTTCTGGTTAGGTATCATCTAGTAATCTCTATTATAATTAATTTTATAAATTTAATTATGTACATTAAGATTATTTGGCTGGAAGTATTGCTGTTTTTCTTACTCTCATTGGGTTTGTCATACAGTCTTTAATTTGCATAATTCACACAGACTTATTTATATAGATATTTGGGGAGTCATTCACCCGTTAGCATGAATAGGTCACACAGTCACTAAAGTTAGCTAAGGATTAAATTATTAACATTTTATCCTCACATTTTAAAGTACCATGGTGAACGGATAGCCATCGCTAGTTGCGGTTTATCCTAACAAATCAGAGTAATTACATTTAGACATGAGCCTTTAATTTTTGGACTAGTACAGAGTCTGCTTCATCACCTACGTTCATAAGTTGTATACCTACATATTTCAATGCGGTTAACACCTCCAGAAATGAAATAGCTTAAATTATTTTGTCACAAGTTAGAATATTACTTACTATTAGAAACTACTCATTTATTTCAATTGTAAAAGATGTTATGGAAGAGCGGGGCCGTCTGCCACAAGTACTAGTAGCAAATCTAGGCACTTACTGGGATGGTCCTAATTTCTATGTGTTCTCTGTAAAATTCTTTTAACGAAATAAATATTTTTGTATTTTGTATTTGTATATACTTTATTAATCAGCACACTGAGCTATGGCGGTAGAGGCGGTTGCCAGAATTTTTGTGATTCAATTCATTCCACAGGATTAGCGGTGTTTGGAGTTCCTACTTAATAACGCGTATACAGGTTATTTAATTTGTAAATAATAATCTCACAAAAAAAATGATTTGATGATATACCTAAAATTATTAACTTATCTAACGATGGTAGTTTGACAAAATCGATATTTCACTCATTCAAAGCCATTCGATCTGTTGCTAAGTGAATTGGCCTACATCGCAGAGAACACAATTAAGTAGATACTTATTTTTTTCTGTTATAACACACGCATGCACATTTTTTACATAATCTGCTAAGTGATTGTATGTATGCGCACCCAAAACCTCCTCCATGATGAAAACTTTAGATACTTATGGTATTATCAAATCATTTGAAAAATTAACTTCCAGTATCAATGTGGGCAGGCAAATATTCTATCTGCACTAATGTTAATATTTTGAGAGGCATTTGCATATGCTCAGAAAATTGATGGTTAGAGTGAATATACCTAAAACGACTCACCGGGTGCGGGTATGCTCGACTTTGTTGCTATGGCGACATAGAAGGACGAGTGGCGGCTGGCACGGTGCGGCAAGTGGTGGCTGGCACGGTGCGACGAGTGGCAGCTGGCACGGCGCGGCGAGTGGCAGCCGGCACGGCGAGGCGAGTGGCGGCTAGTACGGTACGGCGAGTGGCGGCTAGCACGGTACGGCGAGTGGTGGTTGGCACGGTGCGGCGAGTGGTGGCTAGCCCGTCAGTAGATTACAGCTGCTCTTCTTGTCCCCGCGTGGCGAAGACGTAGTAAAGTTTTATTCCCCTTCTCTTCATCTTGAAGCCTGCGCCGAAGTAGTAGATTCTTCTATAATTTTTCGATGATGATATGTAGGTACCCTTAATAAAGTAAGTAGGGCTTCTGGTATTGGTAGACCGTAATTTTGCTTCTATAATTTTTCGATGATGATAAGTAGGTACCCTTAATAAAGTAAGTAGGGCTTCTGGTATTGGTAGACCGTAATTTTGCTTCTATAATTTTTCGATGATGATAAGTAGGTACCCTTAATAAAGTAAGTAGGGCTTCTGGTATTGGTAGACCGTAATTTTGCTTCTATAATTTTTCGATGATGATAAGTAGGTACCCTTAATAAAGTAAATAGGGCTTCTGGTATTGGTAGACCGTAATTTTGCTTCTATAATTTTTCGATGATGTAGGTACCCTTAATAAAGTAAGTAGGGCTTCTGGTATTGGTAGACCGTAATTTTGCTCCTAGGTATTTCAACTTCAAGTCCCCTGATATTATAATACACAGGGCAGTCCTCGGGTCGCATCTTGAAGATGAGTTTGCGTCGATATAGGCCCATGATGTTATTTTCTAAGAGAGGCGTGGTGTCTTCAGAAGAGAAGAAAAAAAAATTTCTTTTCACGTTCTTCAATGTTCTGCTCTCTTCTCTTCTTGTGATCCCACTTCTGACTGTTGCAGAAGTATAGGGACAGATTTGAATAATAGACACTTTCCAATTTCACTTCACTGTATTTTTGAGAATAGTTTTCGCTTACAATTATTATTTCTCAATACCCGTCTTTATTCGATTCCTTCGCTATCTCTATCAGTTTTACAGATATATTTTTAAGGTAGGTAGGTACTAGTTTTCGGGTAGCTATTTGACAAATTACCACAGAGGTAAAACAAGGTGATGTAATAGACAATTAACGTAACAATTATATCAGCTAAATGTAAAATACGACACAATATGTATTGATCTAAATAGTTAATAACTAAATGTGATTTATAATCCATTCCCGCCAATTATTTAAAAATAATAATAATTAATCTGATATAGGTCTAGATGTCTATGACTCATGATATAAGGCAGCATCTTGAGGTAGTTGTTAACACATAATTTCTAATGATTTTAAGCTTATTTCGTGGTTTAACGACCTATTATATTGTAGATAACGTAATTTTTTTTTATTCTATGTTCTTTATTTGTATTCATGTCTTACATCATAAAAAATATTATAATATTACAACATGAAACCCCATCAGGGCGTTGCAAAGTATAACATTGGTAATAATTAAAGGTAATATTACAATTCTAGTATTTCACTTAGATTGTGTCGTTTTAAACCGTTAGCTACCTACTTATCTATTTCTTTTCTTTTTCTAAACAGTTTGTGAAATTCTAATTTTATTGTTGACCAATTTCTGCAAGCCGGTAGGTAGGTAATTTGAGCGGTAAAATTTACTTACTGCGCTTTTACTCGTCGCCATGTGAAATCCACTTATTCCTAAGGTCTTGGATTCGAAATCAAACCAATTATTCAGTAAGCAATTACACCAATCGACGGTAACGTCCGCTCACCGCCGTGACAACAACAGAATGCCAGCGTAGCGTTACCGCCTATTTGTGCAATATATTTTATTAGATATCACAAACACTATTTCGCATTTTATAATATGGTTAGTGGTTGTAGCTACTAATCTATGAACCTACGGGCTTGTAAGTAGGCTAAATTGCCATCTCCGGGACAACTTGTTCAAGGCGAGCTTTCGCAATACTAAGATTAAGTCACGATGTATATCATAAAAACGTAACTTTTATAAAGCATTTTTCCTAAGAGCATCACATTCATAACACTTTTGGCAAGTGCTAAAAGGTTATTAAGTTAAAACGAGGAAAACCAACAAAGTTGTTTTCGTGGGAAATAGATAAGACAAACGGCGCGATCCGGGAGTCTTCATTGCGAATCAAAATTCTTTTATGGCAGTCGTTAATATTCAGGTTTGTCACGGCGTGTTGTTGCACTGATTTCGTTCGTTAGCAATTTTTTTCGATTATTGATTACTACCTGATGCCTGCGACTTCGTCCGCGGGGATCTAGTTTTTGAAATATCTTAGGAACTTTTTGATTTTCCGTGATAAAAAGTAGCCTCTGTCACTCTTCATAACCATGCAAAAAATACGCCAACCGGTTGTTCCGTTGCAGCTTGATTGAAGTACAAATCAACAAACCAATAAGCCAACAAGCAAACACACTGTTCCATTTTAATATTGGCAGTGGTACCATAGACATGTTACGTTCATATTACATAGCGTATTATAAAAAAAAAGCTCGGCGACGATTTGTCAGAAGCTAAAAACACACAAATGTATAAGATATATAGCGCTCTACAAAAATGTGACTCAAATAGCCTAGTTTCATCATTATGAAAGGGATACCAATATTTTTGGTTCTGCCATTTTGTTTAGTTTAGAGATTAGAGTTAGCCACAGTATTTGTGTTGGTATCATTTTAAAACTCGCGGGACATCTTTGTTGCGTTTAATATCCATAAAAGTAAAATACGCGTATTTTGAGTAGATAAACATGGCCATAAAAGCGGCGGTACCAGTTGACAATATCGCGTAATAAATGAGGTTTATTGAAGTCCGAGCGCCGGGCTCGGATACAGTTTCAACAGATTGCCGGCCGCGTTGCACCGTGATCGATCCCGGACAGGAAACAAGCGGGAATGGAACATCAATTTTATGTTTATTACCTATCTATTGCTTCCAATTTTCAAAAGGTTGGCAGTTAGTCGTTTCCAAACCAGAATAATTTAAAAATGTATCATAGCAGCTTTGTAATCGTGTTGCGAAGCCAAAGTGGTAATGGGCAGGTCACATAGTTCGAAAACCCGATAGCCACCAGATTAGATGGACAGACGACCAAGTGGCTGGATTCAGGTGGCACAAGACCGGGGCCTGTAGAAATCCCTACAAGAGACCTGTGCGCGACAGTGGAGTTCTATCCGTTGATAATGACAATGAGGTCGTTAGAAAAGCCAATTTAGCTTATTGAGTATGTTGTTGAGTGTATATTGAGTATGTGAGTTGAGACATTGTCTGTGGTTTTCCAGATTTCTGTTAAAATATTCGGTTTCAAAGTTACGCGGTTTTAAAAATTTACATACAAATCTTTGAGCCCCTGTAATTTTAAAACTACATAATTTTAGAAAAATCTAAAACACCACAGACACAGATATTAGTTTGACGGAGAGAGCCCTGTTAAGAGTAGTTAAAAAAGGTACGTGAAGTTTACTGTTCGACGGAACTAGTAATAATAGTTCAGTAAATATGTAAGGAATAATTAGATGCCCTCCGAAAAAAGACCTACCGTAATTTGACATAATGTATCGTTAGGGGGGCATGTCAAGAGGTCACAGGAAAAATAAAAAGGTCGCGCTGATTGCTGATTTTGAGAAATTCAAAAAATAAATAAAAAAAATTTGAAATGCTTTTTTCTTGGAAACTATTGGTTTTAGGAAAAAGTTTTTTAAATAAAAATGTAGAAGGTATTGCGAACTACATTTTTTGTCATTGGAGTGACGTCATCCGACTTGAAATACAAAAAGTAGAGGGCGCTAATGGATCAAAAAAGTATTTCAACGCTATTTTCGATAGGAAAAAATGATTTTTTTATGATAATGTAAATTGGAAAGTTGTTTGTCACAAAATTAGCTACAACTTTTATTCAAACAAAATTTTTATAAAACTTACCGTTCTCGAGGTACAGGTGAAAAAGTGCAACGGAGCACAGCTAACGGTTCTTTTGTTACTAAATGAAAAAAACAAAATTGTCGAATAAATGTGTTTGTTTCAAAAGAAAGAAATAAACGTGATGCAAAACATAGATAAATTCACCTAAGTTCAAATTTTTGTTAAACAAAAGTTCAAATTTTTTGATAAAAAAGTAAGACAACAATTACTGCTATTTCATTTGAATTAAAAAAAAGATAAAAACTGAATGGCATGAGAACTGTGCAACGGCACGGTACATAATGTACAATTTGTACACTTCGACAAGTTCCAGCTCGAAAACGGTAAGTTTTATAAAAAATTTGTTTAGATAAAAGTTGTAGCTAATTTTGTGACGAACAACTTTTCAATTTACATTATTATAGAAAAATCATTTTTTTCTATCGAAAATAGCGTTGAAACACTTTTTTGATCCATTAGCGCCCTCTACTTTTTGTATTTCAAGTCGGATGACGTCACTCTAATGACAAAAAATGTAGAGGGCATTGCGAACTATATTTTTTGTCATTAGAGTGACGTCATCCGACTTGAAATACTAAAAGTAGAGGGCGCTAATGGATCAAAAAAGTGTTTCAACGCTATTTTCGATAGAAAAAAATGATTTTTCTATAATAATGTAAATTGAAAAGTTGTTCGTCACAAAATTAGCTACAACTTTTATCTGAACAAATTTTTTATAAAACTTACCGTTTTCGAGCTGGAACTTGTCGAAGTGTACAAATTGTACATTATGTACCGTGCCGTTGCACAGTTCTCATGCCATTCAGTTTTTATCTTTTTTTTAATTCAAATGAAATAGCAGTAATTGTTTTCTTACTTTTTTATCAAAAAATTTGAACTTTTGTTTAACAAAAATTTGAACTTAGGTGAATTTATCTATGTTTTGCATCACGTTTATTTCTTTCTTTTGAAACAAACACATTTATTCGACAATTTTGTTTTTTTCATTTAGTAACAAAAGAACCGTTAGCTGTGCTCCGTTGCACTTTTTCACCTGTACCTCGAGAACGGTAAGTTTTATAAAAATTTTGTTTAAATAAAAGTTGTAGCTAATTTTATGACAAACAACTTTCCAATTTACATTATTATAAAAAAATCATTTTTTCCTATCGAAAATAGCGTTGAAACACTTTTTTGATCCATTAGCGCCCTCTACTTTTTGTATTTCAAGTCGGATGACGTCACTCCAATGACAAAAAATGTAGTTCGCAATGCCCTTTACATTTTTATTTAAAAAACTTTTTCCTAAAACCAATATTTTCCAAGAAAAAAGCATTTCAAATTTTTTTTATTCATTTTTTGAATTTCTCAAAATCAGCAATCAGCGCGACCTTTTTATTTTTCCTGTGACCTCTTGACATGCCCCCCTAACGATTCATTATGTCAAATTACGGTAGGTCTTTTTTCGGAGGGCAATTTGCAAATTGACTGAACTAATAAAGATAAACTCAGAAGAAACACTTTAATATATCCTTTTTATTGCGATAGGGTCTTGGAACCCACCACATTATTATCCCAAGAAAACCCCAAAGATTTTGTGATTAATGTAAAGGGTTCACGATCCTCAGCAATGAGGAATACGGCACAGAGAGAGATATCCTTTTCATTATGTTTTTTCACATAATTATATACAAACAACGCCATTTTGTATCCGGACCCGACCGCAGAATCGATCGAGATGTACAGCCAGTCGCGCACAGAGTACGTACCTATATCTAATTGGAAATTTAATCTAACACTGTAGGTAGTAAACAATTTATAGTACGCGACAGGTTGAAAGGTAATTATTATAATGTTTTCGTTTTGTTGTCAACAAACTATATAGTTTTCACATTTTCCGACATAATTTAACGGTTCCATGCGATTTCTGCAAACCCGCGAAATCCTGCAAATCCCAGAGGATCACATATTTACATAATTCCCAGCATTGACTACACATGAGATATTAGAGGATTTGCATAATATCTTATGTAAACATGAGAAGCTATTGTCATTGCCTCCATTGTAGGAACGGAAAAAACCTAAAATGGCCTTTTATGTTCCTTTGATCAATAACCTAGCTATTATAATATATAGGTATACCTTTTTTTTAGCCAATGTCAAGTTTGTAGTTATTTGTAACAAGTTAGGTAAACTATACAAGTATGGACCCCGCCTGTGCCGGCGCTCGCCGACATACGTACAGCACCTCCTTAGAGCGCTTTCCAGTCAGTTTTAACAAAAAAAAAAAACACTCCAAAGAGGCAGAGCACGCCCGCCAGCTAACACCAACACAGACGAAGTCCAGGTATACCTATACATATTATTATACTTATATTATGTGGAAAGGCGGAAGAAAGTATGGTAATAATTGAAAGAAAAATTAATTATTAAGGGCAGCCTTTTCCCTAGCAGTTCTATGACACTAAAAATATAAATGATGTTATGGTTATTATTTAATAAGCCTAGTATTTTAATACTAAATGTTATTTTTTGATAATTATAACAGTAGCTTTGATGTTAGGAACGATCCAGATTGCTCATAGTAAAGCGTTGAAAAAGCTATACCTATGCCTACGCTCTTTCGGGCAGGAAAGTACGTGGAATATATTATTATTTATTACTGACGTCACAAGTTCCACGGTTAGGTAGTTGCCAGGTTAGTATCTGTTTTACTGCCTGCTGATAACACGGCTACAATCAGAAAATAGGAAATGATAGAGCAATCGCTACTTACTGTATTGTCCTTTAATCACGTCGCAACGGAGCAACGGATCGACGTGATTTTTTTGCATGGGTTTTAGTTTTTAAAGACCTGGAGAGTAACGTAGGCTACTCTTTATCTCGGAAAATCAAAGATTTCCCACTGGATTCTTAAAAACCTAAATCCAGGCGGACAAAGTCGCGGACATCAGCTAGTATTAAATGAAATACGGTCATATTATAGTAGATTCATTGTTGCTTTGTTTAGTATCTGTATTATAAGTGGCAGGAAACATGGAGGCCGGAAAGGCATTTCACAAATTAGCGGCACGCAACAGAAAAGAGGAAGCTAAACATTTACGGAATGTCAATCATTGAGGGGCGCTAAATCTCCCAAGGCGCCTTCCGCTCCAATTTACACCGAGCGTAGTCGCTTGCCAAATGAGACGATAATAGATAAATGAATGCCATTTCATTTCCATGTGACATTTCTTTGAAGACCCTTTTGTGAGAAATTCCACTTTATTTTTCCATCATAGCGATAATGTTATGTCCAATACAGCTTGTTATTATATTTGGACAACCTCCTTGGCACAGTAGTGATTGCTGTGATCCAATAAGCGGGAGATCCCGGGTTCGATTCCCGGCCGGGGCAATTTATTGTCTCTGGTCTGGTGGAGGCTACGGCCATGACTAGTTACCACCCTACGGGCAAAACCGTGCCGCAAAGCAATCTAGCGTTCTAGTACCATGCTGTGTAGAAACTGACAAGATGTACCCCTTCCAAGTTAGCCCGCTTTCATCTTAGACTGCATCATCACTTACCAGCAGGTGAGGTGAATTACAAAATGACCGCCATGAAAAAAAAAAGTATTATTTCTTGTATGATAGTACGGAACCCTTTGTGTGCGAGTTTGATTCGTACTTGACCGGTTTTTGTCTATCGTATTGAACATGTGCCTCACGTAAATGTACTGTATGCGAATACAGTCTCCCTTTAACCGAGAGTCCGATTGCTTGCATTTTACTTATTGTCCGAGTGCGCTGCAAATATTTGCCACGAGACGATCGATGGAACTCCTATAAAATACGTGAGCTCATTTATAATTAATTTTAAAAATCTCGATCTGCGTATTGCAATATTAAAAAGAGAAAAAGTTAGTTAGTCAAATCGGTTTAAATCAAAGTCAACTGACTTCGGTGTTGAACCCGACTGAAATCCCCAAGTCGTACGATTCGGATTTCAGTCCTCCCCAGCGAAAATTGTACGTCTATGGTCCTCCCCCACAGCGTTGAACTATTGAGACATTTCTAAGTTATTCCTATACTAGACTCATATCGATATCGACCTACTTATTGCAGCTAAGCTCAAATAAATTGAAGTTTCATACTGTACTTACATAATATTATACAGATATCAAAACTATCCAAACTAATATTATAAATGCGAAAGTGTGTTTGTCTGCTACCTTTTCACGACCCAACAGTTTAACCCTATCGAAATTTGGTACAGGGTTAGCTTATATCCCGGGGACGAATATACTACTTTTTATCCCGGATAATCAAAAAGTTCCCACAGGATCTTTAAAAACCTTAATCCACGCGGACGAAGTCGCGAACATCCTTTAGTACTTAATATTTTCGCAAAAAGTGTTTTTTTAAGTCACTTATATCTAAATAGCTTGATTTCAAAAAAAAAAAAATTAGCATACGCACGATCTATTTACTATTTGCATCTACTTATCTGATATTTAATTTGTGAAGTCATCTATCTATTACGAACGGAACAATAAGGTGAATTGGACAATACTCCTTTCAGGATTTCACAGTCGGTAGGTTTCCAGTGATGCTTATCATGATTGTATTGTATAAATTGTTCATTATTTCCCTCCGTTAACCCTTCGGAAACCACTGTAAGGGATCCTGTTCTGTTATTAACATTGACATCTGCTCACGAATACCCTTGCTTATGGCTACAAAATTAACTACCGATGTATTCCGATAGTTACCTCAGAGATTAAGTAAATTGTGTTCTAAATCAGATTAGGATGGAAAGGATTAGTTGTGACAGCGCTATGAGTCGATAGCGATTGTTAAGCAATGTTGACCCTTGTCGGTATTAGATGGGTGATCAAATGTGGAGTTCCGAATTCGGTCTTTTGGTTTCCTTCGTGCCTTAGAGAGCACTTTAATCTGTCGGACTCGGTTTTTGATATATATTTTTATATTAATATATACCTACGTTTTGTGCAAACTCTTGTTACAAATTGTTTTTGCTGACAACAATGCATAGATACTAGCTACATGATGTTTTGTTATAAAAAAAAGTAAGTACCTAACTAGGTAGGTAACCGAAGGGTGGGATGCTGAGAGCTCTTACAAGTTAATCTGTGGCGAAAGATTGCAGGAACTTCAGAACTCGCGTCGAAGGAAATTTGAAAGGAAACGCGTTTCAAAGGTGTGTTGAGGTCTCAAGTCATTTTATTTGATGTTTCAAAGAAAAAGTAAAATATTTGTAGGGTTCTTGTAGAGTAGGTACCTTCTGGGATGTAATTATTATGAAATCGTGTCTTGAATGTTGGAATTTTTTCTTAACTTTGTAGTCAATAAAATGACTTTACCTGTGAACAATATTGTAATTTTACTGATAGTAAGGCCCTCGGAGACCAATTTCACGCTAATATGCAAACATTGCTCGTTCATTCCTGAAACTCATTTTCTAGGCACACGGGGCTCAGATATTTCTATTTTGTTGCTCGCCCTTCTCGTGGTAGTAAAAAATGTAATAAAATAGCCAACCTTGGAAAACTTATAAGACTTATTCATATTGCCCTATATACGGGGACACAATAGACTTTATAAAATATGATGGCATTCATATTCATGTTAAGTTATATTGTGAACCTAAGGGCCTAAATTGGGTAAACGTAAATTTACAGTCTGATACGTAATATTTTATTACAAAGATTTTTTAAACATGGTCTAGAATCTATATAAATGGACATCATAATTTGAACTCTTTTTCGGGATCCCGGTTTTTTCAATGACCTAAAGGTTTTAATCTTTGGATTTTTTATTCTCATTTGCTCAAAATAATATAATGCAATGTTGCAATCCGGGTTTGTCTGTGCATTTGGTGGTAGGCATTGGCCGTGGCTAGTTACCAATCTCGGTACAGCCGTGACGGCGAGCGATTAAGCGTTCCTGCACGATACTGCGTGAAAATCGATAGGGCTAGGTATCGGTATAATGAAAACTATAAATTAAAAAACGGGGCAAGTGCGAGTCGAACCTCGCCCTTTTAGGGTTTCGTACATAATTATGAACATCATATTTTGGGTGTATGAAATATTTCTTTTCCGAGCTAGAACATCGCAATCAACCGTGAAAGAAAAACCCAATAAATGTTCGTTTGTTTTAGTCACAACTTACAAACTATTTTATAAATCCTTGTTTTATGTTATTATGTGTTATTTAAATACAGTAATGGTTCATAACATACTGAAATATCGTATTCCTAACTAGTTTAGTTTTTAAGATAGCCCCTGTCACAACAATGGTCTAAAATTAACAACTTTGATGACCCCCATTTGCTTATTTTAAGACAATAATATTATATATTTGTGCTCTACTCAATGAGCTCTAAACAATGCTACCCCACATGCTAGGATAAAAAAAATCTGGATCCTTTTTTATTTATGGGAGCCCCCTGAAAAATAATTTAATTGAATTTATAATTCAATATTTGGGTTCGGGTCAACGTTTAGCACTAAATACCAAAATTTTCAGGTTTGTAACTCAATTCGTCTACGAATTAGAGACCTGTGACATGATCCGCATAGACAGACAGCAGAGTGATCTTAACAGGGCTACGTTTTTAGCCTTTGGGTACGGAATCCTAAAAAAGTACTAAGCAAAAGTGTTACAAGATAGACATCTTATAAATATTTCGCTTTGTGAACTCCTTTGCCTACCTACTAAGTAGGTAATGGCTTTTTCAGCAAGCACTGTACAGTACTTAGGTACATTGGTAGAGCGCACGCGAGATGTTATCGCACACACTCGGAATCGTTAGGGTTGTTACAAAGCTAAAAAGTATCAAATTAATTTATAAAGTCTAACTGTTTTAAATGTAAGTTTCTAATTCGCATTTAGATATAATATTGTGTAAAGATTTTTCAGTAGATGCCGACTTAAATATCGTTAAAATTGACCACAATAGGATGAACCGCGTGATATAATATGATGATTATAATTTATAACCAATATAATATATGAATAAAAATTGATTTCAAAAAACTGACTTCCAAAGCCAATTGAAAACAAATTTTCATTTGAATGTTTTTAGTCTACATACACAATCGTCTTCATAGTTATGTGCAGTAATGTGCAACATTTAAGAATCCGAAGTTCATTAAAGAAGTTAATGCTCGGCACGTAAAAAAAACCAGCCAAGTGCGAGTCAGACTCGCGCACCGAGGGTTCCGTACTCGGGTATTTTTTTGATATTTTGCACGATAAATCAAAAACTACTGTGCATAAAAATAAATAAAAATCTCTTTTAGAATGTACAAGTAAAGCCCTTTCATATGATACCACACTTGGTATAGTTATCTTACTTTGAAAATTGAAACACATTTTGATTTTTTTTTATGATGTAATCACAAATTCACGATTTTCAGATTTATTCCTTTACTTATGCTATAAGTATATACCTACCTGCAAAATTTCATGGTTCTAGGTCAACGGCAAGTACCCTATAGGTTTTCTTGACAGACACGACGGATGGACGGACGGACGGACGGACAGACAGACAGACAGACAGACAAAAAAACGTACCGGATTGAGATCCTCTTCCTTTTTTGAAGTTGGTTAAAAAGTGCTGCACTTCGCACTTATATTGCGGAACCAGAATAATGTTAAATCAGAAACAACAATGAAGTGATAATGTTAGGCAACCCTAATATTCCAGTAAGTGTAGGTTTTCTTTGATACCATAATTTATTATGCTAAACTGTTCTTCCGATGACTCTTTTTTAACCGACTTCCAAAAAAGGAGGAGGTTCTCAATTCGTCGGGATCTTTTTATTTTTTTTTATTTTTTATGTATGTTCCCCGATTACTCAAAGACCCCTGGACCGATTTGGAAATTATTTTTTTTGTTTGAAAGGGTATACTGTGCAGGTGGTCCCATATAAATTTGGTGAAGATTATATGAATATCTTCGGAGATGGAGAACAGAACTCCTCAATGGATAAGAGCAAATTGCTCGCGATCTAACGCGATCGGTTTTAACTGGGCATAGCATTTTATAGTACAGTGGGGCCACTAAAAATTGTGAAATAAAAAATTTTCAAAAGAAAAATAAAACCGACTTCAAAAACCAAAAACACTAAAAAGTAGAAAATAATTTTTGTTTAGCTACACATGTAATGTACCTCTCGTAGATATGAAGTCGGGCGAGCTTCACTCTTGGATTTCTAATTTTTTGTTTTAATATGCTCGCTCGACTTCATACCTAGGTACATTAAATGTGTAGCTAAACAAAAATTATTTTCTACTTTTTAGTGTTTTTGGTTTTTGAAGTCGGTTTTATTTTTCTTTTGAAATTTTTTTTTTCGAATGAACGTTTGCAAAGAATTTCATAGATAACAAAATATTCGGTGTAAATAGGTAGGTACGTAGATTCTGAACCATATTTTAATATTATAATAAAGTATATTAATAATAAATTAATAGATGCGTAGTCATATCAGGTTACGTAAATATTTATTATTCAGGAGCCCAACTCCCACTTAACCTATTTTCCTGTTTAACAACGATATTATTTACATTCAATAACTGGCACGTAGGTACGTAAACATGATAGGGTTCTATCGAAGAGGATAATGTTACTTATAATAAAAAGGCTTACATCGGGAAAGCTACTTTTTATAATAAACCCGACCTTGTGGTATAAACCTCTATTTTCAAACCAACCGGAATCTCGTAACAAAGTTATCGGGTGGCCATCTAACACACTCTAGCCGCCCCAGTCGAGAAAGCACGCTGTCGCAGTATTTTGATCCATATTTTTATAACAACAAAGTCTAGTAAGCTCCCAGTGTAACTTTCAGTAGCTTGTCCAAGTAAACAAGATCATAAAGTGGTCTGAAAACGTGCGTCGGCCGCGCGGCGCCGCCACGACACCTCCGCACAAAACACTATAGTTTATTCATGTATTTTTTAACCCCCGACCCAGAAAGAGGAGTATTATAAGTTTGATGAGTGTATCTGTGTATGTCTGTGCCATCGTAGCTCTTAATCGAATGAACCGATTTCGATTACTTTTTTGTTTCAAAGGTGGTGTCCGTGGCATCCAAAAAAATCTGTTCAGACGTTGAAGATTATCAGTTTTTTTCTAGTTTTCTTGTTAGAATAATAAGTCATTTTATTACTAGGATCCGACCAATACATATGTGTCCAGCCAAATTCTAATAAGGCCAAATTCAACAATTAAGTAAAAGGTAACGCATTTGCATGGAAAGTATACGAACCATTTCAACCCCCTGTGTAAAATGCTTTTCGCTTTAGCTCGAAAATGTGTCTGACGCCTTTATAGAATAATACCTACCTAAGCTTTGATAGATACTAGCTTTTTCACTTGACTTCGTCCACTTGATTTGATTTATAGTCTAGAGAACTCGGCGGTAATTTAGCAATCTATCTATCAATGAAAGAATTTTTAGAGTTAGATCATTAATTCCGGAGATTACTTCCTACCTCTTTATAATATTAGAGTCGGTTGCTAAAGTAGGTTGCGTAATTCTTGTTCGAAATATATATTTCACTAAAGAACTTTATAAAATTAATGACTGGAATTGTGCCATTTGAATAACGATAAACAGATCTACGCATGAGAAGTGCTAGTGATGTGGCTGCAATAATTAAGATAACAAGGCAACAAAGCAACAACACATTATGCAGATTGCAAAGTCAAATTTGCGATATCATAGTCATGCATGGTAACAGAATTACTTAACCATTGAAAAGTTAATCAAGAACAAATACAGCTAGCTCTCGCTAAGCTTTAGAATGCAAATTATTCTGACATGTTCTTACACTTCTATAACACAGAAATTTACTTGTTAGATTCGGTTTTAGATAGATATACGTAATCTTAAACAAAAACTTTAAGACTTACAGAAAAAAGAGTGGGAAAAATAAGTAGGTAGGTAGAGCAAAGTGTTATAAGAAATCATGAAAGCGAATTTTTGCGAATCAATCAAACTTCATAATATAAGAAAAGAATACAAGAAAACTTAATCAATTCTTGTTTAAGTTTACTAGGTATTACTAGGTACTCGTATGTTTTCTATTTTTCTTTCTTTGAATTTGCTTGCGTGTAGGTTCAGTCGTAAAGAACAGGATTCATCCTTTGAAGATTACGATTGAACTTGAGCATCTAAACTCTAAGGAACCTCTATTTTTAAAAGCAAAATATTCTAAGTTACGAGTATAATACGTCGTACCTACTTATGTAAGAATATACAGTGTTTTTTCGTTTCACCATCCAGGCCAAATGAGACTGAAAAAATATAATCCGAACAAATACCGCCCAGCTCGCTTCATTCCCGTAATATTGAATATTGTTTCTGATATAAGTATGTAAACACATTGCCGTTGTGATCAACTCATCGCCGGCTCACTACTGAGTACGGGTCTCTTTTCAGAATGAAAAGGGGTTGGCTTCGTTTATGTTGATATGGTTGAACATAAAATGGTGTAATTAAAACAAAATAAGGAGGATAATTTAATGGCACGTACAGTTAGTTCCCTTTATGCTAACCATAGGTCTACTTCATGCTAACCATAGCTAATGATGAACCCATCGCATATTACAGAGCATGGGTTTCTTCTCAGAAGGGTTTAACCATGCACTACCAAAAATGCTCAAAAAATGTTTGTAAAGAGTCGGTTACTAAAGACCGATTGAGTAGACTCTTTGAACATAAAGATACCCGTTACTCTCGACAATCTTATTTATTGTGTCCATTGGGCTTAGCTGGAGGGTACTCTAGATCTTGAACTATGGGTTTTGAAGTTGGCTATTATCAGCATTTCGCTGTAATACCCACCAAAGTTGTAAGAGATATTTCTTATTAGATATTTATTTTTGTAAGAATTTTGAGGGAACAATATGAACATAGGAGTACCTACCTACATGCAAGCACACATGCTGTTTATCTTATCGTAGTCTGATAAAAAAGTAAAACACAAAGAAGCAGAATTTAGGAGACTTTTTTAAGCTCCTTATAAAAATGCTAATTCTTGAGGTTATCCTGCCCATTATCTGATTAAAACGATCTAAAATCTCTCGAGACGTGTCTGGAGCACCCCATTGTTGGCTTCTGGCACAGGGCTGAATTTTCCGCGTCATAATATTGGCGCTAGGGGCACTATGATTCTTTTTTTTTTCTCTCTCGTCTGGCTTTACAAAGATTAGCCAATGTCAAGTTTGTAGACTTTATTTGTAACAAGTAAGGGAAACTATACAAGCATGGACCCCGTCTGTGCTGGCGCTCGCCGACACACGAACGGCACCCCCTTAGAACGCTTTCCAGTCAGTTTTAACAAAAAAAAAAAAACACTCCATAAATGCAGAGCACGACCGCCAGCTAACACCAACACAGACGAAGACACTATGATTCTTAGTAATAACCTAATAACGCATAATATCGTTTTGTTAAACAAATATCAATGAAATTCTCGGTATTCATCGTCATAATGAGCACCGGCTCACTATTGAGCACGGGTCTTTCTTCTCAGAATCAGAAGGGTTCGGTCATAGTCTACCACGCTGGTCAAGTGCAGATTGGCAGATTTCACACACCTTTGGAATTTTATGGAGAACTCTCTGGCATGCAAACCTCTTGATGTTTTTCTCCACTGTTAAAGCAAATGCTATTTAATTGCTTCAAGCGCACATAACTCCGAAAAGTTAGAAGTGCGTGCCCGGAATCGAACCTCCAACCCAGCGGCGTGCAGGTCATAGAGGCACAAAAGCGTTGCTTACCCTGATTCATGACCACCAGTAAAGAGGGAACTACCTAACTTATGCCTACCCTGCCTATAAACAGTGTGCACGCCACTGCAGTCCGACCCCTCTGACTAGGAGGCCGATGTAATATCATATCCTTACTCTCTAACATGTTTACGAAAATGGTTAAAAAAATGTTAAGTTCTGGTCACCCTACAGTGCGTAACTACTTCGGCAGCTGAGAGAGCGAGATGCTGCCATTACCATTATACTGCCATTGTGGTCATGACACAGGCCACCCTCACCTTGTAAATCAGTATCTGAGAATGATGGCTCCATTTAAACGTGATATTTTCATACCTTTTCCCGATAGTAGAAGTTTGAACGGGAATAGTAGTATGAAAAACACATTTTGTACTTAATTAATAGGTACGCAGCTCCATATAAAGTACGCACGCGACTTTTTTGTCAGCCTTTCAAAAAAAATAGTCGGCAGTGCGATTTCGCCCTTATACTGTATTAATGATGTTAAATAAGTAATAATCTCGTTCAATTCATATATCAGGTAACATAAAACTATAACTCAGAGAAATGGGAAAATGCAAGGGTCGTAAACGCAGAAGTTCAGAGGTTATTCCGCCCAAACCTAGCTCGTAAAACGACAGCGACCTTTTAACTGTTTTCAGAGAGAATACGGGTGGCATAGTTGATTATATTTAATTATGTATTTGTGTTATGTTTATTTCCGTTTTCCGTGTAATTAATTATAATTGGATATTAGGTAAAGTAGGTAGTTCAGACCTTGTTAACTTCTTCTTCCTGACTTCCTGGTCAGGTATAATTATATCATGCTTTTTATCCATTAATTTCTTATACCATAGGTACTAGGTAGGTACGTACGAGTTGAGTTCTTTCAAACAGACACTGGCTAACTTACTTTTACTGGATTGAAAAGTTTAGATAATTTACTGATGAACTTATAAAATATAACTCGAACCAACTTTATCGTCCGAAACCACCGACTCTCTCTCGTAAATTATATTAAAGTTTTCGGTTGAAAACTATTTATTAGGGAATATCTTTACTGATAGAATAAATAGCACAAGATGAGAGAATATTGTAATGTAGATATGAAAATATAGATTTTTTAATTAAAACAATTTAATTTTAAAAACCTTAGAATTTAGATTAACTAAGGTTAGATCAAACCTTAGATTTCGAAAAATTCTTAAGAGAAGTAACCATAGTGCGCTCCACAACATTTTCCATGCAGACTTACATAGTTTAGTCACTGGTTCCTCTCGTTCCTATTTGAATATTTACCAATCGAACTCAATGAAATTGTGTAGATAAGTACGTTCTATATAATATATATAGAAACAAATTCCTGTGTCTGTGGTTTGTCTCTTAAAAATGTATAGTCGGCTCAAGGATTTTACGGTAGGTACATAAATCTTTAAGCCCGTGCAACCGTGGACCGTATTTTTATGTTTCCATCTTGTAACATTCGCTAGCTGTGATAGCCGGCGAGCTCATTAGACATCTGTTGGTTCTACATTGCTACTTTACAGAGTGTATTAGAATTATTTTTCGTAGAAAACCATCGATGGATTAAAAATAAATGTTAAATGATCTCGGTGGCTATCATTCAGTGTTGAACACTGAGTTAGCGAATCACTTCGCTGTTAACCAGGTTAGAGCGTTTCATCTCATTTTAGATTATAACTATATTAATGCAATCTAACCATTAACTTACAAATTTTTAACGAAATAGTAAACAGTAAGTACATAGCATAAATTAATTTAAAATAATGTTTCGCGCCAAAACCACTCTATCAAAGTACTGTAATCTTAAGCGAACATCTCATTTAGAGGAATACCTAAGTAAATGATGCATTGGGGCGGTGAGGTTGAAAGCGGAAAAGCGAAATTCGCAGGATTCCTCGCATTCGATCATGCTCTCATTATCGCATATCGAGTGAACCGTTGTGAATTTTTTTTATTTCGAAATGGTTGAAGATGCTCATACTATCTAGACCTTTTTAACCCCCGACTCAAAAAGAGCGGTGTTATAAGTTTGACGTGTGTATCTGTGTATCTGTTTGTGGCATTGTAACTCCTAAACTAATGAACCTATTTTAATATATTTTTTTTTATGAAAGGTGGCTTGATCGAGAGTGTTCTTAGCTACAATCGAAAAAAGTCGGTTCAGCCGTTTGAAAGTTATCAGCTCTTTTCTAGTTACTGTAACCTTCACTTGTCGGGGGTGTTATAATAAATTTTTAATTTACAGTTGTTCAGTTCTTGAATTACCTACGTATATGTGGATACGTAATGTCAAGCATTGTTCCGGCTTTATATTATGAAGCTTACTCATCAAGCTATTTACTTAGTATCTATGTACATAGATACTTAAAGTTTGAGAGCTGATCGCTAATATTCCAAGGGGTCCCCCCTTAGAATACTTAGAACATTAGATACTTACATTTTTTCCTCTTTTTAAATTAATGTAAAATATATAAAACGTAATAGGCAATCTTTTTTGTTCCAGGTGGTGCCACTAAACTTCGAGAAGAATATAAAGAAGCTTCTGTAATTAATTAAAGTTTATGCTATTTACTTAAGTATATTAATTTTACGCAGTTCTGTTAATGAACTAGCAAAAAAGACTAAACATCTGTTTAAATTGTCCTCATCCAAGATGGATATGGTGTAAATTAAATATTTTTTGAGTATAAAATAAAATACGAATTAAATAATAACTAAGCTCTTCCGAAATCTGTGACATAAATGTAAAGCCATTTTATTCGATTTATTATTTTGTACGAACTTAGTTTAGCAAAATGTTAAAGTGCTAAAATACATTTGTGAAGTCGTAAAGGCAAGTTATGCTCTAAGTTAAGTATAGGTACGAAGACATGAATTGCTAACACAAACAATTTATTAGAAACAATTTACAAAATAGGAAAGTATCTTTTTGTGTGATGATAACGATATTTTTGTGGAAAAGAAACAAATAACGTAACTATAATCATCCAGAGAGAAATTTCCAGGCACTTATGTCACTTGAGCAGACGTGATCATGTGTGTAATTAAAATTATCTATATAAAAACTTTAGTACAGTTCCAAAAACAAATTATTATTGACTTATCAGTGTAGTGGTACATTAACCATCATGAAAGTATAACCAATTTCCAATATGCAAACCAACGTGCAGATCGACACAAAGGGTCTACGGCATTCACCGGAGCACGGGAAGGGTAAGGGCAACTACAAAATTACAGCTGAGGTAAGAAAAACATATTTCTTAATAGTTTTAACCGTATTTCATATCACTTCATCCTTATTGGCACGACCCAACATTAAGTAATTCTATATAATTTATAAAGAATCAATTTATATAGAACTAGCCGATGCCCGCAACTTCGCCCGCGTGGATTTATGTTTTTTGAAATCCCGCGGGAACTCTTTGATTTTCAGGGATAAAAAGAAGCCTATGTGCTAATCCAGGATATTATCTATCTCCATTCTCAATTTCAGCCAAATCTGTCAAGTAGTTTTTGCGTGAAGGAGTAACAAACATACACACACACACACACACACATACAAACTTTCGCCTTTATGATATTAGTGTGAAGTAGTCTTCTCTGCTTCGTGTGAAATCCAAAAGGTGATAATTGCTGCATTAATTTTCATTCTAATAGCAAACATAGATACTTCCGGTATTTGGAAGCAATATCATAAAGCTAAATGTCCTTGCAACTAAAACTTGCAGAAATTAACTTGCTGTCAGTATTTACATAGTGCAAGAGAAGTACAAGTAAGTGATTTGCCAGAGCTGATTTTGGCAAGTTTTATTGCTAGTCGATTCTAGGTCTAAAGGAAGTTAAGTGATTTAAAAATTTCGCGTACCTATAGGAAGTGATTCGTAAGATAAAGTTAATATAAAATATGGTGTACGAAAAATATAGGTTTTTATAAGGCGCAAAAAATAACTAGGCCAAGTTGATAATGTCTGTTTTCGAGGATAAAACATATTTTATTGTTATATAACAATAGGTTTACGACTTAACTGCATAGTATAGGGTCTCAGCAAAAGTTTCACAGCTTTTAAAAGCATGTTACATGCCCATAAAAGGCGTTTCAAGGTCGTTATATTCCTGCGGTATTATTTTTTAAACGATAAAAACCCCATAAAAAGTTATTCCTCACAAAACCTCTACTAAAACTTTATTTCTTTGAGTAATGAAATCCTAAGTTACGACGAACGTGTCCGGCAGAAAAAGCGAACATAACGAAGCGGATATATTCGAAGCTCTTTCACATAAACGTACCGATAGATACTATTATGTGTATTTATTTGCGTAAAAGTATACGAGGATAAAATTAAACAAATCATAGGGAGCTGTATTAATTTTGTAGTTACAATTAGCGTGGTAGCTTCGGCAATGACTTTTACGTAGACAGGTTTTTTTTTTTCACTTTATCGCACATCTAATGAGCCTTACAAAAACTGGACTTAAAGTTCGAGAACCTTACTGCCAGTCAACCTTAGGAAGGTGTGAAAAGTGCGTAGTTGTTGTGCTCAAAAGCAATGACTAGTAAAAAAGTACCTACAGAAGTAGGAAGCCGATATTAATATACCTATATATAAAAAAAATTCTTAAGCAATCAAAAATGTTAACGATTCATTCTTTCGAAGTTTGTTAAATTGATAAAAAGTTTATCAAAGCTTTGTTTGAATTTTAATTATGTTATAAGTAGATACTGAACTAGCGCTGCATGAATTCAAATTACACTTTTTGCACAAGTACCTTAGACCAATAATACTCGAATCTACTTACTTAAAAATCTTATATACTTAATATGTAGGTATAGTACAATTTCAGTACCTACATACCCAATTTAATTATTTTAGGGTTGCTGAAATAGATATCTTACAAAATATATGTACTGTTGTATATCCTTTTCATTGTATCTTTTATTTTTAGGTACATTAATTACATTAATAACTAAATAAATAGAACCCAAGAAAAACTTATTCACGAATTTTTTTCCAATATTTGGTAGAATTTGTTAGGTTTTAAACTAGCGCCATCTATGCGGTTTATCTAGAACTCACATACGCCGTGTTGTTTTGCAATAGAGTTCTTAAACAAACATACAGATGGCGTAAGCTTTATTTAGCAATTCGAAGCATTTTTAACACTTAGATATGAACCTGAAAGTTTCAGTGCGGAAAACTGCGTCAGCTGAAAGGTTTTAAGCGAGTTCATGCATGTTGGGAATAGATATCGTTGCTTCTGGGTAATTTATTTTTTATTGTCAATTTTTTTTCACTGAGTTGGGTGGTTCGAGAAATAAAATTCTGATAAGACTTCGGAGTAGCGTGTGTACCCACCTTTATTTATAGGAAGTAAAATAATAGGCAGTTATATCTTTCTTGTTATCTACTTATTCTTTTTAAGCCTATGTTAGTATCTATTTTTGACTCTACTAAGAAATAACGATATCAATTTGCTAAGATTGTTTTGATTTTAAGACTAAATAAACGTGTACTTGGGCTTTACTTAAGAGTAAGCTAAGGACTTTCGTAGCTGTAGACAGCTCTACGCATGACCTTGTAATGGAGGGCTGGGGCTTGATAGCTAGCGAAAAGTAAGCGAACAAAGAGGTAAATATAGCACGCAAAGATAGTTTTTAGGAGACTGTGCGCCTTGAGGCTTTTCACATACTTACATTTATTTCATTTTATTTCAACTCTCACAGTTTGACTTCAGAATAAAATGACAGTTTTTTACTTTCTTGTTTCTTATACGTGGCATCAGAAAATAAAATAGACGACACGAAGCATAATTTTTCGTTTGATAAAAAAGATAAGGCTATCAGGCCTCTTGTTAATTTATCGTCAAGGCAAGGACCTCTTATGGGTGAATGTAACTGAATAACGTCACGTAAAAGTTTAGAAGTGGTTCGAGACGGCTCAACTCACAAATTCCACTTAGGTACCTTGTATTATAAATACTACTAACTTGCCTTGTACTAAAGTGAAGATTTTAAAGAACACTTCCGAAGCTGACTTTATCAGGTACATAAGGGATACGTACAAAAAAGTGATATTTCATCTACAGAAGGTGAAGAGCAGAAGGTTAGGGATGTTTCTGGAGGAACTTTGAAGGCAAGTGGGATGACCTATTTCTACCCCTACATGCTTAATCACAGTTTCGGCCAGGTGCAAAGACGTATTCCTCAATGAGAGAGGAGGATATACTATCAGATATATCGGACAATGACCTGATGACTCAATGGTACCTTCGCTACAAGGAATTAAGACAAAATTCTTTGTTTAGTTTCCAGAAAATTCACTTTTTGTTTTACCTAGTCAAGTATTAGATGTACTTATTTAAAATAATTTAAAAGATTCTTTGTTTTTGTATTGTTTTATTTTGTTAGCATTGTTGTATTTTTATGGGTCTCATTGCCTAAAATTTAATATTATTAAAGATATTCGTAGGTAGATTGAACCGGGTCTTAGGTATTGCGCGTATTGCGCGCTTGTAACACAAAATATTCTGTAGAGTTTCCCCCTCAGGCCAACATGCACATTGACAAAAAATAAGGTGTCGCTACGCTACGACGCAATATTTAGTAGAGTATACCTACGGGAAATTGGGTGAAATTGACCTGACATAGAACTGATCACCCGCTTGGCAACGTCGGGTGGTTTCTCGTTCATAAATCAAAATGATAAACCAAAACATTTACATTTCTCGCATACCTACATCATATTATTTTCACGTTTTCAATTAATATTGATCACTGGATCAATTTGTCCAGGAATTAATTAACTTTTACGGTACGGACAGTCTCATGTTCTATAGAACGATTTCAGTGGCCTACGGTTGACGGAGAGAAAATGAACTAACTAAAATTTCTTTGCAAGGTTAACTCACGTAGCATATTCGTAGCTCGTAGCAATCGCTTTGGACTTTTAAAACTGTTAAGAGACGTTTGAAAAGCGAAACTTGCCAGGGTGATACCTGTGTAATGCTGGTTCATTTTGTAAAGTATGTGCGAATTCCCAATATTTTTTTCTTTTTGAATGTATGAATGAATCAGTTGATTAAGTCCTTTGAAATATTCAAGCTATTTTAATAATTTTACTAAGTGCCCGCTCCGGTAACGCTCGGGTTGTATTTCAGATTTTTTTTCTTAATGGGATCTAAATAATAATAAGTTATAAATAAAACTTTATTACGTAAAATTAAGTTTTTAGATCTTGTGCTTTGAATTGTCTGTTGATAATTCATACGTCAGTCAGACAAGTTCTCCTTTTTTTTATATATGAAGAAAAGTTGATTAGTTATAATATGGTTATAATATTGTAAGTAACAAAAGGCTTACAGTAGGTAGGTACCGTTGCTCAGTTGAGGGATGCTTTTAAATTTTAAAAGTGAGTGCACTGTTCCATTACCTGCTAGAGTAGAGCTTTTAGGTGTTAGAAAAATGAAGTAGAGATGTCATTTTATTAATGAAATGTTTGTTTCACTATGGCCTCATCTGTTTCAGATGTCTCTTGCATGTATGATTATAATGTATGTAGAGACGTATTTTTTATGCAAATGCATAGATTTTTGTACAGGAACAATATTTATAATACGCATAATTAAATAACCAAGGAGGACCAAGAAAAGAGGTAAGTAGACTCATTTAACTCGGCTGGGCGGTTTTAGTTAACTATCAGACGTTCTTAAAGAAGACATTCCAGTGTGCTTAAAACGGAAAGTTTTTGAATTATCCACTGTGACATAGTGACATAATGCTTGTGACTAATGAGTTGTAGCTTCTCACAAAAAGAACTGTACGCCAACTCCAAGTTGCACAGAAGGCGATGGAAAGAGCAATGTTAGGCCTGTTTCTCTTATATGGGATCTCTAATGAGGAAGAAAACGGGGTACCCGACATCACTTGAAGAGCGGCGGTCCTCAAGTGGAGCTGGGCGGGGTACTGAGTCATAGGGAGGATGGACGCTGAAGCCGAGAGCTGCAGGAATGGTAAACGCGCACTGGTCGCAAAGGCGTCAGCAGACCACCTGCACCGAGACGATGTCGAAAAGTCATCGGGAAGGAGCTGGACCAAGTAAATGGCTTGCTAGTGAATAAGCTTTAGTAAAGAGGCAGGTCTTGGTTTAGGCAGTGGATTGTACTACGCTACAGAAAATGAAAGTCTTGAAACCTGAAAAAATGAAACCCAAATTTTTTTGTTCTTCATTGTAGTAAACTTAATTCAGAGTTTGTATTTATTGCCTCTGTTGTATATATTGTATACCTGGGACATGTTAGTAAGGGCACAGGTGTCAACATATTGTGGTAATGAGTGTACACTTTAGCCTAAGAAATGTACGT
Organism: Maniola jurtina; assembly: GCF_905333055.1. Lineage (NCBI taxonomy): Eukaryota > Metazoa > Arthropoda > Insecta > Lepidoptera > Nymphalidae > Maniola > Maniola jurtina. The sequence goes on from NC_060033.1 coordinate 8,211,471, forward strand.
ACAACTTATATGTAGCAAATTCACTAGTACAGTCAGCAATACAAAAAAAATCTTTTTTGACACCTTTGCTATTAATTAATCCTGTGGTTTGTCGAGGTGAACCTATCATTATAGAATTTAGAAATAATCAACATAATGTTAATTAAAAAATAATGTAATGGCGAAAAAAGATTGAAATATGTCCCATATTTTATAGGCTTTATCATTACAAATTACAATATAAAAAAGAAAAATGTTGTCGCTTGTCCTATAAATTAAGAAATAGTGTTTTTGTTGTATACTAATGTTTTAGCAATAAATGCTACGACATCCTCAAACCTCAAGGTTTTATTAAGCGTAATTAGAATTTAATAGCTACCTACTCGTTCCTGGGTGCGACCGAGTTTCATTTGGCATCTTTCAATTTAATTCGTGTCATTCCTGAGTTCTCACAGGAATTATACCTATTGCTCGTTTAAATTTATACTTTAGACTTATTCAGAAAAGTGGAATGTATTTGACTCTACATCATACAATCATACTTAGCATTTCGTCTACCAATAAGAAGTTAAAATATCGTTAAATAATAATCGTCTATGAATAAATGATGTTATACTATGTAAAAAATAAGTAGACAGTTACATACGCGTCTAAAGTGAAGACAACAGAATTTGGGTCACATTTGGAGAGAGTTGTAGAGCGTTATCTCTTCTAATCTCTTCGTTTTGATCTTCATGCCTTATTTAAACACTAGAATACATTTAGTAGGTCATGTAATATGAACGAAACATATTTATGATATATATTTCGTTTAATAAATAGTAAAACATATGAGGAGTTGATCATTTTCGCTGTCAACTGTACGCGTAGAATCGCGCGTCAGTTGGCGGGCGGCGGGCAGGCATCCGCACGCCCTCTTTGTCCGCGACCGCGACATCATAGTGTTTCCGTATTTTGATAAGATTTATTTTAGATGATTGTTAGGTCTATACAACCCCGTAGAAGTAGTGTTAATGTTTGGTATTGTGGATTGATTTTGTAACCGTGTTATATTTTTGTAAGTAAATAGTACAAAACATATACCTCTCTACTCCTTATTTATAGAGAATTTCGTATTATATTATTGTCTGAAGGATAAAACATATATTTGTAGAGGAAACATTCAATAAACTATTATGGTTTAGATAGATTCTCGTAATTATACGTTTACTTGTTATAGCATGTGAGTAGGTCCTGAATTCTCAAAATTGAGTAGGTATGTAAATTAGAAACAAAGTTTATGCATCTAGACAAAAAATAACATCACATCAGTACACGTTAAAATACGTACATAGACATTTCGATTTTTTTATCATTACTTTTATCGGGATAAATGACTGTAAAAACAGACAAAAACAACATACTTACCTACTTAGCATAAAACACAATTGTTTTCAGAATATAAAGTTCCCATTTGATTAACTTCCGTCGCTCTAAACTTTCGTACAATTATTCGTTTTAAACTTATTTGAATTCAAAATTCATTTTCTCTTTGGAATTTTCACTGTCGTCTAAAGTTTAAGTTTCTTCCTTTGAAACTTAAATAAAAGTAGGTAACGGAATATCACTTCCCAGTTGATGAAATTTTCAAAGAAAATAAGATTAAAACGATACGAGTTTTATTTATTTATTTGTTGAAGTTTTTGCGCTTAAAGAAATTGTGTTTTTTTTTTGCATTAATGTACTGTACTGACTTTTCATCAACACTGTACCTCTAGTGTCAACTAGGTGCAATCTTGGTGCAATAAAACTTGCAGAAGTAGCACTGGCAAACCACTTGCACGTCACTTGTTCTGTGTAAACTAGGGGGTGGTCTGTGGTGTTAAAACTCGCGGCAAGTTAATTTTAGCCTAATATTGACATCCAAAAGTTGCAGCAATTGACAGCATGGAAATGACAGCTGACTTCTGCAAGTTTAATTGCTAGGTGGACACTTAGCTTTATATTTATCTTTTAAAATAAGGTACCGTTTTCAGGGCCAGAAGTAGGTAATTACTTAAGATTGTTAATGTAGGAAGTAATTACAGCAAAGTAGCTTGTCTGCTCGTACATTTCAAGTCTTAAATTATCTACTCATTTTAATGGGTTTTCTTTTTTCAACTAACTTTTGCTTCCAGGTTGTCCCACTTAAAATTGATGAAAAAAAATGAAATTCACTCAACCGATTTTGATCAAAACAATTTAGTATACCGCTATTTAGTAGGTTCGATTGCTCCTGAACGACGAAAGTCTGGTCCAAGTGACTTGTAATTTTTATGTTATTCTATAAATAGATCCCACCAAAAACCTTTCATGTAAAATATTGCCAAGACTCACAAGTTCATAATGCTTTCACTGTTAAAAAGTTATGAGATCTCTAGTAGAGCCAAGCCCCTAGCTGAGCTTAGAATTGCGCTGCCCATGGGACCTATCCCAAGTCCAAAGTATATAGCTCTTAAATGCTCTTGAGTATATCACATTTATAACAATAAAGAACAAATAACTCTACTTACAAGCTCTGATTTTACAAACCCTAAATCTTGCTTAAAAAAGGACGGCTTGGCCGTTTAATATTCGTGGTACTTTTATCTGATATGACATTAAAGCCCGGAATAGCTTGTGCGACAATCATGAAGTATAATAAAAATTAGTAATTGTCGAACAAACTATTCCTTATGACCTTAATATAATATGTTATGTCATGTAATAGTTTCACGAACATTAAACGGCCAAGCCGTACTTTTTTAAGCAAGATTTAGGGTTTGTAAAATCAGAGCTTGTAAGTAGAGTTATTTGTTCTTTATTGTTATAAATGTGATATACTCAAGAGCATTTAAGAGCTATATACTTTGGAATTGGGATAGGTCCCATGGGCAGCGCAATTCTAAGCTCAGCTAGGGGCTTGGCTCTACTAGAGATCTCATAACTTTTTAACAGTGAAAGCATTATGAACTTGTGAGTCTTGGCAATATTTTACATGAAAGGTTTTTGGTGGGATTTCATTTCTTTTTGGCAGGTGCCCTAGATTTTTTTTTGGATCTATTTTTTGTAGGTACCTACATCATTTTCATGGCCCACTCTCTATCGTTAACTTTTTTTTTTAAAAGCTTTTATTCCACTTGCAATGTATGTAGCTATGTTTGCTTGGGTGGAATCTTGCAACTCAATTTTAAAGCAGATATATCAAATTTCAGTCTTTTAGGACTTCAGGAAACACATTTTTTAAATGTATAGACTGGGAAAAGTTTATTTTCCTGTTGTTTGAATGAAATCCCTAGCCTATATACCAAATTTCAGTCTTCTAGGACTTAGGGAAGTACTTTAGAACTTTTGACTAGAGGGGTTTTGAATGGCAATAAATCTGAAACCATAACAGGTAGACAATTGATACTTGGCACATTTGATAAGTCTGTCAAGGACATATTATCCTGAAAATATCAGCATTCTAGCGATAGACTTTACAAATAATTTGCTTCCCCCATACGTGGGAGTGGAGGGGGAAAATTTTGAATTTCTTAATTTTCCTTTAGTTTGTATGCAATTTCTAGTGTACACACCAAATTTCAGTCTTCTAGGACTTCGGGAAGTACCCTAGAATTACAGACTAGAAGTTTTGACTGTCAATAAATCTGAAACTATAAAAGCTAGACAATTGATACTCAATGCGTTTAATAAATATGCCCAGGACATCTTATCCTGAAAATATCAGCATTCTAGCAACAGAATTTACAGATTTGCTTCACCCATAAGAGGCGTAGAGGGGGGGCATTTCCAATTTCTTAATTTTCCTGTAGTTTGTAGTCAATTTCTAGTCTACATACCAAATTTCAGTCTTCTAGGACTTCGGGAAGTACCTTAGAGGTTTTGAGTAGAGGTTTTGATGATCATCAGTGAGGGACGAAATCGGCGTATTTTAGGTATCAATAAATCTGTAACCATAAAAGCTAGATATTTGATACTTGATATATTTGGTAAATTTGCTGAGGACATCTTATACTGAAAATTTCAGCTTTCTAGCGTCTTCCAGACCGAAGTTATGACGGGTCGAAAATACGGCGAAACACTTCGAGAAAAAGGTACGTAGCGCCCCGGCCGCCGTTTGGCTCGTCTTGGCGGGGGCACTGTCGTGCCCCCTGATACCCGTGATAAAATAAGCTATAAACGTGGACAGTTGAAAGATTTGTCATTCTGAGCCAATTCACTAAACTTGTCAAACTTTGACGATTTCTTCTGGCAAAGAAAATTATTGCCTCACCAGTGGGATGTGTCTTAGGGATATTGGAAATTCGAAAAGTAATTTTCCTTAAAGTGTCTCAGGGTTCAGGGCCATCCACAAGTTTAGTGTATTCTCATATTAATATGTAGGATATAGGTTTAAGAGTGATTTATTAGGGTGAAATAGCTATGTGCAGGGCACATAGTTTGAAAAATCGATAGGTGTTAGGGTCCCAAGGTGCTAGAAGTGGGATCTCGCACCTGAAAGTGCAGCATTGAAAGAATTCCCCCACGAGGTGGATAGAAGACATCAAACGAGCTGCAAGGAACCGCTGGATTCAGGCGGCGCAAGTTCATGGCGTGTGGCAGTCCCTACAAGAGACCTGTGTCCAGTAGACATATGACGACAACGATGATGATGATGATAATGCCCACCTACACTCCTTTTACATAGGATTTTCGCACACGAAGACTTTTTCGTGTCCAGTCAACCCCCGTTTCACGTATTCGACCCGGTCGATCTAAGGCCTCATTCGCACGAGAGCTTTTTTAACGTCCGTTAAAAAAGCGTTCAAATAGAACAAAATGCATTCCCAAGTATCTGTTCACACGTCAACATTTTTTTATCGCGCACTTTGTACTGTCAGCGCAACGCCGGGTTTTAACGCAACGCTTGTGCGAATTAGGGCTAAGGTTGCTGCAAACAGGCAATGGTAAACAGACTGAGACTGGATTGTGTTTGCAGCCCGTTTTGTTAGCAAAGGCTTTTATATTACTTTTAGGTACCTATTACTTGATTTTGACATTGACATTGCTCGCGTGTAATTCAAGTCGAGCTCGAATTCTTGAATGGACTTATTTCAATAAAAGTTGGAGCAGCATATTTTATAGGTATATTCGTTCAAACTACGAATGTTTCGTTTTTAATTAATGACAATTCAGGGTGCAGTGATAAACGCTTTGATCTTATAAAAATGTGAGGTCCTGGATATGGTTCCTGGTAGGGGCAATTTGAAAAATAATATGTTTCTGTATTTTCCCTGGTCTAGTTTGGTAGAAGGTTTCGACCGTGGCTGTAGTTACCACGTTGGCGGCAAAACCGTGACGCAAAGCGCATTTGGCGTTTCGGTACGATGAGGTAATATGTTATGGGTAAGGGTTTAGTGAAAACGCTATGCCTTTTCCAAGTTAGCTCTCTTCCAACTTAGATTGCATCGGCACTTAGCACCAGGTAAGATCGCTGTCAAAGACTAATATGAAATAACTAGTGTGAAATAGTAAACATTAAACAGTATTTGCGCTATACATCAAATTATACTAATTAATAACATATCAATCAGGTGAGATCAAGCGCTAAACTTGTTATAAAAAAGATATGCTATGATATACTAAGTATACCTATGAAGAACCTGAACCTGAATATGTAAGGCATTGCAATATCAGTTAGTATGTAGGAAGGTTGTACTTCTGAAACTAGGACAGAAATATAGACGTCGAGCTTTATGAAAGTTGCGATACGTGCAAGTCTTTTGTTATCCGTGCCTCTCTTTTTACCTTAATCGTAAAACATTTTTTCTGAAACTGTATAAAAATAAAGTTATGTACTACGTGTGGAGTCTTTCTGTTCTATCTTTTTATTTTCACCGAGAATACAAAACAATGATGATTCTAAAGAATACAATGTTATAGGACGAAATGTGGCTACAAACGAAATTAAATTACTCTAGACTAAGGTGTAACGCACACCGGCAGAGGAGAGTAAGGGCGAAATTACCAATACCATGTATTTTAGCTCTTTTTCTCACTGTATCCGATTCGAATCCAATAAAATTCAAATTTAGAAAATTCGGATCGAATTTAAATATCAATTTTATACTGGTCCACACTCCGTTTCGTACGTTGTAGATGCAATGCGCAAGCGTTTATTCCTTCATACAAACAGTACTAGGGCTATTTCTTTTAATTTTATTCGAAACATTGACACGCACTAATATCTATTTACTAAGACGATGCCTGCAACTCCGTTTCTTTGATTTCTCTTAAATAATTAGCCTATGTCCATCTTCAGGATGCAAGCCAAATACCACTGTACCACTATTGGTACAATGGTATTTGGCGTACGCCTTTGCCCACGTGAAGTAAGTTTTTTAAAATACCGTAGGAATTGATTTTCCGGGACAAATATAGTCCGTGACTTTTCTTGGGACGTTAAATCGGTACTTAATTCAGTCAAAAATAGTTAAACAGATATCCCGTGAAAAACTGACAGACATTCAGACAGACATGCTTTCGCATTTTTAACCCCCGACCCAAAAACAGGGGTGTTATAAGTTTGACGTGTGTATCTGTGTATCTGTGTGTCTGTGTATCTGTGTATCTGTGTATCTGTGTATCTGTGTATCTGTGTATCTGTGTATCTGTGTATCTGTCTGTGGCATCGTAGCGCCTAAACGAATGAACCGATTTTAATTTAGTTTTTTTTGTTTGAAAGGTGGCTTGATCGAGAGTGTTCTTAGCTATAATCCAAAAAAATTGGTTCAGCCGTTTAAGAGTTATCAGCTCTTTTCTAGTTTTCTTGTATAAAAGAAGGTTAGATAACCGTTAGGTTCATAATATGATGTCAATTGACAAATGTCAAGCTGTCAAGATGGACGTTGCCTAAATACATAATTATTTATTTCAAAATGATGTTTTGGAAAACTCAGATACTTTAGATAGTAGGCGCGGAATAGTCCAAGAAAATCAGTTCAGCCGTTTGAAAGTTATCAGGTCTTTTCGGTCTTTTCTAGTTACTGTAACCTTCACTTGTCGGGGGTGTTATAAATTTTTAATTTACACTTGTATGATATTAAAGTATAGAATTATGTGGATAGCATAACGAGTACGGTGCACGTCCTTGGAGTCTCCTCCTTGTTTTGTTTTCATTATACCATTCTATGTTCAACCGTATACGGAATAAATAAAGCTAAGTTTATATTGTTATAAAAACTCTGCATACCTACTCCGTGTGTATGCGTTGGCCTCAAGGGTAATTTGTTATTATAAGAAGCCTTTTTATGTTTTCTTTTATTTTGAAAAAGCCACATTGAAAGATTGACGGGGTACAGACTGATCATGTAGATTTCTTGTTGAAAATACGAATACATAAATCTTGTTCGGCAAAAAATGTTTATTTAATAATAATATAATACAACCCTGGTAACAGGTCGCCATTTTTTGTAGTACACGCGAAGGTATCAAATGGTGCGTAAATATTATTATCTAATTGCAGTCTGAGTCGCTACAAGTATGTGGCACGCACCCAAGCGTGCGAATTTGTCTTTAAACAAAAGTTTAAGTTTTTAAAACAATTTGTATGAGATTTGCCTATCTAAAGTTTGATTTGAATATCTTTACTAACTTTACAGGGTGTTTGGTAATTAGTATATAATGACGACACGTACCCATGCTACTTTGATCTGTTAAATACAATGCTGAAGTAAATTGATGAAATCAAATTATAAAAATTCCATACAAAATTTTAATTTTTTTTTATGACCAAGTTTTCATGGCCCTAATGTGCCCTAACTCACTGAGATCGTTGGCCTCGGCCTATCTAAAGATGACCAACGATCTCAGTGAGTTAGGGCGCGTTAGGGTTATGAAAACTTTGACATAATTTAAAAAAAAAATTGTATGGAAATTTTTATAATTTTATTTAGTCATTATACTTCAGTATTGTGTTTATCAGATCAAAGTAGCATGGGTACGTGTCGTCATTATATACTAATTACCAAACACCCTGTAGTAATCATATATCAATAATTAAGTTCAAAAACTGGTCACTTAAAATTCAAGAAGTTCTTAGTCATGAAAAGATATATTGTAATTAATTAATTTAATATATAAATACAATCATATATCAATAACTACATCATAATAATTATTTTGAAGTTCGCGAGCCAAAGCACGTGACCCAGTTAAAAACAGTATTGCAATATTCGTTATTGTTTTATTCAATGGTAGCTTACCCAGTTGTCTTAATCAACTGTTTATTATGCTAAATTTTCTTGCTGTGGTATATTTTGATTTAATTAAACTATCCTTTTAATTAAATTTCATTCTAGGGTTTTGATATTATTTTGATATAAAGTTATTTAGTGATAGTTTAGTTTATGCAAATTTTTAGACTTCTGGTGATATCATGAATAGTTGATCCAAAAAAGCATTCCAAACGTAGTAGAGCTTCGATATTTAATTATAAACTAGATAGGTATGCTTCTAAATATCTTTATTATTTCAATTGCTTAGTTTTTATTCGTTGTGTTTTTGTATCTGACCCATAAACCCAGTATTCAACAACTTAACAGTTTAACAGGCTGCTTAAAAGTCATATATCTATAATAGGAATTTGACTTTTACAAAGAAAAATAACGTTTTCAAATTCTTTATTACCATTTCAACCGTTAAAATGAAATTTATTTTAACGGTAAGGATATATTATATTTTCATAGGCGTTGATTTTCAACATGAGCATATTTTCATAGATTAAGGTTATGTAAACCCTTAAAAGTATTGAACCGTATCTATAACTTCTGCTCCAATAAAGCTGTTTAATTAATAAGGCTTCAAAGTTTTTAGGTGACGTTATAAAATTATATTGATTATTTACCTATTTACTTTCAAAAAGTGTAGAGTTTAGGGTTCAGTAATCGATGGGTGCCAACGAGACCCACAAGCCTCCGCCGTCCATCTGTCTGTCTGTCAGCGGGCTGTATGCCATGAACCGTAATACGTAGAGAGAGTAGAGAAAGATGAATAGAATTGCATATACCTGGTCCTTACCAAGTCATGTGAAGGATTGCTTAGATTCCTTTACTGAAATCTCTATAAATGTCGAGAAGAAAATTGTAAAGTGCCTACCAAATACCAATGTTTTTTTCGAAAATATGTAGTTCAATAGATTTATTAGAACCATTGACTTCACAAAATCATTGTCACAATACCAAACCAGCAGTCTTATATTCATATTCAGGTAAAACTTAATATCAGTTACGGACCAAACATGAATATTCATTCCATACAATTTTAGAAGAAATAATTAAATTGAAAAACATAGTGAAGACTGAAAAGGGAACAACGGGAAAGATTGAAATGTAGATATGAAGAGATATGGACGTTGCCGATAAAGGAAGTGTTCGTCAAAATATTTTATAGTTTATTCAAAATATTGGAAGTGAACATTAATAATCCCAGATAATTAAATAAACTAGTGATTTAGACATTTATCAAAAATATCACGTAGAGATTTATTAGAAGATTTTTTTGTGAAACTGAAAACAATCTAAGTGACTAGAGAGACTAAGTAAACTGAGCATATCTATTTGAACTAATTTAGTCAATTCATTTTTTTTAGCTAAAAACTTCATAGACTTTTCGTCGAAAAAATTAAATAATTGTTCGTTCGAGTTGACTTTGGTTTGAGAAATTGAACGTTGTGTCCAATTATACAAAGAATCTGAAAATAACTCAGTGCAATAATATAACTTGAAAAAAAAAATCCTTTGAATATTCTGTAATGTTTAAAGTAATAACGTAGAGAAGAAACTGTATTTAAAATTATTCAAAGTGAGTAGATTAATATAGTGCTAAATTATTATGAAGATTTTGAAAAAAGTGAGTAACTTTAATGGAAGACTCAAACGCATCTGATTGTCCATTGGGCTTCACAACTTTAGAGTTATATAACTTTGAACTTTGGACGTAAGTATTAAGGATCAAAATGAATGTTCCGGTGAGAGGTGGTCCGGCACCGACCGTGGCTGTAGTGCCAGTACCTGAGAGTGAGATGGACGCACTGCTGCTCGGCAGGACTGCGGTGAGGACCTTTGATCAGTACGTGCGAAATGTATGTATTGTCTCTTTAACTCTTTACGCTACTTTTGACTTTACTTTGAAAGCTTTAAAAGTGATAAAACTTTGCCATAATTCTCCGTTATTTTAATGTTTTAGAAAAAGAAGTAGTGTGGCAAAATCAAAATTTTTAGTGAAACTGATGTACAAATCAGCGTGGTAGTAGCGTAGTACCAATATGCTCCTGCGCATACTGAAAACAAGGCGCTCGATAAGCTATCGCTACCTACTGCATGTGCAATGTGCAAATAAAAAAGAAAAACTCAGTGTCAATCACATTTTAGGTAGCAAAAATATTGCAGACCCACTTATTTCTGATGAAGTTTAGTTTGTATTTAGGTAATAATATTATTACTCGACTGCGGCAAAGCCAAAAGGCAGGGTTATGATTTTAATTTTTCGCTTTTTACTTTAATTTTTTTTTTTACTATGCGTTTATAGATTGCGATTTTATTCGGAGAGAAGAATTACTCACACATGATCAAAAACACACAAGAGATCCAGAGAACAAGCGATCCGATTCTGAAACTTTCGCTGATAGATAGATACATAATTATTCCCGAGTGCTACACGCTATAAATTATATCAAGCAGGCGAAATCGCAGGCAAAGGCTATCTAGTAAAAAATATAATCCAAAATGGCTTCAAAGTTCTGTCAGACAGTAGCATAACTTTTATTTCCTTTTCATTTTAAACCATTTTAAAACATTTCTTTCTCTTGCTTTGTTTATTCTGCTACTGTTATTGCTTTATTTCAGAGAGCGCTTTCCATGTTTTAAAATGAATGAATGCAACTTTTTGTAGGATTACAGGCTTAGCTGCGTTTACTGATTTCGCTTTTTGTATTGTGCCTTTTTAATGCTAAATAAGCAGATCTTCTTTTAGCATTTAATATCAACTGCAGTTTAGCATATCTTGTTATGTTTCATGACGTTTTAGATTTCTAACAAGAAATATGTTAGCAATCGGGCTTTCCTTTTCTGAAGAATTTCGAAATGTCTTTTTGTTGGCTTATTGTGTTTTATATTCTGAGCTTTGTTCGCAAGAAATAATGTAATTTATCTCAACAAAGTAGATATAAATGAAGCCCATAAACCATGCTTAGAAAATTTAAAAAGCGTCACTAACAAATACAGTAAAAGCGGTTTGATATAATGTTTGTGTTAAAAAGTTCGAAATTTGCAAACGAGCTAAACACAAATTTCACGAAGAGGTAAAAGTATACACGAAAGTATAATTTATTATGCGCTTGGAGGAAATACACCGCTGTGCTTTCAGAATCGTAGGTTATTTATCTAACTTAAAACGGCAGTTAAAGCTATCTGATAGCGGCAATTTCGTATCTTTTGCGCTTGTAAACTGTTATAAAACTGTAAGAGTTAAGACAGCCAACTTAAAAGCTCGTTTTGGTCTATTTTATAGATGGGTCTATTCGTAGTGGGCTCCGAACAAACTAAGTATTTGGCTTTCATTTGAATAGGTACTAACCATACAAACTCAATGAAGTTTTGTAGATGATATGATAATGTTCTGTACTTGTTTGTAATTTTCTGTTAAAATATTCAGTTTGAAAATTATAAATAAATCTCAATAAATATAATAAGTCTCAAGAAATTACTTGTACTTATGTAAACCCGTGAAACTTTAAAACTGAAATTTGGCAAACCACATACAAAGATATTAGATAGTTCTAAGCTTGTCCACAAAATTGAATCGAGTTTGATTGGTTAATATTCAAATGAGAACCGGACTATGTTTGCATGGGACCAGTGACGGTGATACCATTGTTAACTTAATAATTATGCAATAGTAATAATAATTTAAGCTAAAAGTATATTATCCGTAAATATATAGGGTTTGTTTGTAAAGCAAGATCAAATAGGTCAGGGGTATTTTGCATTTTTTTAAATAGATAGATAGATAGAAAGACTGTTTCTGCGCATGAAAACAATTTCACCCAGCCGTTTAAGTTAATGTGAAACTAGACTAATCCCCTACGTGAGATGCTCACCTAAGTTGTTCTTATTAAGTACATGAGTTCTAACTTCTTGCGGATTTGCACGAGTGGAGTGGGCGGTGGGTGTTCCATAGACTTAAATATTAAGATCCGAATGTTTACACATACTTAGACACTATCGAGAAATGTTCTAAATGTTTTAAAATGAAAGACCATATTAAAAACTAATTTAAATACTTTTTTCTATGAAAACTTTGCACTGCTTTTTAAAAATTCTCAAGCTAATTTGAAAGCTTCTTTTGACATGGTTGCTAAACCGAATAATATATGCTCAGGTGATAAATAATCGCCAATGTGCGCTTATCCTTACTCTCTTCAGAATTGACGCGATCTCCCGTAGATTTGATATTTCTCGCTACCTATAATACAATTACATTCAATTTGATATTCAAAGTGCATGCTATATAACTAATCTCTACATTAGGGATTGATAGACGTTTGCTAATGGTAATATCGACTAGTATTGACGGTGCCACAGTAGGTACCTTCACTGTACAGACTACAGTAGAAGCTAGATATTAAATACAAATTAAGCTCCCGCGTTTCCTCTGAGGTGGAATGTTTCGAAATCCTTTTTTTAGTGGGGATACCGGATAAGTCACCATTTTACAAAATGTTATAACTGCTGTGTGACCCTAAAATCACATTTGAAAGCAGATATCACGTTTTGAAGTGCTATGTTTGGTCCACTTTTTATACGGATGAGAAAATGGAGGAATGGATTTTTATGGAAAAAATGGAGTTTAAAAAAGGAAAACTGTCGATGGTTGCATGAGGTGTGGACTGAGGGCATTATAGGTTATTGGAAAATTCTATTATATTCTATACTAAAATATATTCTATTCTATTTTAATGTAAGATATCATAAAGAGACTTCATCTCAAACACTCGTGTACTGGAAAGAGCGAACTGCAAAGGGTGCTCATGACAACCATCGCACGGAGGAACGTCGCAATTTTCGGATTAACGAGGATCCCTCTACGAGTTTCTACGGTTGATCTTCGAAGGCAAAATAGCCGGAAAAAGGGCACCTAACCGTTGTTCGATGATATAAGGAGAGGACTCGGCAGTGGTACTTGGAAATGAAGAAAATAGCGCAAGACCGAAAGGCGCCATCTCCACGAACGAGAGAATCGTAAACGAGTCCGTCTTACTATCGTCGGTTGATCTCCATAGTCCGCCAGCGAGCGCGTCGTCGCGACTCGCAACTAAACGCCACGAGACCGAAACGGATCGGCGCGTGACGTGACTGCAACGCCTCGTTGCGCCTCTCAATTGTGCTGAGCACATAATATTATAGCCGTGAGACGTGACGAGTTCGTGACCTTGTACCTACTCGTTCAGATTCACTCGTCGTATCGCTACGATAGTATCGCGTATCGCCCTGTGGAGATTGGTCCAAAGAGTTTGTATCAAATCTTATTACACAGCGAGAATATCGCTGCGATTCTCTCGTCCGTGTAGATGCCGCCTAAAAGATTTCTCTGGCTGACCGCCGAGCTTCAGTTAGAAGATGGTACCGCATTATGGATAAGAATTTAGCCTATAGAAAGAACCTAAATGTAAAGTCTCAAGTTTCTAGACCTATAGAACTTGAGCTTTTTAGTTATGTGGACTAAATATTATCTTTGATAACGTCGTTGGCCCCAAAGCGAATATAAGCTGCAGTTTGCAAGCTTAATCGAAACTCGAAAATAGTTTAATGCGAGCATCGTATGAGCTAATACGTGTTTAATCTATACTTTGTGTTAAATTGTGCTTCTTGCACATCTGTTAGGTATCCTGTGCAATGTGCATATTTTAGAGTTAATTACTAACTCACTGTCTAATAGACGTGCATTGGCGATGTAATAGAGCTCTGTGAGAGGAGTTTGATTAACGCTTCCCTGCATTGTGTAGATTGGAGCACATTGTATAATAATAGTAGAATTGTGTATAATAATAGTAGAATTGAGATAATATTTGTGTAAGGTCTTTTTATATTTTACTTCATAATGGGTTTGGGTTAATCTCAACTGACATTATTATGAGCTCACCGCGTCACTACGAGGTAAACACACGTTTAGTATAATATGTATTTTTCAACAAAGATAGAAAAAGGTAAGTGCATAAACGACTTGGTTACGGATTTCGTAAACGAATGAGTGACAGAGAATGTTTTGTATCCAACGCATTATTTAATGCAAGTGACTTTACTACTTTTTACAGGAGAACGCGAGCGGTTTGAAGATTCTAAAGCCAGTAACGTAATAGGTATAAATGTTTGTGTGTTTGTAAAATTCGATTTCACATTTTCATTGCTTCCTACAAAATACCCTTACTTCATTACAGCTGCTATTGAATTTTATACACAACTAGCTGATGCCCGCGACTTCGTTCGCGTGGATGTAGGTTTTTAAAAATCCCGTGGGAACTCTTTGATTTTCCGGGATAAAAAGTAGCCTATGTGCTAATTCAGGATATAATCTATCTCCATTCTAAATTTCACCCTAATCCGTCCAGTAGTTTTTGCGTGAAGGGGTAACAAACATACACACACACATACAAACTTTCGTCTTTATAATATTAGTGTGATTCATAAGAATAATTTATCAGAGCCTATGAATTTCACGTTGTAAATTACAATATAGAGTAATATTGCAGATGCACAATAATTTATGCACTAGGTAATCATATAATATGTAAAACAAACTCATGTGTAATATTTTATCCGCGTACACCAATAATGTTTTGGCGTAAACAGTAAAGTTCGCTCGCGTCAATACACTCCGTTCTGTTATTGTTTCTTTACAAAACCCATTGTCTGTCAGTATTGAATGAACTACTGGATTATTCAGTACTACGCCTAAGTTTGCAGGCAACGCTGACGCAGCGACGAATAGACATCGATTATAGTATGATTTTTAATTCCATTAAATTCTGACAGTTGTCATTTTATACAATGGGTGCATTACTTGAAAAACAGCGTTATTAACTGAAGTTTGATTTTACTCCAAATTACTCTAAATTCCTGTCAACATAAAAAACCCTAAGTCATAGCCTACGCCTAATATTAGAAATTTCGCCCTATTGCGGTGTGAATTTTTTAGGGCCAATTTTATTATTTAATACCTGAAAGTGCAAACCGGCACCAATACCGACAGCAATAGAAAACAACAGAGCACATTAGAAATTTCGAGATGGAAGTCAAGTGGCATGATTAACAGGATGTTGGCTGACAGATGTCTCGACGTGTCAAAGATAATCAATAGGAAGTTTATTTGTAAAACTTAATCAACATAAAATTTTGCGTGTAAGTGTCGAAAATAATAATATTCATTGTAAGTTAAAAGGTTTGTTACACGTGTGTCCTAACTTGATCTAGCCTTTTTTGACTCACATTCTTTCGAAATTGTTTAATAAAGTGTGTCACTTGAAATTAAAGTAGTGCTTTATTAATTAATAATAATAATTTACCCAGGCTTTAGAATCTATAAGATGCTCTATATTTTATTTGAATTTGAACTTTTTTTCGTGGGAACTGTTTTATCTCTAGTAACAGCAAGAAACGTCAGAATTACACAAAATTAGACTATACCTACTAGAACTTAGATAAGAACGTGTTGAATGTATTTCAACGGCGAACTGTAAGACGATCACAAAGTTTTTAAGAATTTTAACGTGGGCTGGTTATCTAGTGGCAGTCATATAAATTTGTTTCAAGGATCAACGTAATGTATAGGTCAAATAATGGGTTTAGCCAAGTTTAGTTTATCAAATTTAATGGTGTGGTGAAGTCTGTAAATAGATCGTCGACTAAACTAACCATCTTTCTCAATACCAACAATAACAATTTTTGGTGGATAATGATTTTCTTTTGATGTTTGAAATGTTGGTACAATCCTGTTTTCTTTAGAATTATCTATACTTATTACCTATGAAATATTACATTCGAGCCTTTCAAGCATAATAATGAACTCTTGTTAGAAATGAAATTCTCTTTAAACAACAACTAAAGATAACTCTTAGAAGATAAAAGCTACAATGTAAACATTTATTAGTAGATACTAAAAATCTTTCAGTTAGGTATATGCATTAGAAGATAATTATAAATTTTATGTAACCACTAGCTGATCCACTGCGAATAATTTAATAATTTATTGTTATTGAATTAAGAGTAAAAGTAATGATTTTTTAAAGGTATGTTTATCAAGCTTATATTTAAGCCACAAACTAGTTTTTTATTTCAGATTTTTGAGTTCTGAGTAAATGGACACGATATAATTTCTTAAAAACCAATATGAACTGCTCAAAAAATTCAATTTTTATACCCATACTAGCTGACGCCCGCGACTTCGTCCGCGTGGATTTAGGTTTTTCGAAATCCCGTGGGAACTCTTTGATTTTCCGGGATAAAAATAGCCTATGTGCTAATCCAGGATAATATCTATCTACATTCTGAATTTCAGCCAAATCCGTCCAGTGGTTTTTTCGTGAAGGAGTAACAAACATACACACACACACACACACACACATACAAACTTTCGCCTTTATAATATTAGTGTGAAATAGCCAATTTGATATAGCATAGAGGGCATTTGGGCATAACAGACTTCGGAATATGGACACATTGAATTCAGACAATCTGCATTTATGGTACGAGAGCTTATCGCAGCTTCACTGGTCTAATAAATTTATACATTGGCACACATAATAGAGTGAGGAACGGCTGGAGGATCAAAGTGATAAGGCAAGCGGCTAAACCCTGCCCCGGATAGTGGCAAAGCCAAGTTTACGCGTAGATAGTACGACATTAAATCTAGATTTCTGCTATTCTATGCTCACTCGAATCTCTTTTGTTCTATCTCAGCTATTCGTTTCTATTATGTTACATTTTGTTCGTCTCATTTTGATTTAATATAATTTATTACGTGCTTTTTAGGGTTCCGTACCTCAAAAGGAAAAACGGAACCCTTATAGGATCACTTTGTTGTCTGTCTGTCCGTCCCGTTACTTAGGGTACTTTCCCTAGAATCATGAAATTTGGCAGGTTGGTAGGTCTTATACCACAAGTAAAGGAATAAATCCGAAAACGGTGAATTTGTGGTTTGATCATTAAATAAAATTAAAATGTGTTTAAATTTTCAAAGTAAGATAAATATACTAAGTGGGGTGTCATATGAAAGGGCTTTACCTGTATATTCTAAAACAAATTTTTATTTATTTTTATGCATAACAGTTTTTGATTTATCGTGCAAAATGTCGGAAAAATTATCCGAGTACGGCACCCTCGGTGCGCGAGTCTAACTCGCACTTGGCCGGTTTTAAGAAAGGATCATCAATTATAATCAACCCATCGTCTGTCCACTACTGAACACAGGTCTCTTCTCAGAATGAGAAGGGCCTAGGCCATAGCCCGCCACGCTGGGCAAAAGCGGATTAACATACTTCACACACCTTCGAATTCTCGAACTCGAACTATGGAGAACTCTCAGGCATACGGATTTCCTCATGTTGTTCACCTTCACTGATAGATCAAGTGATATTAATTAATTGCTTTAAAGGCACATAACTATATCACTTTGACTACATTATCCATTCAAAAAATCACGTCGATCCGTTATGGGGTAAATTGAAGGACAAACCAACAAACAAACCCTTTCGCATTTATAGGTTTTGTGCATTTACACAGAAACTAGCTACTTTTGATTATTAATTTTATAATTATTGACTACTAGAGGATGCCCGCGACTTCGTCCGCGTGGTCCAGTCTTTAGGAATCCCTTGGGAACTGTTTGTTTTTCCGGGATAAAAAGTAGCCTATGTCCTTCCTCGGAATGTATCCTAAGTCTGTACAAAATTTCATTAAAATCGGTTCAGTGGTTAAGTCGGGAGAGCGTAGCAGACAGACAGACAGACACACTTTCGCATTTATAATATTAAGTATGGATAAACTTACAATGTCTGCGGTTGTATTATGGTACCCCGCTTTACCTTTGCCTGGTTGATTGGCCTCGTGTACCTGCTTGAGATAACAAGCACTTGCGCACAGCTACTATTATTGAATGCAAATAATCTACCTATATTTCCAATACTAGAAGTTATGTATTTACTGGAATAGTTCCAGACAACGCTCTCTGTTGGATTGATAAGGATCTGTGACGTGTTTGTTAGAGACGATGTGTTATGACGTCCAATATATTGCAGAGTGCTATCACAGAATCCATATCCATAATAATATTATAAATGCGAAAGTGTATCTGTCTGTCTGTCTGCTAGTTTTTCCCAACAACAGTTTAATCAAGAAATTTGGTACAGAGTTTGCTTACATCCCTGGGACGAACATAGGCTACTTTTTATCCCGGATAAAAACACGGGATTCTTAAAGGTTCATCCTTTTTACCGATTTATATGAAATTTGGTACAGAGGTAGCTTGCATCCCGGAAATTGACATAGACAGCTTTTTATCCTGGAAAAGTAAAGAGCTTACGTTTAGCGTTATCCTCGTCCCACTCAATTGACTTCACTTAGACCTCAACCCTACCATTATCCACACACACACACAAACAGTGTGCGGATAGGCCGGTGTTCCTATAGTAGCCCCAAAATATAAAAACAATAATCATTACAGCAATACATAAATCAATGCCAGTCGAGACAGGAACCGCCATTGCGTTGTCGTCTTTTAAATAATTTTCTTATCCACCCCTTGGATTTCGCAAAAAATATAGTAATGTGCGGTATAACAATAGAACGGAAAAAGTAAGTACCTATATTTTTGTATACCTAGGTATTAGACTTGTGAGTCAACCCATATAAATCGAATGTCGATACCGCACCTTGTACCCTGTTAGTGTAATTGATTGATGACTATCTGTTACTTTATACGGTTAAATAATCGGATTACAGATAGCTGTGTGTATAGCACAGAATCTCATATTATCGTTAAGTAGGTATATCTATACTAATAAACTACAATAGCAAGTTATATAAGAGTGGGTACTGGGTATACTTACAAAATTAAAAAAAAACCATGATGCCATGTTCAGCGATTAAGTATTTATTTTTCGTATGATCATAATATGGCGAAATGAAAAGATTATCATTTAGCAATAAAAATATCTTAATTTTGATGTGCAGCTGCTCGTAAAATTCCATTGTATTGTATCAGTTGTATTATATTATTATTTATACGATTATCTTACATAGATTACATTTTACACTTGACCATAACCGCAACCGCACTGTTATTGTTATTGCCCATTATTGGGCTTTTGTCCGCTCGCTCGTAAAGCTACATTGTAATAGCTTTTCACTCAGATAGCTTATAAATGTCGCCAAAATTATATTCAACACAATGAACATTGTATCACTTGTTTATTTATTATTTACTAGCTGATGCCCGCAGCTTCGCCCGCGTGGATTGGTCAGATCCCCTGCAGCGTCAGGATCAAGGAGTTGGACTCCAAATTTTTTATGAAACAATGTTGCAAAGTTCCTCTATCGATTAAAAAAGAAATGACGCAAATAGGTTCAGAAATCTCGGAGATTTCGGTGTACATAGGTAGAAAAACACAACTGCCTTTTTGAAAGTCGGTTAAAAAAGTAGCCTATGTTACTCCCTGGTCAATTCTCTACTTGTCTGTGAAAATCCCGTCAAAATCGGTTCAGCCGTTCCCAAGATTAGCCTTTTCAAACAGACAGACAGACAGACAGACAGACAGACAGACAAAAATTTTAAAAACGTGTGATTCAGTTATAGTATCGTTCAAATAACCATATGACCTTAATATGCGGTAGTTATTTCGAAATTACAGACAGACACTCCAATTTTATTTATTAGTATAGATTACAGCAGATTATAGTCTTATGAGATTACCTCAAATTTATTAAGTAACAACAACATAATATATTTTTCACGAGCCTTCCAGAGACCTCTCAACGCCTCAAAGTTCAAAGAAAGCGCAACTGAGAGCCGTAAAAGGCGCATTTTTGGAATGAAAATGCTATTGATGTCAGTAGCATCGCGGGCCTAAAAACCTATGTAGAGTTCACGCCAACTTTGCGAAAATCATCTCCATTTCTTCGATGTGGCCAAATCTTGCTGCTGACGTTACACGTATTTACAGTTCATCGTTTTATGCCCTACTTACGGCTCTTTTGCCTCTTTCAAGTTTTGTGGGTGATCTCCGACGACTGTTGGTTTGCGATACATCGCATTTACGTATCGGTAGTTAGTCTTTTAGCACTAAAAATACAAATAAAAACTTCCAAGCTATGTGAGTATGGTCTTACTAAAAAAGGTGATAAAAACCCAGACCATCAATGAAAATCTTATAACCGTTGTACTCAAACAGCTGCACCGCAGAGCGGCGGAATGAAGAAATCCAACGCTGAATGGACTCAATTATCTGTTCCAATCGTTCGTTTATTGAATGAACGGTTAATGTTAGGGCTGTCTATTTATGTAAAATCTTACTGAATGTACTAGAATTAAAACAACAGAGAAGCGCAACGCGGGAAGACGACAACATATTGCGGAAACATTCGTGTGTTTTTTCCCTACCCTTTACAGGCATTTTTACGGCGTACCTACTTACTTAGTAAATATTTGAAAAGTTGTACCTATATAGTAAAAAAAATCCTAACACTTTTTACTTCATTTTTACGAAATTCCAACTCAATTTTAGCGGACTTTGAAAATTGAATGACTTTTTATAGTGATGATATTCTTGTGTGGGTTGTATTGTTATTCAGAAATTGACTTTTGGAGGTGCCATGAACTGAGGTCGACGATCCAAATATTTTTAATACAACACCAAACACATGAATACTTTAAAGAAAAGTGTCTGGCTACAATATACTGAGAGTATTTTTGTTTAGTTTAGAGTTTCTCTGTCAGTAGGCAATTTTTTTAGAGTTAGCTGAAAAAATACAGTCCTTTGTAGCATTAGTGTTTCGTGGTTACAACCTTGGTTTTTCCATCCATCCAATCAAGATATGACTACGATTAAGCTCGTTTATTCCTTTTGTGACAAAAGAATTATTCTGAATCTAAAATTTCATTCCATTTTATTTATTTTATCTAGGCAAATACTAGTAACCGTCTATACCTTTTAGTCACGTCCCTTTTAGTTCCAAAGCACATTTCCATATATTTCTTTTCACAAAGTTTGTCTTACAAATTCTTTAGTAGTTTCAATTCTCACGTATCTATCTAGGCTTTTTGATATTCGTGTTCAGTCTTCGATCTGGTATAAAGTTTGGCTAATTAAATGTGTTAGATCTAGATTCTAAGTTTTAATTAGTAAATATATTAAATTCTTATGAACTAAGTAAGAAATTTGGTAGTAAGAAGCATCTTGATTTCGAGCTGATGTTACGAGTATTCTTCTAGATAACAATACGTAGCAAGTACTTTATTTATGCAGTCTTTGTGTGGGAAGCCACAAGACTGAAGTTCTAATGAAAGTCGCCAACAATTCCAAAAAAAATATACAATTCAACGAATTTGGAAAGAAACAAAATTAGTTACTTGTTTGCGTAATAAAATAGGTTGAATTTATAAACACCTTGTTTCTTAGAAAAAGGACTTAAGTACACAATTTCGTATACAGTCATTTTTAAGGTTCCGTACCTAAAAAGGAACCTTCATATTATGATCACTTCGTTGTCTGTCTGTATGTCTGTCTGTCGTGTCTGTCAAGAAACCTATAGGGCACTTCCCGTTGACCTAAAATCATGAAAAGCAGGTAGCTAAGTTTTATAGCACACATACGAGGAAAAATCAGCGAAATTGGCGAGTCTGACTCGCACTTGGCTGGTTTATTCTTGACAATACAGCATTGTAAAGTCGAAATCTCCTGAGGATGCTCCGGTGTCGGGGCGAAACGTGCGTCGAGAGTAGTGGAAAAGTCTTGTGTGGTGTTGCATGTGAATGGTGGTGGCAGTGCTTGCTTGGGAACTTGGCTTTATTGCTTGGTTGGGAAGGTAAGCGGTGCTTAGCTTGTAACTGCATGTTTGACCATACAGATTTATCCTGTTGGCGGATTATAGCAAAATAATTTTTAACTATTTCTTGCTAAACATGAACTTCCGCAAAGTAACGCCTGATTCTATCCAATATTTATTCTTAAAACATTACTGACCAGAAAAACGCCATCAAACCCACCTAAAAAATCGCTAATATTCATAACATAGCCACCAGAGACGTAACTCCGTAAAAAAATCAGCCAACCAAAAAAATTCCTTCTTCGACATCTTCCATCCTTTCTTGACCACACGACGGTCGAAAGCCCTCCGAATTAAATTCCTAGTATCGGCCTTACTACCAATGATAGACACTGACTTTTTATGTGAGAGTATAAACAGCTCATCAATCTTATTCAGGGGGTTAAGTTGAACCATTCCCATGATAAAACGGCCTACAATGGAAATAAATCTTCCTAAATCAGACGGTGTCAAGATAAGGTACGCCCTAATTTTATTTCAACGAGGTTGTGATCAGACTAATTGTATGATCCGAATAACTTTTATTGAAAGAATCAATCGCAACTTCTTTCTATTATGTCCATAACTAAAATTTCGGATTTCAGAAAGAAATTTTTCATCAGTTTTTGCATTATTATTTTAATATTATACTTTTACGTTTATAGTTTTTAGAGGATGTGGGTTTATAGTTCCTAATTATAGTAGGAGAAGGTTTTTGCTCTATTCTATTGTAGGCAGTTCGTAGTACATAGAGATTGTTTTTATTTTATGTAGCGACTTAACAGTAACTTAATTATTACAAGAGCTTAACTTCTCTAATCGGGTTAAGAGTTCGTTATTCTTGCGTAACAATCAGTTAGTAGCAAAACAACCTAAATCATACTTGCTTTGAGAAAGTGGTTGTATTTTTAATTTTTACATTATGTAAAGGTTTGCACATGTATTCTGTTACTTTCTCAAGTAAATGGACAGTCGTTCGTTTTAGGCAAGGCAAGTTTAATTGTACCTAAATTCTAAAGAAGCATAGTACTTATCTGTCTGTTACTTTTATTTACTTACTTACTTAAGAATTTTATTTACTTAAGAACATACCTAATATTCCTATTGTTACAAGCCGGGGACATAAAAGTAGAGTGCACGATCTCATTCATTCAAATTTATCTCAAAACGAGGTTATCTCGAGAGAATATACGATGCAATTTGGTGTCCACTGCGACCACGCCTTGATTTACTCATTGTGATGATTTCAGAGACACGCCAACAAATTTTTTTGCCCGAACTTAATGGATTTTGTTGTAATAAAGTTTGTCCGTTTCTTATAGCTAAAAGCAAAAAACAAAATTATTCTACTAGTGGCATTTGGATTCAATCTTATTTTACCTAATAAATATAAGATATTACATGAACTTCAAGATTATTAGTCGCCCTCACTTCCTCACTACCCGAGCTGATTTTATCCTGATATTATGATGAGTAAAATATTTACCGAACCTACGAAAGCAAAAAAACTTTAATTTTAAAAAGAAACTCATTTTGAAACTTCTAGAGAGAGCAAAGAAATGCAATGATTAAAAATGCCCGCTAAGGTATCTCAGTAGGTAAATTCTGATTACATAGCGCCAAATAGGTACTACACAGTCCGAATTAAATTCGGGTATTCCTTATCTTAAGGACGTCTGCTTTCGGAAGATTTATTTTTATTTTAGGCCGCCTTATCGTGAGGATGGCTTAGCATCCTAAAGGGAGTTGAGCGATTTTTTAAATTTTATATAGAAAACGTTCGACAGTTACTTGCGTTGAATCTAGATATTTTAGAACACTGACAGTATTTGAGTAGGTTGGTAGGAAGAATAATGAATAATTTTGGTTTAGACGTTTAGAAAAACGTAAAAATAGTGTTTTCTAGCCTATTTTTTTTTATGTGTTTCAGTCATCTATAACTTACGAGGCAGGTCATCGTAAATTTTCAGAAAATTGATGTTATATAAAAATTTCGCGCATACCTCCATACATTAGGCACGTCGTCTTTTATTATACTCGTAACTCATATTATTTTAACGGTTACTATTAATACCGAGCGAGCGAGCTAACTAGAGAAACTTGAAATATACGTTAGGATCTATAACCGATACTCTTTCATTTGCACGTTAGCCTCTACGAGTTTAATTTTGTATTCAATATCAGAATGGATATTTGTTAGTTACTTTCCTAACCAAAGATTTCTTAGACAGCCTGCAAGCGCTGCAAGCACTTCCGGGACGCAAACATCCGGCGTCAGGGGATTTCCGGCTGCTCGTTTTACGTGGAAATGAGCTATTATAAGTTTCTCGCCTATATCTATGTATACTGAATTACTGACGTTGACGAATATTGTCGTGGTAAACATAAAAATATTAAAAATGTAAACAAGCTTTAAATTATACTTACTAGATATTTTGTTTTAGGTAATTGACAGCAGGGCTTGTAAATAAATAGCGTGAATTTGAAAGGCTAGGTTTATAATGGGATTTTAGATAAAGGACGTAGGAAAAAAGGATGATTTACCCAAATTGCCTTAGTATTGTGGCGTGAAGGAGTAACAAACATTCAAACATCCAAACTTTTACATTTATAATTTTTGACATTTAAAATGTAAGATGGTAACTTACCTAACCATCGATATAGAATGCAGTTTTTCATCGAAGCAACCAACAGTAAATCTTGAGAAGTTGGTGATGTACTAAATGTGTGCGATTTTTTTCGCAAACTGATTTTTTTATAAACCTACCTACTGCCTTTTGTGTATGAACACGGTAAACTGCAAAGTGCTATATATTTCTGCTAAACAACGCTTTGCGATCGTGGCGTAAAAAGCATAGTGTGGTGATGCATATTAATGATGTTTGAGCCTCTAAAACATTACGTAGAACCTATGCATTTTTAAGTTTTTATAAACATGGTTTCACATACATTATTCACAATAGAGGTATAGGAAATATTTATTTGAATATTTTAAAAGTCCTGACTCACTGATTGATACATCAACAACAAGCCCAAACCTTTGGATATAGAAAGCTGAAATTTTGCATAGAGGTTCCCTTTATAATATAAAAAAGGAATAGGGTCGGGTTTTTCGACATTTCTGTTGGATAAGGAATAAAGGGGATTTGTATTTTCGCTGAGCGAAGCCGCGAATGGTCGCTTTAAGACTAAAATTGAAAAACAGACTTTCTAGACTTTCTACCAAGTGGTTTAAAAAATACTGACTAGGTATTGTTTGACCAAAAAGTAAATTCAATACAAATAAAAACTCCATCATCGACATCTGCAGGAAAAATGTAATGTCTAACCGTAAAATTTATTTATTTTTTAACCCCCGACCCAAAAAGAGGGGTGTTATAAGTTTGACGTGTGTATCTGTGTATCTGTGTCTCTGTGTATCTGTCTGTGGCATCGTAGCGCCTAAACAAATGAACCGATTTTAATTTTGTTTTTTTTGTTTGAAAGGTGGCTTAGCTATAATCCAAGAAAATCGGTTCAGCCGTTTGAAAGTTATCAGCTCTTTTCTAGTTACTGTAACCTTCACTTATCGGGGGTGTTATAAATTTTTAATTTACACTTGTTATTGAACTTCGGTCTAGTTGCATGACAAGCGGTTAAAGTTACGTTACCTTTTTAAACAAATAAAACTAAAGTGGGTTGTACTAGTATTTATACCTCCAGGCTGGTTAAAGGTAATTTAAAGATTTTGGTCCAAAGTAAACAGACCCTGAGGGCAGCCTATTTTGCTTTTATTGACTGTCATATTATGTAAACCGTAACCGTGCCGTAACTTTAATCGGCTGTCATGCGCTTTAGTAACTTTTAGTTTCAAGTTGCCGTTCTAAAATAAACGTGGTATCATTGAAAATCCCTCTTTATTTATACATCATCTTTCATGACCGCACGACGTTAATAAGAATTTATTTGATCTTTTCAGGTAAGTGTCGCAGATGCCGGTAAGCTTCGCAAATGCTTTGGAGTTGTTTATTCAAATCGTGCCTAAACGAATGAACCAATTTTAATTTAGTTTTTTTTTGTTTGAAAGGTGGCTTGATCGAGAGTGTTCTTAGCTATAATCCAAAAAAATTGGTTCAGCCGTTTAAAAGTTATCAGCTATTTTCTAGTTTTCTTGTAGAAAAGAAGGTTAGATAACCCTTAGGTTCATAATATTCAAGTGTCAATTGACAAATGTCAAGCTGTCAAGATGGACGTTGCCTAGATATACATAATTATTTATTTGAAATGATTTGTTGGGGGTGTTGAAAATTTTTAATTTACACTTGTTTCAAAAATCCAGTTGTTGCAGCAAACAGGCAATATGACATTATATTCTGTCCGAGCACGAACCAAATACAAATCATGCCATATTTAGTTCTCTTCTTTTCTTTTTCGTGTGTGCTTACAGAACGATTTATAGCGTCATAGATACGTGATATGCGTAACTGTGTCCAAGAACAGGTAGCGTAGCTACCTGTTTAGAATATATTAGGGCTTTAGAGCTTTTAGAATATATTGGGTCTCAAATTCAAAACCTAAATAAAGATATAAAACGTAATAACTCTGATTTACAGGTGACCTTAAAATTTGCCAGCCTACACTGAATTTAAGTTTTAATTTGGTTTCAGGCTGAAACTTCAACTTATTGCTAAAACTTTCAGCAATACTTAGGTACGTGAAGTCTTCGTAAAATGCGTACAAATGATAATTATTTTTAATTTTCAACACCAAACAGAAATGTGACCGAATTAAAAACTCGCACTTCCACTCAAATTATTTATTCCCGCGACGTTAATTTGAAGTTATTTCATTTTTGCAGATAAGCGTCGCAGGCAGACGACGTCACCTAAGGGAACTTTAATGATATTTTTTGACACCATGTTTTTACAAATGGAAGTTGAGAGGTGGGATAGGTCAAGGAACTAGGAATCAGCTTATCTTCTTCAAGGCGAAATCTTCTAGGCAAACATGCTCTAATCTATACATATAGACCTTATCATCGATGAGATTTTCGTCAAGCGCAACCAAGTATTTAGCAATTTAAAAAATCGTGTTCTATGAAGCTGTCAAAAAGTTGGAATGGATTTTGGACTGGAAAACGTGTTGCAGAGTAGCCCACAATTTTTTATTCGGAATGACATGCCTTGTGCGAAGTATTTTCTTATCAAATAATTAAGAAGTTGGAATCGGAATAGAATGTATCACAATACATAGAAGATCATTTTATGAATCATTATTCAAAGGCGTGAGGTTCATGATCTTTTAAGCAACGATAGGTCATTGATTCCATTTATAAATTAAAAAAGTATTGAGTTTTGTTTATTCCTCGAGTATATTTTCAACGATAGCTAAATAATTTGACGACCTTTGTTGATTTAAGTAGACGTAGGTATTTGATGATAGTACACAACTTAAAATACAAAACTAACACTATCTAAGCTGAGTTTCTTTCCTAAGGATGCTCACATGTAGTGTGCAGTGTTGAGTAAAAAATATGTAGAATTTGTTTTAGGCTGCGATCTAACTTACAGGCAGATGCTCACAAGTAGGTACATCGGACAGAGTGGCCGAAAAGGTTCTCTTATCAATTTTGCAATTCGGCATCCACTCGTGATCACGCGCACGTATTTTTAGGGTTCCGTACCTCAAAAGGAAAAACGGAACCCATATAGGATCACTTTGTTGTCTGTCTGTCAAGAAACCTATAGGGTACTTCCCGTTGACCTAGAATCATGAAATTTGGTAAGTAGTTAGGTCTTATAGCACAAATACAGGAATAAATCTGAAAACCGCGAATTTGTGGTAACATCCTTTAAAAAAAAAAAAAATTGTGTTTCAATTTTCAAAATAAGATAACTGTACCAAGTGGGGTATCATATGAAAGGGAGGATGATCATATCTGTACATGCTAAAACAGATTTTTATTTATTTTTATGTACATAATAGTTTTTGATTTATCGTGCAAATGTTAGAAAAAATACCCGTGTACAGAACCCTCAGTGCGCGAGTCTGACTCGCACATTTGTAGTTTCTAAGACTCGAGTGCTTGTATAATCGCCCGAACCTGACCACACCCGTTGCCCCTCGGGATGTGGACTACATAATGTTATTACGCTCGGCAGTTATCTAACCGACAAGCTTGCCACAAGCAAACAATCAAACCGCCCGCGCCAGAGTAGTTACCGACGGCATATCCTTGCAGGTACCTAACCTGATTATGATTTTCACTGGCTGCGAATCGTAGATAATGCCTAAAATTTTACGTAACATAATTTTGACCTTTCCGCACTTTAGAGCATATAATTTTCCGCTAATGTTTTGCTCGAGTTGCTCTGCCAGGGTGAAGATAGAAGTCAATAATATTTATGATGTTATTTAAACTCTTCGATTCGCTGCCAATGTAAGTCCACCTTAAGACGAGGCAACATCGTGGCATTGCTTGGTTATATGTGGCGTCCACACACTGCTCTACTCGCGCAGTTAATCGCGACGCCGCCGGTGCCGCCTAACTAGCTCGCTTGCCTTTACAACGCGATGGACGTGAAAACTGTGGCAGCGTGCGCGCTTTTGCATACTTACCGACAAAATAGCGAGCGATTGGCATGAACGAGGACCATGCGAGTAACACGGCCACACAACGTCTCTGCCTCCGTCCCTCGCTCCTTCCTATGCCACACAGGCAGTGTGTCGACGGGGGGTTAGGATTAGTGAACTGCGATTTAGTTGCTTTTCGGAAGCTTGATGTCGCGATTGAACGCTCAATTTCACACACATAAAATCTCTAGTCGCAACGATCAAATCGATTTTAGGTGTTTTATTAATATACGTTGATCAAACGCAGAGAATCATCTAAACGCGATGCACAGCGATCGAACGCAAAAAGTTGTCAAAACGCGATGCAGCATCGATGCAATCGCAAAGTCGCCGATCGCTGATGCTAGAAAGTGTCTGCTATAGCCCTTATAAAGTCTGTGCAGCAAATAATATGTCATTGGATTATTATAGCAGAGAAGCGCATGTTCCTTTTATAGCGGCCTTCACTTGAAGGATGTACACGAATTTAAATTGAGGTCAGAAACGAAGCGTACATCGGCAGATGTGAAATTGAGGTCGGTAGTTCATAACACTCAAATATTTATTTAAAATTTAATTGAACTTCGATGTAGTATCGAGATGTAATTTATTGCGTTGTGAGCTTATGCGACCTACATATGGTACGCGACGCGGATGGCAATCAGGGTATGAGGTGGAGAGGCGCGCCGCACACCCGCACGTCACCCGCGCTATCCCGCACGGGGTTAGCGCGGGGGCTGTGCGGGTGTGCGGGGCGTCCACACCACGATTGCCATTTCAACCTGTCGCGTACTAGGTAATGTATATAGGTCATGAGCACGTTTTGCTAAAACTAGGTTATTTTAGTCCGGTTACAAATTTTAATTTCATATTTTTCAGACTTTTTTATGGCAAGTTCACTCAATTGTGATCACACCTGATGTTAATTTTTAACCCCCGACCCAAAAAGAGGGGTGTTATAAATTTGACGTGTGTATCTGTGTGTCTGTGTATCTGTGTATCTGTGTATCTGTGTATCTGTCTGTGGCATCGTAGCGCCTAAACGAATGAACCGATTTTAATTTACTTTTTTTTGTTTGAAAGGTGGCTTGATCGAGAGTGTTCTTAGCTATAATCCAAAAAAATTGGTTCAGCCGTTTAAGAGTTATCAGCTCTTTTCTAGTTTTCTTGTAGAAAAGAAGGTTAGATAACCGTTAGGTTCATAATATGATGTCAATTGACAAATTTTAATGTCAAGCTGACATTACCTAAATACATAATTATTTATTTGAAAAGATTTGAAAATGATGTTTTGGAAAACTCAGATACTTTAGATAGTAGGCGCGGAATAGTCCAAGAAAATCAGTTCAGCCGTTTGAAAGTTATCAGGTCTTTTCGGTCTTTTCTAGTTACTGTAACCTTCACTTGTCGGGGGTGTTATAAATTTTTAATTTACACTTGTAATATAATAAGTAAGTTGGTTTTACAAATTTTTTATTCTTGTTCTGTTCTCTTTTCTGACTAAATGTCTATAATATTTAATATTTACGGTATGATTGTAAGATATTATACTTATAACAAGTACGCATTGCAGATAAATATTTTTTTTCATGCATACTATTTAGTATTACATTGTATTTTGATCGCATATTGTATTTTGATATGTAAATAAATAAAAAAAAGGTCGGATTCAATTTAAAAACTCTAAATTCTAAAATTAACCCTGTTGACATGTGGGAATTTTTTATTTGAAACTTTTACTCATTTACTCTACTGTAAATAAGTAGAAGTCCTATATGGGTACAAAATGAGTAAAAGTACAAAACTGTTATAGTAAATAGTTTGCTGTGAGCTTCTTAGGTCAGGGCACGTTATGACCTTTGACATTTCCGTTTTTTTGGCAAAAATAATGGTTACCATTACGTTATAAGGCACAACGAAAAAATTACTATTTTGATAATAAGTTTAAAGAGTTTAAGAGACAAAAGAATCAGCATTGAAGAGGCGTTTGGTTAAGTGAATCAGTTAGGTCAAAATGGAAGGCTACATCAATTCAGCCTACATAATTAGGTCAGCTTTGAAAGCAAGTAGTGAGGAGGGAAGCCACGAAATGTAGGTCCAGTATTTCCCCAGACAATGCAACAATGTGCTTAAATGTGCCGACTCGCTCTTACGATTCAATCATATTATATCGTACCTTAAATAATAATATTTCATTCAAATCGATTTTTTTTTCTTCAATTTTCTTTAAAGTACTTTTATTTGCGCCTGATGAAAACCCTACTGAGTCTGCGTTCTATAAGATAGATTGTACTTCATCATCATCTCAATACTTACTAACTCCACATATCGCTGATCTGTTGTTGAGTAGTTATGGGTTTTTTTTCAGAATCGGAAAGATTTACGCCACAGTCCCCACTCTCCACGCTTGCCATTGTGTAGATTGGGAGACTACACAATCAGAACATTATGGAGAATTCTCAGGCATGCAGATTTACTTACGATGTTATTTTTCATATTAATATTATACGATAAATTTAATCTGGTATTTGAGAAGTTACCGACGCCGTACGACTATTAAATTACCAGCAAAGGTGGTTTCTTTTTTTAACCCCCGACCCAAAAAGAGGGGTGTTATAAGTTTGACGTGTGTATCTGTGTATCTGTCTGTGGCATCGTAGCGCCTAAACGAATGAACCGATTTTAATTTAGTTTTTTTTGTTTAAAAGGTGGCTTGATCGAGAGTGTTCTTAGCTATAACCTAAAAAAATTGGTTCAGCCGTTTAAGAGTTATCAGCTCTTTTCTAGTTTTCTTGTAGAAAAGAAGGTTAGATAACCGTTAGGTTCATAATATTATGTCAATAGACAAATGTCAAGCTGTCAAGATGGACGTTGCCTAAAATACATAATTATTTATTTGAAAATGATGTTTTGGAAAACTCAAATACTTTGGATCGTCGGGGGTGTTATAAATTTTTAATTTACACTTGTTGTTGAAGCCTCTCACGCGACAAAGTAAATTTGAGCTAATTTAGAAACCAGTATTTTCTAAATTGACCTATTCGAGATCTCGTTGTCGTAAGCTGAACAAAGATGGAGACGCATAAGCCTTAGTAAATCTTAGGTCTTATTATATAATCTAACAAAGATAAGCAAGCGAGTGATGGCCAACGTCTTTCAGGCGATTATCTGTAGGCTTGGTATGAGATTTCAGGTAGGTACCTATAGTTTCGACAGATTGACAGGGCAATCAGGATCGGGACGCCCCGCATACCCGCAAAGCCCTCACGCTAACCCCGTGCGGGTAGCGTGGGTGACATGCGGGTGTGCGGGGCGTCCGTCGCCTCATACCCCGATTGCCATGTCGACCTGTCGCGAACTAAACTTTTCGCCATAGTCGATAGAATTTGAGAGTCGAAACAAACAAAGTCAAAGTGAAATGGGCCTATAAGATCTTGATTTAAAGTAAAAAATTCAGTACCATCGATTTTAATTCAGCAATGTATCCGCTTGGGGCACTGTAGGATAATATGTGGACAAACGACATTCAAAAGTAAAAGAAGGCAGCTAAGGTCTAGTTTACTTAAACTTTGAAGTGTTTTGATGCCCAAATACTATCAACGTTGTTGGGATGTAAAATCTTACAGTACTAAGGCTACTGAAATCCTTTTTCGTAATAAGGAGAAAATTCATCTTAAATTCACTAAACAACGGAGATTAAATATTAAGATGAATAAAATCCTTGCGTTTAGCTCTTTGTTGAAGGCATTTTGGTAGTGACTTGATTAAATTCTTTGTGCTAGAAAGGAATTTTTAATTTAAGAAATCTTCACGTTTTGATACCTCACTCAGAGACCAGGTTTAAGCACAAAGGTAAAGAGGCTAAGATTTTCTAAGCTTTCTTTCCATTGTCGACTCACTAGGACGGCTCTCCTCTTAGAATGAGAAGAGACCACCACGCTGGCCAAGTGCGGATTGGCAGACTTGACATACCTTTGAGAACAATAAAAATTATTTTCACTTCAAGTCAGACACACACAGTCAAGGATTTTTAATAGGCATTTGATATTTTCTTCATAAAGTAAGGTAATAAACGAATGCTTCCTTATACGTCTATTTACTATATGACCTTGCCAAGTGAATGTGATTGTGTTTCGGCTAACATTACTGAAATAAATAAGTAATACAGGAATAAAGCTCTTATAACATCAAGAATAAAACTGAAATTCAAGTTGGATGTCTAGGGTTTTAGCTATACGTATAAATATGCACGTGTTCCGAATTGCGATGGATGGGTGACGACCGGTAATTCGATATTGTATTTTGTTAACAGAAAGACTGCTAATAGGTACTTTGGTACACCATTGTAGGAAGCCTGTAAACATCAATAGGATTAAATAATTATAAAAACTAAAAGCAATCATTTGAGTGGAATAAGTATCAATAAATTGTTCAACCTGGGACTCTATACCCATGATGACTACCTATATAATGATTTTTTAGGGTTCCATATCCAAAGGGTAAAAATGGAGCCCTGTTAATATGACTCTGCTGTATGTTTGTCTGTCTGTCAGCGTGGCACAGGTCTTTAGCTCGTAGACAAAATGAGTTCCAGCCCCAAGGTATTGGTACTTGATGTAGAAAGTTGATCCAAATCCGAATATTGAATTATAACTTCAATTAAATAATTTTTCAAGGGGCTCCCATACATGGAAAAGGATAATAGAATGAAAATTGTGCCTTTATGTAATGCCCACAAAACGTCTGCAAAATTCGTGACTATACGTCGAATAACTTACACAATATATTATTTTGTAACATTTGAGTACCTGGATTATGTTTATGTGGTTATATCCTACGGTTATGCTGAGCTGTTTTCGTGAGAGTAAGAAATCCTATAAAGCTCCCGCTCCGTATCAACTGTGTCTTTGATGCAAAATAGCAGTCTTTTTGGTTACCTACATAAATCTAAGTAAATACCTAACTTCTTTTACCTTAAATTTTTTAAACCCCGACCCAAAAAGAGGGGTGTTATAAGTTTGACGTGTGTATCTGTGTATCTGTCTGTGGCATCGTAGCGCCTAAACGAATGAACCGATTTTAATTTAGTTTTTTTTGTTTGAGAAGTGGCTTGATCGAGAGTGTTCTTAGCTATAATCCAAGAAAATCGATTCGGTTCGAAAGTTATCAGCTCTTTTCTAGTTACTGTAACCGTCACTTGTCGGGGGTGTTATAAATTTTTAATTTACACTTGTCTTGTATCTCGTGCACATTTAAAACCCCTAATATGACGGCTAGAAGTTTCTGTCAATAAACAGATATTTACCTATGTACGTAAATATTTATGCCAAACAAAACATTGTATTATTTTATTTGACTCGCGAATCATACGAAGAATGTGCAAAGGAAGCCATACTTCATGTACCCATTCAGATTCATGTCAGTTCTGAATAAAAAAATGTAATAAATACGTGATGGATGAAGCGAGCGGAAAACTTCTGGGCGTGAAAAAATTGACGACCATTTTTCTGTTAGCATTCTACTGCTATTTTTCAATATGCAACTGGATTGAGTAGCTTGTCTGCTTTGTGTTGAAAATAAAGTATATAAATCCTATTTGGAATTGGGTTCAAAAGCTTTTTTAAAGAATTTTATTCGTACTATTTACCGGGGAACCAAGAGAAAAAACTTAGTAGTTTTAAAATTTATTCGGAAGTCAACGTCATCACGATCAACCCATTGCCAGTTCAATACTGAGCACAAGGCTCCTCTCAGAATGAGCAGGGTTTAGCTATACCTACAAAGTCTACCTGGTGGTAGCTGTTGCCAATGATAAGTATGTATCTCTAAAGAAATATAAGTACCTACTTTCACTTTTGACTTTCAATAACGAATAGGTACTTTCAAAATGATACCATTGCATTTGAATGCACAGTTTAGGTAAGTATATTTATTAAATTTTCTACTTGTTAACGTAAAATACTTTATAGTAGTTTTAGCCCGCGACTTCATCCGCAGTAGGGACATAAATAAAATGTATAGCCTATGTTAGGTACTTCTAGATAAATTAGTTTTTTTAGAAGAATCAATCTGTTCAGGAATTTCAGAGTTGCTTGGTTTTAGATTACGAACAAACAAATTTTTGCTCTCTGTAATAAACATATTAATAAAGATAATCCGGTTTTATTTTATGCCTAGTTGTATCTGTTTGCAGCGCTTTTTATGGGTTAAAGTCGCTGATGCAAAGGCATAAAATAAAAATAAAAGGTTTTACGAGCGCCAGTTCAAATTATCTGGAAGCACAGTAAAACCTAATGGCTTGGGGCAACACTAAACTAAACGTAATTAACTTGTTACATTGTGCGTGGGTACCTAGTTTTGGATTTCGGTACCTGACTACTAAATCTACCTAATAACTATCTACCTTCAACCTACTCTTGTCAGAGTTCTACTCGTGTTCACCTAGGCTTAGCAGTATCTAAATCAGACCATACCTATTCGTTTGATTGCTACAAATCTTTTGTACCTACATATTAATTCAGTGGTTGTACTTGATTATTCGTTTACATTTCGGGTTCGATTCCCGGCAGGGGAAATTTGGAATTTTATAATTTCTAAATTTTCTCTGGTCTGCTCTGGTGGAAGGCAAAGCCGTGCCGTCAAACGATTTAGCCTTCAGATACGATGCACGATGCCGTGTAGAAACCAAAGGGTACCGCTTTGGGTTTAATAAAAACTGCCATACCCCTTCCAGGTTTTCCCGCTTCCAACTTAGACTACATAATCACTTACCACCAGGTGAGGTTGCAGTCAAAGCCTAACATGTATGTGAAATAAATAAAATAAAATAGGTACTATAAGTATATTTTAGTAGCTATTAGTTTATACTAAGTATTACAAATTTACAATACTAGACTATTGCGCAGGCAGGGTGGTGTAAGTTTTCATAAATCTAAAAATTAAATACCATATCATTATCTACACAGAAGAAACAAAACCAAAATGTATGTTTGAGACCCCTCCGCCAACTGAGAAAAGAGCTGATAAATAATCCTCAAAAAATGAACCAATTTTCATCAAATACAGCTAAGACCCATCTCGATTATACATCGAATAAAAAACGCATTCAAATCAGTTTATCCATTTAAGCGCTACGATGCAACAAATAGGCACACAGACGGACAAAACAGATAAACACAAACTACCACGTCGGGGGTTAAAAATAACGTCCTATAGATCGTCGATAAGTGCTAACTTGTCAGCAAAACAAACATCTATAAAAGTTTTCTTATAATTTTTTTTTGGTTTCGTTATAGGCGCGGCGCGGCATAGGCGAATGAAAAGCAACACTTATCTCACAAGTTGAAAGCTTCCAGTGTGGTGCAGTTAGGTCGTTAAGAGTTAAGACTGGCTTTGCAAAGTATCAAGAGTCTCTTCAGTGGTGTAACCTAGGACATTGCACCAGATTAGGGCTGTCACTTTATGAAAATAGGTTAAAAAGGCCGGGCATTTGTAAAGCGAAGCCTGTCTTTGTGTAACGTTTTTAGAAAAATGACATGACAATTGCGATGCGACGCGCGATGTTCGAATTGAAGGGAAATCGTCTGCTCTGAGAACTACTTTGCTGTAACGTTACTCACTTGAACGTTCAAAAAGACTGTAATGTGTTTCTGAAGCGAATAATTTACTGCGTTTTGAATAACGTAAAAAGTTAGGGTTCGCGAACATAGCGGATTCAAAACTTTGTGGAGCCACCTTTTGTCAAACAAGTAAAGTATATGAGCACATTTTTTAAAGCAAATAGTCTGGCAACATAAGTTTTAATTTTTTTAAGCCATACAACTATTATTGTGATTTACTTAGCCTAATTTATTATTATGTGTGCGCGCTTTTGACAGAACCGCGATCTGACACATTGCGAATGAACTTACGATGCGATTCGATTGCGACTCGATTTAGATGTGAATCTAGAAATATAGCGATCCGGTACGGGTGCGGCTGCGGTCGAAAATCAGATAGGTACTAAGGTACATTGTCGAATGCAACCTTGAGCATTTAAAACTTTTTGTTTGGTTATTTCGGTTTCAGGAATGCCGTTTTTCAAATCAAATATTTATTCCCGAGAAAATGAGTTTAAAAATTTTTTTTTTTTTTTTTTAAATATAAGAATATTAGCCATGATAATCATGACTAATATTTCCCTTTCCCCTCCAATTAAGCGTAAAGCTTGTGCCAGGAGTGGGTACGACAATAGTGCAATGGGTGGGGTTTGAACCGCCAACCTTTCGGAATTCAGTTCGCTCCTCAACCGTTGAGCTATCGAGGCTCAGATAAACTAAAAAAATCAACTAAAATCAGATAGGTACTAAGGTACATTGTCGAATGCAACCTTGAGCATTTAAAACTTTTTGTTTGGTTATTTCGGTTTCAGGAATGCCGTTTTTCAAATCAAATATTTATTCCCGAGAAAATGAGTTTAAAAAATAATTAAAAAGTTTAAAGAAATTGGCGTCATGCGAATTGTTTTTTTAAACCAATAGGTACGTTAAAATACAGAAACCACACCATAATATAATACCATGTGTTAGCACCAGAATATTAAAAACAAAAAGTTTCATTTTCAGTATTCACATTTATAACTTTTATTAATCTACTGCATAAACCGTACGAGTTAAACATTGTTGTGTGGAACTGTACAAATGAATACACAAGTAAAACAAATTGAACATGTTTTTAATTTTATCTCGCATCACTGTGTAGTTAATATGTTGTTTTTTGAACGTCCTTGTGTTTTTATTGTGAAGATTTATGACTTCGTAAGCGGTGATAAGTGAGTGGCTAAGCTCTCTGCCTCCTATTTGGAGGGTTTGGAGTTTGATCTGGGGCATGGACATCTAGCGCGTTGTGAGCAATTAGAATATACAACTTGCTTTAGCGGTGAAGGGAAACATCGTGAAGAAACCTGCATACCGGAGAATTCTTCATAATGTTCTCAAGGGTGTACGAGGTCTGCCAATTCGCACTTGCCCAGCGTGGTGAACTATGGCATAAATCTATCTCATTCTGGGAGGAGAACACTGAACAGTGCTCCGTAGCGAGCTGGCGATGAGTTGAGATAATGATTATGATAATGAAGAGACTTTTTGTAGACATTACCTACTTGTTTCTTTGCTAAAAAAAAATTGCTGATGACCTAAAATTGACAACCCTAGAAAAATTCTTGACGAATGACTTCTCGGAAGATTATTTGCAGCTTTTTCTTTTTCACTGCTATCATTAGGGAAAAAGCATTTTAAAATATTTTTCTTTCATTTTACCAAAAATTTTAGTGCTCGCAGTCCTTATACCTTATTAACTTTATATTATACCCGCGGCTTCGACCGCTAGGATTAATATTTTTTAAATTCCTGCAGGAATTTTACGGAATGTCCGTCTCCTGGATGCAAGCTATGTCTGCGGCATCTTTCGTTAAGATTAATTTAGTGGTTGAATGATGAAATGGCAATAGAACCAATAGGGAAGGAATGAAAATGTATGCATAATGCTTTTACGTTAACGTTAATACGTTAATAAGGTTAACACTAATAAATAGCATAAAATTTCAGAATTTAAAGATGTTATGGCTTCATGATATTCTTCTAGGAGTATCTACTGTACTGCACACTATGACACAAAAAATAATTACGAAACAAATTAACAACTAAGTAAATGATGCACGTGACATACCTATATAGTTACCGTTGATTTCAGTTTTTTGATGATTCTGTAGGAACTCTATGCTTTTCTGGAAAAAGTAATTACAACCCCAAGATTCCAAGCAATCTTTATATTATTTCTTTAAAAACGGTAAAGATAGACTGAGACACATTTGCAATTATATTAGTATGGATTAGGAATCCTACCACATCCCACTAAATTTCAACATCGGATTAATCAACTGCAAATTCTTGAAAAGCTGGCAACGCATTGGCGGTTTCTCTGGTGCTGCAAATGTTCATTGACGGCGGTAATCAATTACAACAGGTGACCTACCTACCTGCTCGTGCTTGCTATTGTTTATTGCAAAAAAAAAACATTTAAAGTATCTAACCTGGTTATACGATAATTGAACAGATTATATTTGGGATGTGACTTGGCCAGGCCGATTGTGTAGAGAACAGCGTAAAGATGTGGTTTTGAAAATTGAAACTTATTGCAAAGGATTATGGTTTAACTTACTTTAACGTTCTGCAATAAAGATTTGTATTCGTAACTGTACAGAAAGCGACTGATTGTAGAACGCGCGTCGAGGGATGCATTATCTTAGAGCATTACGTAGCATTCATTCTCTTACATTTGTCTGTTTTATTTTTGTACGATTTTGCTGTAAACATTCTTTACACTCTTTTTATTTAAATTTTATTATATAATTTATGCAATCTTTCCCTGAAAAGTGGAGTGCCCATATCTGGAAGGTAGCATCGATTAGATGTCAAAAAGCCGAAGATAAACGCATCCAACGTTCGTCCTCTATCATAAAACCAAGTAGGTAGGTAGGTCAAGATTTGAGATAAGAAAAACATAGCACTATCCAATTTTATTTGCAGTTAAAGCCACAAAATTGCCGAAAAGAATGGATTGAATTTGGAATGGTTGATCTAGTGGTTAGCATGTTCAACTGTGTGATAGTGACGTCCTAGGTTTGACTACCGGGTTAGACCAAAAACAGGTGTTGGGTAGGTAGGTTATATTAATAAACTAGCTTATGCGTGCAACTTCGTCCGCGTCGACGACACCAAATCCCTATTTTACATAATAGCTATCTACATGCCAAATTTCAGCTTGATCCGTCCAGTGGTTTGAGCTATGCGCTGATAAATCAGTCTGTTAGCTTTTCCTTTTATAAGTTTAGATTCTCAGTACGTTGAAGAAAGCTTACATAGGTATCTCTCTTCTCCCAGAGAGATTGAGAAAGCTTAGATAATTTGATTCGTTGCATATATTATAAGTAGAAATATGGGTATTGGGTATATTTATATCAGGTTAACATTTTCAAATTACACAAAATTTGAGGGCTATTTAATTGTTGGTCCGTTAAAGTTTTTATTGCTTGAATGCTAAACGTTTCAGATAGCTAAGTGAATAAATTACAAGTGGAGAGAGATTTATTGAACCAATCGTCGGACACACGGTCGGGGAAGCTTTTATTTGGAGCTTTACGCGTTTTTTTGTAAACCTTTTTCAATTTCTCTTGTAATAACTCTAGTAGTGTAAATTTGTAGTCTTAAATTTAATCGCAGAATTTGTTTATATATTTGGCATAACTTTAAATAAAATATTTTCGTTCATCTCTGTAAAAGCTTGTAATTCCTCTTAGTAGAATTAGAAAACTTTATTTGAGGAAGTTGCTCATGCAAGCAAATGGAGGCAATTTTTTCTTTAATCTTTTTCAAATATTGTCGATTTGGGAAGCTATCATAGTCGCTGTTTGTAGGCCGATTTTGACCCAAGACTCCTTCAAAACGCCTAAGAGGCGTCCCCACTTGTCGTTAGTCGAGCCCGAATTTTATCGGATGTTCCAGTGTCAGAACATTTTATATGAAACTATTCACACTTGTCTGAAACCGATGTTGTTCTGA
The DNA here is from genome assembly GCF_905333055.1 of Maniola jurtina. NCBI lineage: Eukaryota > Metazoa > Arthropoda > Insecta > Lepidoptera > Nymphalidae > Maniola > Maniola jurtina. The sequence goes on from NC_060033.1 coordinate 8,251,750, forward strand.
CATCAAAAAACATCCATTTGAAATCTGGTCCCGACAATCGACAAGTGGGAACGGGCTGTAAGAGTGTATTTGAAAAACGGCTTTACATCAGTCTGTAATACCTAGGCTACGTACTTCAGTAATAGTGTGTAGGTGTCAGTCAATTCACAAAGAGAAAAAATACAATGAATATTGTACATTTTTTCTTGCAAAAGAATAGGTTCCCTTTGCCAATAGCGACGAACTTTAGTAAGTATATATCGTGAGAATCGAGATCTTAGTTTAGGGCGAAACACTAAGCGGCTATAGTAAAAAAGTATCTTCATATGTACTTGTTTAGTGTGAAGTTTACGATTTGCACTTTATAGAGTTACTAACTTTCTAGTAAATGCGACAAAAATATAAACTTTTACTACTTGTCGTAGCTCTACGTCATAAAAGAAAACTGCTGCCTTTACTTCATAGCTCTAACTTTAGTTCAGTTGTTTGCGCACACAAGCACAGTCGGTGCGATACTCACAAGTGCGAAAGCCACAAGAAAGCCTTCTCACACTGATTCTGCTGATGAGTGAAACAGGACACGTCTCTTAGATTAGCGCAAGAGACAACAAACAAAACAAAACAAAACAAGCCAAACAAACAAACAAAAGACCATACTTAACATTATAGATGCAAAAGTACGTCTACGTCTCTTTATCTACCTTTTCAAAAAAATGCAGTATTATGGTACATAATATACCGAAATTTCATATTCCTGTTTTAATTTTAAAGTTAGACCCCGTCACAGAGGTGGTCTAAAACTGACCACTTTGATGAATAAAATATAAGTACCTACTCTTTTCAATGAGCTTTAGACAATGATACCCCACATGCTAAGGGAATAAAAAATCCTTTGTCATGCATGAGAGCCCCTCCGAAAAATATATCCAATTGAGTTTCTAATTCTATATTCGGTTTCGGGCCAACGTTTAGCAAATAAAAAATATTAGACAGACAGACAGGAAAGTGTATAGTGGGTATGGAACCAAATCTAACCAATCCATTGCTCCCTTGCCGCGTTTCTGAAGAACAAACCAACAAAAAATGTGTAATTGATACTAACTATTATAGTATGTATATGGGTAGTGAATAGTGATACAATCTCAAAATGTTCTCAAGAGAATGAAAAGATTTGATCTTAGAATAAATAACTATGCCCGTCCCTACCTCAGCACTCCAATACAATAGGCACTTTGAAATTATTCGCAGGAGTAAAGTACCTAAGTACCTCTAGTTGTTATTCTGAAATGATCTCAGAAAAACTTGTGAGTTTTTTCTTGTAAAATAATAATGATTTTTTACATGTCTTAAATTTATTAAGGTTTAAATATTATGATATTCTCGAAACTTTAATTTGAAATAAGTACAACCTTTTGCCCGCGCTTTCCTTCGGTTGGATGAAGGTTATTACCTCATAGCAACCCTTAGGAAGATCTCTCACGCAGAAGTTGCAGGCATCATCTAGTCTAAATAAAAAAAAAATACATAAATGCAAAAGTGTCTATCTCTCTACTTAGTAGCTATCACAGCCCATTCGTTTTTAATAGATTTTGATGTTTGGTGCAGAGATAGCTGACTTCCTGGGGAAGGACATAGGCTACTTTTGGTCCCGGAAAATCAAAAAGTTCTTTCAGGATTTTTCGGGAACACGTGGACCAAGTTACAAGCTTGTACTTGATATACACATAGCATCCTGGACACGGTTATAGACTATTTTTATCCCGGAAAATTAAATAGTTCCCGCGAGCTTATTAAAAATTAAGTACTTTTAAAAATTAATAAATTAAGTACTTTTAAAAATATTTTTACTAATCGCGGGTGATGTTACAGGGATCACCTTGTACTTTTAGGTACATAGCTTTCATGTTATACAACAACTAACAGGCAAAAGTTTTACAACAGGATATCAATTAATTATTGTAGAGAATATTCGGTAGACATAGGCCATGCCTATCCCTTGGGGGTTAGATTAATTACGAACAACTTGATATACATTAAAATTCATGGGAGTTGAGAGGATGTCGTTCGCGTTGAAGCGGGAATTTAAATCAATTATTATTTAACCAAACTTATAAACAAATTATGAACAGTTCATTTATTTATGGTTATGAGGGTAACTTTAGACGCAATGATTATTTATAGTATCCTTTGGCACGTACCTAGACGTATAAAGTTTGGTTAATAATTTTTGGATATTAGCATTATGAATTATAATTTATTTAGCAGCACTAGACGTTTTTAGGCAACTGCTAAAAAATATTATGCACCTTTTTCACTTCAAAATTATTTCTAACACTGTATGAGCAAGAAAAATTCAGTTGGAACTTTTAATTACAAAGACAAAATTATTTTGTGTACTTTTTGTTTATCTTTTAAATTAAAAAGATCTTTGTCTGGTTTCTGGGCATGTAGGTAGCTTTTACTAATTATGCCATTAGTATACCTACTTGTGTCCGTACACACGAATACGCAATACCCGTTGGCCTGTGAAAAAGACAAGGGTGGGTTCGTTTAGGGTTTATATGCTTAATTTTGTATGAAAATTTTGTCTTTTTAAAGAAAACTAAATATACCTAATTTGCAAGTAGTAGAGCTTTAAAACATATCTAAAAATCTGTTCTAAGATGATAATAAAAAACCGCAACGACCCGGTAGTTTTTAGTAACATACTCGTATATTACCTAAGAAATAAAAGCACAAGAAAATGGTGACAAAAACGCACAAACACACACACAAAATAATATATAAGTTTTAAACACATACCTATAGTAATGCATACCTAAGTAACGCAACGCAAACCTACCGTCTTCATTCCTTCGTGAGTAAAAATAAAGATCATAACAAATCATAATAAAGCAAAGTGAAGCTAAATAAAATAGTTTTAAATAATACAAAAAATTCCATGTTCCTTCGTTTTAGACTTTATATAATTTTTCATCAAATCTGTCACCGTAAAACGGATAACACCCAAATTTTGATCCCAGAGCAAGATTACTCGTTCCACATGAGCGCGGTCAAAGTGACTGCTTGAGAAATACACTCTTGGCCGGGTAATTCGCTGTGAAGCGTATGCCCCAATTTATAAGGAAATAACTTTTATCACTACTATATCATAAAATACTACTTTATTATATATTATTATTACTATAGGATATTTAAAGCGGCTGGCGGGAAGTGGCTGGATGAGGAAGGCTGAGGACCGGGTGTGGTGGCGCTCTTTAGGGAAGGCCTATGTCCAACAGTGGATATCCACAGGCTGATGATGATGATGATGATATTATAAAATAATATGATAGTGTTTTTGTTTTATTGAAGGACAGACAAACACATTTTCGCATCTATAATGAGTAGTGATAGTAATATTATGAAAATTTGGGCATAGGTAGGTCCACTATTGTTCTGATTTTAGTAACATTTGAAATTAAAGGACGTAATAATTGAACTGCAATCTTACTGCAATATTTTTTGTTTAGAAAATATTAACTACTAGCCGATGCCCGCGACATCGCCCGCGTGGATTTAGGTTTTCGAAATCCCGTGGGAACTCTTTGATTTTCCGGGATAAAAAGTAGCCTATGTGCTAATCCAGGATATTATCTATCTCCATTCCAAACAGCCAAATGCGTCCAGTAGTTCTTGCGTGAAGGAGTAACAAACATACACACACACACACACACATACAAACTTTCTCCTTATAATATTAGTGTAAAGAAAGATGCGTAGGTAAGACGCTCGGCATTAAAAACTTTGTTTATTAAATTAAATAATATTTTTGATTAAAAGTTAAAAATTTGTAACTTTTACCATCAGTCCAATTTGAAGCAGTTATCAGCGTCTAAATGAGGTCTGCAAATGACACATTAGGGACAGTTCTGTCGGTTCCAGACATGTCCAATGCCAAGGATATCTCTGTTATATTATGTTTCCATGGTTTCCACGGAGTCTATGAAGTTATAAGAAGTATAACCTATTGTTTATCATCCCAACAGAATTTGAAAAACTTTGCGACTCATAAGCAATTTTAAAAGTGAATTTGAATAAAAAAGTCTTCCTATTTCGATTTCCACGCTAAATTATTCTAGCTCGAATTTTTTTAGCTTCGCTATCTAATATTAGCATAAATATGTAAATATTAGCTAATTCCCACGTCTTCGTTCGCGTGGATTAAAATTTTTAAAGATCTTTTTAGGATTGATCAAAATTCCTTCTTAGTTCAAAGCTCCTTCTCAGCTATAGAGAGAAGCTTCTTGAAAATTTCAAGTTCCCCGTTAGCTTTGGCTACATTGATCTTTCAGTCAGTTAGTTTATCCTTTTATATACTAATAATACTTAGATTTATTTTATAACTAAGATTTGGTTATAGAATACAGGTATATTCCGAGTTCCAACCTATACAAAAGCTTCGAGTAAACAGACTACGATCTGAAGCAGCATAAGTACGAACGCAAATACGTTGTGCGGGATTTTGTGCGTTATTTCAGTTGTCAACGGCAGAAGTAATGATAGAATTGATATCTTCCAAAATTCTTAATTCTGTAGTATTTCTTTAAATAAAAATTTGTACTAAAATTTTGTTAAGAAGGATAAAATTTAAAGAAGGGATGGTTCACGAATCCCCAATCACCCATCGGAAACCAATTCAAGAGTCAATTTCTTTTGATTAGAAAAATCCGCTTTGAACTCCTCTTTGGATCACTATAGGGAGGTTTGATTCGGCTTCGATTCTGGGCACGCATCTTTCACTTTTGGAACTATGTGCGTTGTATGCAATTAACTTACTTTACGATGAAGGAAAACATAGCGGGGAAACCTGCAAGAGTTTTCTATTAATGTTCTCAAAGGTAAGTCTGTCAATCTGTATTTGGCCGGCATGGTAGACTATGGCCAAACCTTTGTCATTCTGAGAGAATATCCGTGGGAACTCTTTGATTTTCCGGTATAAAAAGTTGCCTATGTTTTTGATTTTCAAAAATAATATGATAAAAAAACCTATGCCCTGTACCGATATGCATCATATTTTCAACTCTGTATCAAGTCTGTATCATATTTTATCAAAATCGGTTAAACTGTTAGGCCGTGAAAGGCTAGCAGACAGACAGACACACTTTCGCATCACACTAATATTATAAAGGCGAAAGTTTGTATGTGTGTGTGTGTGTGTGTGTGTGTGTGTGTGTGTATGTTTGTTACTCCTTCACGCAAAAACTACTGAACGGATTTGGCTGAAATTTAGAATGGAGATAGATAATATCCTGGATTAGCACATAGGCTACTTTTTATCCCGGAAAATCAAAGAGTTCCCACGGGATTTCAAAAAACCTAAATCCACGCGGGCGAAGTCGCGGGCATCGGCTAGTTTATAATATTAGTATGGGTATTGTATATAGAATAAGTAAATGTAGGTGTTCGAAGTTATTAAGAAATAAAACATAATAATTTTAGTGATATCTGGGCTTACGGACAGAAGCATGGAATAGCTTTTATTTCAAACGGCGCTTTTACGACAGCTTTTATTCCAAATTCCATGTGGGCGAAAGCTTAAGCCCCACCTAGCAAGGTAATAAATTAGTGTGCTGGAGTAATAAGTTCAGAGGCCGTGAATTTATCGTGTGGGTGATCATATTAGGGATAAATTGCTCGTGGTTGGCATTTCAGGGCGGGGTCATCCTAATCGTGTTACCACGGCCACTGCTTATTTGCCGTGGAAATGTTTGAATACCGTACATGGTAATATTTATGCTACTATTAGCTCTATAAATAGATAATATGCAAAGCTTTTAGTTGCAGCTTATAGTGAATCCATAATAAATGCATTAGGTGCTATGATTATGGCAGCCATAAGAACAGTATTCTATTAATAAACGAGTAACATCAATCATCAATGATATAATGCGTAGTATAGTTCAGAATTTCTTTATATATAACATAAATTTATATATTTTAGTATGAATTCTCTATTGTTTGAGTTCTGGATAGGATGAAGGGTTCCGTATATGATATAATATTTTTATTTCGAAAAGTACTTATAGTTTTTATGCAAGTTGATGACGGACTGCGCCATTTATATGTGATTTAGTAAATAATAATTAATTTTTTCCGTGAACACATTTAAATTAATTTTTTGTGATGTAACTACTCTTTGTAATTTTGTTAACAATTAAGTTGTTTAAATAAATAAATTCATGGTTTTCGGATTATTTCATTTACTTGTGCTACAAGACCTATCTATCTGTCAAATTTCATGATTCTAGGTCAACGGGGAGTACCCTATAATTTTTCTTGACAGACACGACAGATAGTACGCACGATAGACGGACAGACAGACAGGCAGACAGACAATAAAGTTATCCTCTAGGGCTCCCTTTTTCCTTTTGAGGTACGGTTAAAAACATTTTTATTCAATTCAATGAACTCAGGGAGGCAATGGTACTGCGGTTAAACTCTACCCTGAAATACGTTTCTGATTGGGGTGATGCCAATTTGGTAGAGTTTAACGCTACCAAGACGCAGGCGTGTCTACTCACAGCTAAACGGAGTCCTTTTACCTTGACTCCCACTTTCCGGAATGTATCTATTAATATCACCGATCATATTGATCTCCTAGGTCTCGACGTGTCTGCTAACATCAACTTCGGAAGATCCATCGAAGCCAAAGCCAAGACCGCCGCAAAAAAACTAGGCATTCTTAACAAGGTCAAACAGTACTTCACGCCGCGCCAACTGATAACTTTGTATCAAGCACAAGTCAGGTCGTGCATGGAGTACTGCAGTCACCTCTATGATGGCTCCGCTAAATATCAACTAGCAGCTCTGGATGCCGTTGATCGTCGAGCTAGGAGACTTGTAGGCGAAGACTCTCCTTTGTTGGCGAAACTTCATAGTCTCGATCACCGCCGTAAGGTCGCTGGCTTATCGGTGTTTTATAGGATATATTTCGGAGAGTGTGCACAGGAACTTTTCGATCTTGTCCCCCCTTCACCATTTTACCACCGAACCGCAAGACGTCGGGCGAGTTTCCATCCTTATGTCGTCGACATTCCATCTACACGCACGAAACGTTTTGCGTCTTCATTCCTCATACGCATGGCTAAGGTTTGGAATACTCTTCCCCGATCTGTGTTTCCTACCAATTACAATCCGGGTATCTTTAAAACAAGAGTGAATAGGCACCTTCTAGGTAAACGCGTCACATCTTAGACCACATCATCACTTTCCATCAGGTGTGATTGTGGTCAAGCGCTTGCCTATCGTGAAAAAAAAAAAAAAAAAAAAAAAAAAAAAATCTTTTGAATTATTTTAATTAAGTTCACAAAACGTTGGGGCATACGTACTCGTACATAAATCAAAACAAGCATTGAATCCTGTTCTAGAAACCACTCACAAAGCGGTGTTATAGAGAGCAGAAAATCGTATGTCAAAATCTCGGAACACGTATTTGTTGTGTGTTGCGGTGCATATGTCAGATGTAGAGATCAGCGTCTGGGAAGATAAACGAGATCTTGAGCATACGTCTTATCGAATATTCTACTTTTCATGTTGAAGTCAAAAATCAGACATCTGCTATAAATGACCGAGCTAAAAATAAGCGAGGAATATAATACTACCTACTGTAGAATTTCAGTGAAATAATTAGAACTAGATGCCTGCAACTTCGCTCGCGTGAGCTTTTGAGCCATAACTATGAAAACCCGTAGGAATCGTAGGGGCAATTAAAAGGATTGCGATTATTATCAGAATGTGGTAGGTAAATACTTATAACTTTACTCATCCTTTATGTTCCTTCATTCCATCCTTTTATCTGTTTATGTTTCTGTCCTTTATATATTTTCCTCGGATATTTCAGCTGCGTTCTTGACTTATGACAACGTACAAAGTATAGGGTGAAGCTTCGAAATAGCAGTGAATTCAATTCATGTAAGTGGATGTAGCAGATAACGTGAGGAGTTGGTAAACAGTTCCGCGCCACAGTATTTGTGTTTACTGTTCAAATGTGGTCGACGAGACCTGCGCGATGTGAACAGAATCTTACAAGTATAATTAAAATTTTTGTATAATCCTCTTTTGTATAATATTATACAAAATACTGACTTATATATATTATACAAAAAGAAGAGATTATAGAGATTATGTATTATAGAAAAAGAATATGAATATTTTATACAAAAAGACTGACTGACTGATCTATAAACGCACAACTCTGAAACTCGCGTAGGCCACACGGACGAAGTTGCGGGCATAAGCTAGTAGTTTATGAATAGTTGCATAGTAGGGGTAGCATAGTGGTAGTAAACACGAGCGTGAGTTTAAATAGGCATTTCAAAAGTTTACCGCTGAAAAGGTGGGTTAAATCTAAAAGTTTCGTCTCTGAAATAATGCAAATTGTTCCAAATATTTTTTAAGACTACTTGCAGTATCGCCATAATCATGTAATCGATTCATCGCCGGCCCACTACTGAGCACAGGTTTCCTCTCAGAATGAGAAGGGTTTAGGTCATGGTCCACCACGCTGACCAAGTGCGGATTGGCAGACTGCACACTCCTTTGAGAACATTATGGAGAACTCTTAGACATTTTCTATTAGCTCTTAAAAGTAGAGATGCATGCCCGTGATTAAATCTCCGACCTCCCGAAGGAGGCAGACGTTTTAACTACTAGGCTCTACAACACATGCATTTAGGTATAATATGACTTTATCGCTTACTGAAATAAAGCCTGTCGTGAATTTTTGTTTACACGCATTTATCACCGAACGAGGCGAAAGTGCTGTTTGTATTTCCTTCCAAAAGGTTTTCTTTCGCGTGGAATTCTTTCTTTTTGTACGGATTATAACATTTCGTTAGATAAGGCAGATTCTCTAAGTACATAACCCTAATTAATTTATTGTATTATTATTTGGTGAAAGGCTATTTAATATCCACCAAGATTGGTCTAACATTATGTGTATTCACAACAAAAACATCGCGATCTCATTTTAGGCAATTAAAATTTCTCGTTTTAATGGAGAAGGAAAACATTGCGAGAAAACCTGCATGCTTGAGAGTTCCCTAAAGGTGTGTGAAGTCTGCCAATCCGCGCTGGGGTTTCGTAGCAGACTATGGCCTAAACCCTTCCCATTCTGAGAGCAGCCCGTGCTCAGTAGTGGGCCGGCGATGGCTTGATCACGATGATCCCATTGAGGCGAAAACTCATTTGCAGCGGTTAACGATTTCGGGTGAATTTATCGTAATCCCATCACTCTTTGACCGCACACTGGTCGCTTATAGAGCGCTGTAGTTAGAGCGGTTTAGGTACCATCGCATCGGGTAGACATCAAAACATGTAGGTATGTTTCATAAGCCATCCTATGAAATACCTTTACCCTTTACCTGTGTAACTTTGTTTGTTTTTTCTAATCAATAATCTCTGAGACTACTGAACCGATTTTAATAATTCTTTACGATTAAAAAGCTTATTTATCCAGAAGTCACAACTTTTATTATATATCATGTATGTATGCACATATATATGAAATTTCAGCCAAGCGAAGCCGGTCGGATCAGCTAGTTATGTATACAGTGTGTACAGTAATTATGTAGGTACTTAATGATTATTTTATCCAAATTTTATAATATCGAATCGTCGTCGTGTCGCTGTCGTATATTGCACAAGGCCTCCGTACTTGTCGAGTTATGTGCGATTTGCCTCACAAAAGGACTGTCTGATCTTTGAACAATCATAATTTACAGTCTTCTTGCATGAAAGGGGCAGGAAAGACCGCCGGCGAAAGAAAAGTGCCTCAACTTTTATGTTAGCCTATTTTTTTGATAAAAGGGTAGATATTATTTATTACGGTCTAGTATAAGTTATCTAAGTGTCTATGAATCTAAATCGGTACCTAAGTAGAAAATTTTTTGTTATTCTTATTTCCTTTCACTGCCATATAATATACTTATTATTTTAGGTACTGGTAACTGGTATAATAAACATATCACTTAAATATCTTTGATTTTTTCACAATAAAAAGTTAATGATAAAGCTTTGTCCGATTAAAATTTTCAAAATATATTAATTAGTTTACGCTGAATTTATCCAGTTACAGTTTTACTATGAGTACTAGTACGGAATTCTAAGTCAATTCAAATTCTGATATTGTGTCACTAAATAAAATGTAGGTATAGTACCTAGGTATGTACCTATCTAGGGTCTTGTAATGAATTATATAAAGTTTAACATCAAAGCAAAGCTGCAACCGTGGGAACTTACTTTGAAGCCTCATGTTCTCAATCTTCGTCTTCGCTAATAACATAATTACTTTGAAAGCTTTCCTTGTAAGTCACTTTTAATATCGTGACTGGTCGAATTCAAACTTTTTAAGCTTATACAAAAACTAATTTAACATACTTTATGTTAAAAGTTGCGGCGCGCGGTTGAAAGTTCAAATAAAATTTGCTCAAATATTATGAAGTATAAAAATTAAAAAGTAGACGAGAACATTCGGGGAGAGTTGAGAGAATTTCGCTTTATGATGATTATTTTGTAAGTACCAATCTAGTTACTGCTTTGCTGCTCCTCTTTGGTTCATTTAAACCTGACCTCAATTTTCTCACTAGTTCCAAATAATGCTATGTCCAATTGCTACAAAAAATTGTCACAAGAAATTGTAGAATATTATTTAATTTGAAAGCTTTTGAAATAATGCTTTAATCCCATCTGTATATGAGGTAACTATTACCTGCATCTTTATGAGGTTTTAAAAATCTCGTGAGAATTCTTCTTTCTTCTCTTTCTTCATGTCTGTAACCGGGATGCAAGCTATCTCTGTACCAAATTCCATTAAAGTCGGTTAAACAGATGGACTATTAAGATTTTCCGAAATAAAAATTAGCCTAGCGATGCAGGCCATCTTTGTACCAAACTTCATCCAAATCATTTTAACGGATAAGAGGTAAAAAGCTGGCCAACAAACAGACAAATATACTTCCGCATATATAGATAAAAAATGGAAGTAAGGATTTGTCCTCTTTACATCAATATACAGCAAAACGCCGCCAGATAGACAGAAAGTCGATTCGGTATAATGAGGGTCATGGTATTTACGTGAGTCTAAAAATAGACTAATAGAACATAGCTCAAATCTCGCAAGTTCGAATGATGAAAGAAACTTCATAGCTGCAAGAAGTTAAGCCATTAAACTGCACTTTCCTAGCTCTTTAGCTTTTAGATGTGAACGAGCGTTAAATGCTTTGTCTTTAGCAGATACCTACAGCAGTTGCTGTGAATGAAAATATGAATCAAAATCCATACAAATGGATACAAAAGTGTGGCTAACTGGCTTTCTGTTTTTTACGGTCCATGCATTTAACTGATTTTGACTAAAATTGGTAAAGCGATAGCTGACATCCCGGGGTACTTTTTCCGGGAAATAAAAAGTTTTCACGGAGTTTAAAAAGAAAAACCTGAATTCATCATTTTGGTACAGAAATAGCATGTATCCCGGAAAATCAGAGTTCCCACGGAATTCAAAAAAAACTTACGTTGACGAAGACATTATCTAGTAAGTAATTAAATCTAATTTAAAAAAAATTAAAATTAAATTAAAAATTATATTCGCAACCGAAATCTAACAGCGCATAAGATAGTAGATAGTAATCACCGTCTGTTGTTAATCCGCAATAACAGAAATCTCAAATTAAGTTTAAATATCTAGAATTTAGCATTGCATTCAGCAAAGTATTAGGTAAGCTCACTCGAAAGTTTTAAGCTCAAAACTAGAGTTGTTAGTTGTGTGGTTTCTATGCATTGCACTAACACAAATGGGAATAGCATCACAATTCAAATATTTGCAATACAATATTCGTGTATAAAATCTTGTAATTTTGACTACACAGTCGCAAAGAAGGAAGATAGTCGCCGGTTATTAGTCTAAAGCTCACGTAATTTTGACCCTTCAAAACCATATAAAATTTTAAGGTTTCGTAACCGAAGGCTGCTAATGGGACTCTATTACTAAGCCCCTACAGTCCGTTCAACTGTCTGTCTATCCGTCTGTTTGTTTGTCTGTCGGTCTGGCTATTTTTCAGTTACTGCCCGTAAAAGATCCAAATAAATTAAAAATGTAAAATATATAATCATTGTAGAAATCGATGGACGGAACCCTTCGTGTACGAGCCCGACTCGCACTTGACCGGCTTACATTGAATTAGCTTTGAAATTATGTGAATGAAATTATAATATTATGAGCTACCTTATAACTTTGATGATGGCAATTTTACAAGTCTATAGGTATTCCTGAAAGATATAATAATTATAAAGCAGATATTAAACTTTATACTGCTATCTCGCCGGAAATTGTTATACGTTTACGACTTTTATATAAACGTCTGTACGGTAAATTCAATAAGGCTCTTTAGATTTTACGATACGACATCGGTACGATCACATTTTATTCTAAAATATCCTGTTATTTATTTATCTATTCTTTTTACATGTTTTGTTAAGGTGAAAGTAAATCGCTTTAATAGAAATATCTTCCGGCTTAAAAATAAATTATTAAGACATAATTATGTAGTTCTTCCAAAATTCGTAAAATCCTCGTCCATTGATAGTTTCAAGTTTGCTAACCCTTTCAAATTATCGATTTACTGTGAATTTGTGAAAATTTACACGCACGCCTTTATTGTCGTGCAGGAATTACGTCGTGCGATCTGTTTGTTGTGGAACTGCTGCATTGTCAGTAGGTACAGTAGTAACGAGCTATGGCTCAAAATGTGTTACTACCAAGGTGACAGGTCACAGATAAATCGTCTCATATCGAGGTCCTCTTACAAAAGGGGTTCCCCAACTACCCGTGACCGGTTTAATCCGGTTCGGAGCGGACTGGGGTCGGTAAATCACGTTTAAAATTTTAAAACACGACGCGACGCTTGGTTTATTTTACAGCTCAGTTCGCTAGAATTTTTATTAGAATCCATTTTCACACTAGCTATAATTCGTTTTTCTTCATAATAACGACAATAAGTTTTAACGATTATGATATATTTTTTACTAAGAGTACTAAATCATAGTATGATTGTTATTTAGTGTAGGTATTAATATAATCAGTTAATCTGTAGATATATTAGTATACAGATTAACTAATACCTCGACGTATTTTTAGTAGGAAGATGTTTGTCTATTCGTCAGTCTGTCTAGAAACACATTATCATAAAGTGTCTATGAAACTTATCAAAAGTCAAAACTTACCAAAAACAATAAATTCTCATGATTATATTCTGTTATGACAATATAATCTTAACCCAAAACATCGTAGGGATCTTATTTGCGTACATTAATATTCGAAAAGCAAAGTTTGAATTAAGCAAAACATAATTTAAGTTGTAACTTTGTTTACAGAGTGGTGATTGCTTCTAGAGTAGGTTATGAAAAATTCGTTTTATGGCTGGAGTCCGAGATATTAAGAAGCACTCAGCTTTAACTTCTTTTAGGGTTACGTACCTCAAAAGGAAAAAGTAATACTTATAGAATCACTTTGCTGTACTTCTGTCGGTCAAGAATTAAGACGGTTTTTCTCAGGAACGCGTGAATCAAGTTAAAATTAATATAGAATACGGTTTATGGTCCCCTAAAGTTGTAAGAAAATCAAGCTTCTATTTCATCGCAATCAAAAGATACATCCATTTATGAAGCAAATGACGTTCATAAATCCATCGTAAATACAAAATTATTGTAATTTTCCGTTGATCTAGAATCAGGCAAGAGGCAAGGTCTCACAGCATAAATTGTTAACAGCAAAGGAAAAATTGTTAATTTATATACTTATATCACATATTTCTTTTTTTGCGATTACATACTTTACATTTTGTAGTTGGAGATAATTTAACCAACAAAGTAATAAGATATACATATCCTTCCAAGGTAGATACAGAACCCTCGGCAAGCGAGTCCGACGCGGAATTATTAGGGTTTTTAGTATTGGGTACCTATATGATTTTTATCGAGTCCTCAACAAGATGATCTTGATTTTTTTTATTTTTTTATGCGAACAGGTAACTTTTTCAAAGCAGGTATTTACAGAACTCATTGAAAATTGCAAACTTTAGTCCTTGGATCAAGATTGAAACAAGATTGGATTGGATTAGGTAGGTACATATTGAGTTGCATAATGTCTCAAGAGAAATTCTAAGATATGTGTCCGATCCCTACTCGAGCAATGTCTGATCATATCTCATCCTATCTCTAATTCAAAAAGAAGGCTGGTATTTTAACTTTCGAACTTTCGACCCAACCACGAGAGTGATATGAGCATGTTATACCTAGGTCAATGTGCATAGTATGTATCTACCTATGTTTGTCGGCTATTCTGTTCCCGTATAGTTTCCAAACTACTCATTGTACCTATTCTGATAAGTAAACGAAGCTTTGATTGGCTAGATATTATGATATTATGACATTTAAACAAAGATATATCTATTGAATTTAGTATCAAATGAAAGGTCTCATAGTGTAGATTCCGTTTTTCTTAGTTTAGGTAAATACTTAGATGGTAAGTTTTGTTAATGTATGCCTGAAATAAGGATTTAAAATGTAATAGTTAAAGTTACAGATTCCTCAAAACAATTGATTAGCGGCCAGTATTTCATCACTATTTATCATCCTAATAGGTGGTGCTTGCATCTGACGCGGACGGTGCAATATTTCATACTAAATTCCAAAAACAAGTCGACAATATTACGAATTTCGGACAAAAAGGATTTACAAAAATGACCCTTTCTGTTACTTTGAAATCGGTAGGTAGGTACCTATTAGTTCTACTGGTAAAAAGACAAGACAATTAATGAAGTGTTGATTAATTATATCACACTTTCATCTCAGACTGCATCATTACTTACTACCAGGTGAGATTGCAGTCAAGGGCTAACTTGTATCTGAATAAATACAAGTGTAAATTAAAAATTTATAACACCCCCGACAAGTGAAGGTTACAATAACTAGAAAATAACTGATAACTTTCAAACTGCTGAACCGATTTTCTTGGATTATAGCTAAGAACAATCTCGATCAAGCCACCTTTCAAACAAGAAAAACTAAATTAAAATCGGTTCATTAGTTTAGGAGCTACGATGTTACACAGACAGATACACAGATACACACGTCAAACTTATAACACCCCTCTATTTGGGTCGGGGGTTAAAAAGAATTCGAAAATAGATACAGCAATTAAGTAACTGAAAAAAGTCAAACAAAACACGTAGTACCCGAGCGCATTTTGCATAAAAATAAATGTTTCACATGACCATAAAAATGCTTGGTACCTACTGAAATTTTCAGGCTACATTTTCTTGTTTTTGCCTAGAACTGACTTTGCGTTTGAAAATTCTTGTTCTACAATTCAATATCTACAAGAAATGGACGTACAAATGCAAATTCACCCAAGTAGACTGCGAGACCTCGCTTCGCTCAGTAAAAATAAAAGGAAAACTAGACTAATAACGAAATAATGATATTATATAACAAGTGTAAATTAAAAATTTATAACACCCCCGACGATCCAAAGTATTTGAGTTTTCCAAAACATCATTTTCAAATAAATAATTATGTATTTAGGCAACGTCCATCTTGACAGCTTGACATTTGTCTATTGACATAATATTAAGAACCTAACGGTTATCTAACCTCCTTTCTACAAGAAAACTAGAAAAGAGCTGATAACTCTTAAACGGCTGAACCAATTTTTTTAAATTATAGCTAAGAACACTCTCGATCAAGCCACCTTTCAAACAAAAAAAACTAAATTAAAATCGGTTCATTCGTTTAGGCGCTACGATGCCACAGACAGATACACAGATACACAGATACACAGATACACAGATACACAGATACACAGACACACAGATACACAGATACACACGTCAAACTTATAACACCCCTCTTTTTGGGTCGGGGGTTAAAAAGTCAAACAAAACACGTAGTACCCGAGCGCATTTTGCATAAAAATAAATGTTTCACATGACCATAAAAATGCTTGGTACCTACTGAAATTTTCAGGCTACATTTTCTTGTTTTTGCCTAGAACTGACTTTGCGTTTGAAAATTCTTGTTCTACAATTCAATATCTACAAGAAATGGACGTACAAATGCAAATTCACCCAAGTAGACTGCGAGACCTCGCTTCGCTCAGTAAAAATAAAAGGAAAACTAGACTAATAACGAAATAATGATATTATATAACAAGTGTAAATTAAAAATTTATAACACCCCCGACGATCCAAAGTATTTGAGTTTTCCAAAACATCATTTTCAAATAAATAATTATGTATTTAGGCAACGTCCATCTTGACAGCTTGACATTTGTCTATTGACATAATATTAAGAACCTAACGGTTATCTAACCTCCTTTCTACAAGAAAACTAGAAAAGAGCTGATAACTCTTAAACGGCTGAACCAATTTTTTTAAATTATAGCTAAGAACACTCTCGATCAAGCCACCTTTCAAACAAAAAAAACTAAATTAAAATCGGTTCATTCGTTTAGGCGCTACGATGCCACAGACAGATACACAGATACACAGATACACAGATACACAGATACACAGATACACAGACACACAGATACACAGATACACACGTCAAACTTATAACACCCCTCTTTTTGGGTCGGGGGTTAAAAAAAGACCTGTGTCTGGTCGCTGTGGACGTCAACAGGCACTCAATATGATGATGATAGTCATCATTTATCGCTGTAGTTGATATTTCTGCTTGGAGTTTTACAAGGAGTTTTTTACAAGGGCTAACACAGAGAGAGTGATCAACTCCGCTCGCGTGTCTAGAAGCAGTTATTCTACGGATAATGAAATGTCAGCCTTATCATTTTATTAAAATCATTAGTGAATATGCCTTCTGTTTAATTGTGTAGTGTGCCACCCGATCTTTGCTGACCCTTAGTATTTAGACATCAAAACTTTACTACAAGGTAAGCTACTTGTTTTCATCACTCCTAAAATGTCTTTTTCTTTCTTGTTCTTAATCGTAATACTGCAAGTTTATAATAAAAATGAAGATGCTAAAACTGACATGACTGTTTGACAGCCCACGAACTTTTATTCATACCTGCTCAGTTCTTTTTTTATTTGTCATTTCTTCAGAAAGCGCTAAAGCATAAAGCTTAAGTTGAAAAAAAATCCCTATGAAACCTATGAAAAAGGACCCCTGATGGGTTCGAAACTAGTCGGGCTTACATCGAGTAAATAGGTAGAGCCGTACATTCTAGAAATAAATACAAAAAATGGAAATCACTCATGATAATTTAAACTGAGTTTAAACATTAAAAAAAACCAACCAACATAGGAGGAGTTGAGTAAATAACATGTACCCATGTACAATAAGCCCTATTTAACTAACGAGCACTCTGCAGTTAATAGCAGCGTTCCCCGCACCGTTAAGTGTTGCGATCTATCTCTCTGAGTGTACCCCTATATGTTTGTACCCCCATTTAGAACGTTCGTAGGGACGTTTGTGGGTAGCATTTACTTCAGGTAATTTAAATTACACCAACAAGAACATTTAGCTGACTTTAAATACCTACGTTAAACTACAACGATCTTCAAGGGTTTGCCTTTCTACAGGGTGTAACCAGGACGCTAGCAAAGACTAAATTCAGCCGCGCGCATTCAGCCGCGACGCGCGTACGTCACTGTCGCGCGGCGCGGCTGGAGAGAATATCGTGCGGGGCGCTGACGCGACGCGCAGTTCCGCTGCAGTTCAGTTCGAGTGCGTGGGCACCTTAAGGCTTTGTTATTATAGTACCTTAACACAATCCAATGCAAATAACCATTTGCTTTATTTTGTAGTTATAGTGATTTATTATTTTTCAAACCCGCATTGTATAGCGTGCAAAACTCAGGTCATCGCCCCACCTACGACGCAGCATGGACTTCGAATGACCTATTTACAGAACGTTCGTCGACCTCTATCGTCAGTATTGTAAACTTTTAAAATACAGGATTTTTTAATTTTCTTTTTCGTAGTTATTTTACGGTATTTTATCAGTAATCATCAGTACTTATAACCTATTTCGTTTTTGCTAGCGTTTCGGTTACACCCCGTATACTAATATTGTAAAAAGGTAGAGTCTAACTCACACTTGACCAATTTTTTATAAATCCTTGTAAACTCGATAGACATAAATATTATTTAGTAGGTTTAAGTTACTTATTTTTATTTCAAATCAATACTAAATCCATCCACGTCAGAATCGTCCGCCATTTTCAACCTCTTCTTTTGCCTCAACGTCGGTAATGTAGTTGTAACTATTGTAGGATCTGTTCTTATTTCTGTGGTGGTAGTGGAAGTCGTCGTGTCCACCTCAAGCGATTCAGTTTCCGTAACAGGTAAATAAGTCTGCCTCTTCTTCTTGATCTTCAGCTCCGGGAAATACTGGAAGGGATCCACTGTTGTCGTGCGTTTCTTGCCGCGGTAGTAGTCAGGCATCTAGATTATAAAGTAATTAGCATTAAAAAAAATTAAAAGAACTAGTTCTTATGAGTAGCATGCTAAAAAGTTGGAATAGAAGATTCCGTGATCACCTTCGTCTCATTAAACCTTTGTTATCGGAATACTAAGCGACCGACGGAGATAAGTTGAATAATGAAATGAAATGAAATATATAGTTTTGAATATGGGATGAGAAGCTGTTTACAATACAGAGTTGAGCCAACACATCCAGTCAGGAAACCCTGACATACATATTTTTTGAAAAATTATTTAAGTAAATATTAAGTAACAGTAATAAGTATCTTTAAAAGCCTTAAACAAAATATTACACATGGCTTCACATAGACCAAGATCCTATTGACTCCATCCACTTCTTTACTATACCAGCTCGATGATATTCATTATGAGTTGATCTTTGATTTGCAAAGTTTCAAATTGATTGTACCATTATTGACTTATTTGAAATTAGTGAAAAGTGAATTGTTACATTCTCTTACATTGTTATGAAGCTAATAAGACCTTACAATGCACACTTGCAAAGTGCATTTTAAGTATGCATTAGACTTTCCATAACAATAGTAGAGCTGTAGTTTCATAACAATAGTATATGTCTGATGATAGAATAGAATAGAATAGATTTTTATTCAAATAAATTTTTACAAGTGCTTTTGAATCGTCAAAATAATTCACCACTAGTTCGGAATGAATTTTCTACCGAGAAGAATCAGCAAGAAACTCGACTGATCACGTTGATGTCGACACTAACCGTTTCATTGATCGTTTCAATCCAATCAGCATATGCACCGACTAGAGTGAATACCGTAGGAGCGTTAGGATACCCGCAGACAGCTGGCCCAAAGGATATGATGCCCACTAGTTTCCCGGCTAACACTGCTGGACCACCGGCATCATGCTGGGAAGCATCGGAAGCATTAACAATATGCAAAGTTAAACTGGAATTTATGTAGAACAAGATGATTGCCGTGACTTAGTGTGGATTCAGGTTTTCAAAAAATCTCGTGGGAGCTCTTCAATTTTCCGATATAGAAACTAAGTAGCTTACACCGGTAGCTGCACAGATAATTAATGTTAGACATCGGTTAAACAAATGGCGGTGAAAAGGTAATATTAGAATTAATGTGGATGTACACTTAAAAAAGGATTAAATAGTTATACTTGCAAGTACACAGTAAAATGTATGGTTATTTTCAGTATAACACAGTAGGTAGGTATATCATACTGTTAACACAGTTCTGTGGCACATAGGTAAAAAAATAATTAATTAAAAAGTTGGGGTCCCAGAGTGCTAGAATCACAATCTCGCACCGGAAAACGTAGCGTAAGAAGACCTCTTATTATGTGTGTGACATCCGCTTGATTCATACAGTGGAAATCCTTACAAGAGACCTATGCCCAGCAGTTTATCTGTTGACGATGATATCATTATGTACAGTGAAGTTTCTCGCATACACCTGCCATAGAAATATAGATAAGCGACTCAAAAGATAACTAAAAATTTATTGGCCTGGGAACAGAAGTGTGAGGTACATGGGGTATATAATACGTGAGTTAAAAGAAAAACTGATAGCAGTATCATGATTAATGATAATAAGTAAAAATCTCACATCGCAAGCTCCTTCCCCAGTTGTAAACGTACCGGCGCAAAACATCTTAGATGATATAAATTTCCTGAAAGAAATCTTGTTTAATGTAAACTACAATCGTGAAAAATCCGATGTGTCAAGTAAAGCACTTACTCTCCATATACCTCCTTGCAAAATACATTCGGATAAACAGGTAGAAGTTTTCGATTTAGAAACACTGGTTGATATGGTAACTTCTGAGACATCTAAAACATTAAAACCTTAAATTACATAAGATACAATTTAATAAATTCTGCAAAATGATTGTCATAAGTTGCCGTTAAATTAATTATATATTAGGGTCTTATTTCATAGTCATTATAATTACGTAGCTAATAGTCTTTATAGTATTAACGTTTAACACGCTTCTATTGTTATAGTTAATCAATAAAAACACGTTAATTCATTTATTTCTTCATAGAACTTTGCTTCTTGCAACGATAGTGGTCATATCTCGTTTATTTTTCCATCCACATGTGACATAATTTACTTACACACAGCTAAACATTGCACTGTTCAATGCGTAAGTACGGTATTCCACTAGTATTCCAAACCGTTTTTCCCCATCGTTCCGCTACAAAATAATATACAACGAGGACACGACAGACATCCTGGCGGAGGTGGTCCAGTTTTCCAGGCACGTACGAATTATACCGTTTTTGTAGAGAATACTCAATAATTCCTTCCAGGTTATTTAGGAAGATATCTTTGTATCACACAATACACAAAATGGATCGGGCGACTACAACCTAACAAATCGTCGACCCAGACACATCAGTTCACGACAATTATTTTGAAACTTGTAACAAAACGCCGTCTTGACCTATGTACGTACTGTTACGACGGAAAATCCGACAGGGTTTTTAAAAAAAATAAAATTGTTTTTACACGGAATAATATAATGAATTTTAATACACTTGGGATTACAAGGAAATAGTAATAGACGTGCAACCTTTTCGAGTTGTAGGACCGGACTCCCGGCATCTACCCGATCTGACACCTGGTCAAGATAGAGTAGCTGCTGGGTCAGCTCTTCAGCTAGCAGTTGAGGGATGTAACAGTACGTACATATATTGGCATTCGTCAAATATACATAGGTAGGCTATTTGATTTTTGATTTCACTGCTCAAATACCTAATACTTGACAGAGGATTAAATCGAAAGTTTCCTCATCTCTGATCCAGTGCAGTGAAACGGCATAGCACGGAACTTACGTTAGAGGGCTTATAAGTTAAAGAAATAACTATTTACCTTCGTGACGCCCCATCCAAGGACTAGAACTTCGGAAGTGGGAGCAAGGCCGTAACTATTGTGTGATATGTCGATAATTTTTGGAATCCGGTGATAATTAAAATATAGATGCCGACGAAGACGCACCACTGCTATGTTGTTACGAAGAGTGCGTGGATTGTAGCTAGGATGAAAATACACCTGAAAAAAATCTCTGTCACAATAAATGTACTACTTACGCTTCAACTTGTAAGATCTGCGCAAAACTTATATCACGTCCATCGTAAAATATCAAGTTTGAAACAAGTCAGACAAACCAATATTTCACGACCAAATACTTTAACATTTTGTTACATTCAATAAGGTCGAAATTGCAAAGGTGGGTTGGGTCAGCGATATAAATGTAAATGGTTATAGAAAACTTTATCGAATTACCTCAAGTGCTTCTACCAGGTCTCCTCCAATCCTGCTGTGATTACTACCAACTCTTACACTCAATACACTAGGATTTTCACGGAAGAATCGGTTGTTATGCAGCCTGCAATAAAAAGCTTTAATATTATTAGTTTAAGTATTATTACAATAATTTTGAAGTAGGCAGATCAAACGTACAGTTGTAAGCAAGCTGCCGAAGTAAGAACCAGATCATGCCAATAAATAACTCCTCCGCACCAAAATCTGCCCATTACGTGAACGGAAACCATAAAAGGATAGTATCGGATCGTTGTCCTTTCTCCTTTGAATATCCTTCGCCCATCATGCCTATGAAATTCTTGTAGATCTTCAAGTTCTTTTTGGGGGTCTGAAATATTTTTTATTGAGAACTCACGTAAGATAGATTCCTAACTATAATAGTTCAGTCACATTTCTAAATCACATTTCGAAGTAATCGTTCTATATCTTTCAATAAATAATAATCGATAGTTTAGGTAAATAATAATCATAATACTATTGAACTTTTATTTTATCGACACAATAATAGTAATTGAAAAATAAATAAATAATTACCCCAGTACTTATTATCTTCTTTCCTATAATTGAATTTATGGTCGTCTTTAGGAACTTGCGCAATCATTTTGTCCACAACGTTAGTTACCAAGTCGTCATCTATTTCTTGGTTACCAGACATGCTGTTCATCATTTTTCTGGCAGATCTTGACAATGGGCTTCTTCTACCACTTTCTGATAAAATTTTCATAATGTCATCCCTGTTCATTCTTTCTTTTAACTTTAAGTACACGTTTTTAGGTTCAGATTCCATTAAAAAATGAAACTGATCGGACTCGTTTAAGGCATTGAAAAAATTTGTTTCGTTCAAATCTGTTTTCATCGTTACATTTAGTAAAAAATCAGTGTACTTATCTTTGTCTATGACATAGCTATCTATTTTATCAAGTTTTTGTTTCAATTCTTGTATTCTGGTATTTTCTTCATCTGCCCCAAGAAGTGTCACTAATGATGATGCTATATCACTGACCCCTACTTTGTATTCACGTTTAAATTTTTCTGTTTCGTTCTGCCCATTTATCAAAAATATAAAATTGAAAAATATGAAACTGTAAATAATGTATGATCGGAACATTGAGTATTTTTACCTAACGCTTTTGTGTAATGCTGTTTCTACATTTTTATCGCCAGTAAATTTTATTGATCTGAGCAATGTGAAGTACGTTCTCATAAATTTTTATTTATAGAAATAAAATTTATTGGTTTTGGTTGGTGCATAAGTACATTTGCCGACGAGTTTAACTTTGGCTCTTACGGGTGGCTTATTTAATTATACCATTTAATAATTTAGGATGTTTTGAGGCTCATCGTTTGAGGCTTATCATATAATTTATTTAATATATATATATATATAAATAATTAACCATTGATTATTCATTTTAATACATGCTTAGATGTCGTAGCTTGTTTATCGCATGGGTCAATATCTCTTTTTAATAATTCCATTATTTATATTTTATTATAATATGCTCATATTACAAAAATATAAACAATATGAGCGTGTCTTAAAGAAAGACATTTCTTTTGATTAACGTTTATTGGGGAACGTTGACGATAAAAATATATGATTAAAGCTCACGAAAAATGAAACCTTTCTTATGCTAAAGTAAGCAAAAAAGGTAGACGTTAAATTACATCGAAATCTTTGCCTGAGGCTCACATACTAGCAGGTGTTTTTTATCAGTCATATTATCTGAAATTGCTTCAAAGAGGAATGTTCTTGATTTATGATTTGTCTAATGATACGGTCCAAAATAAATAGTAACCAAAATCATCATATTAATCGTGGTTCATTAGCACTTATTCACATTATAATATTTTGTAGATAAAACACGAAATAAACCTAATAACATTAGTAGGTAAATAGTTACCCACTTAGTTGCTATTGATTACCATTTAAAATATTTTTCTTCCCGTTTGATAATCATTTAGAAAATTTTACGAAGCATTTTTTATAATACCTATGTAGATTTTTTTAACACATGCATGCACATTCTTATGATAGGTAATCCCACCCGTGCGATGCTGGGTCTGGTCAGTTAGTGGAATAATATACCTACTCATTAGTCGTTGCTTATTCAATGAAATAACTCTAGTAATAAAAGGATTATCTTTTACGAAACTATTTGCAGGTTGTCTAGTCGTGAACACTAAAGTATTGTAAAAAAACTACTTTCTTACAAACTACTACTACTACGGGTTTTATTCAGCAGTCAACATTTTTTTTTTCATTTTTTTTAAAAAAAAAGGTCTTCTGCAAGTAGTACCTTCAATCAGGATTAAGATCCCTAAGGTCGTTTGGCTTTATCGTTTGGCTTGTTGACTCACGGATTTTCCAAGCAAAAGTTTTTGCAAAATACCTTTAAAAAACCTCAACCCCAAGTTGTTACTATAAAGACGTGTAATATTCTTTCAAGTTAGAATAGAAAAACGTAGCTTGAATCAGCACTTTTTGGAGAAAGGGGTAATATTGCTGAGAATATTTTATTACATAATATTTTCTGCTTGAAAGTCATGGTTGGAAGTACGAGTATATTACATTACGATTAAGCCGTATAAGATAATAATAACTCTCAATAATAATATGTTAAGTTAGAGGTAAAAGAGTACTTATGGACTTAGTTGCCTGAACTAAACAACTGAATAGGTATAGTATCGGGGTATGAGGCGTGGGGACGCCCCACACACCCGCACGTCACCCGTGCTCACCCGCAGCGGGTTAGCGCGGGTGTACGGGGCGTCCCCACTCCGATTGCCATCTCGATCTGTTGCGCACAATAAGTACTTAAATAAATAATTTCAGAATTACTCCTTTCAGCCCGTTAGCCCACTACCGTCATGAATTGCATCGCCACTTACCACCAGGGTGAGATTGCAGTTAAAGACTAACCTTTTTATAGAACAATAAATTAAAAATTTATAACACCCCCGACAAGTGAAGGTTACTGTAACTAGAAATGAGCTGATAACGTTAAAACGGCTGAACCAATTTTCTTGGATTATAGCTAAGAACACTCTCGATCAAGCCACCTTTCAAACAAAAAAAAAACTAAATGAAAATCGGTTCATTATTTTAGGAGCTACGATGCCACAGACAGATACACAGATACACACGTCAAACTTATAACACTCCTCTTTTTGGGTCGGGGGGTTAATAAAATAAGATAAATTGGAGGTTTGCCAAACTAGGTATATATGTGACAAGACAACCTAAATACTTATTTATTATTATTTCCCTTTAATACCATCGATCTAAAAACAATTATTGTCATTCCTTATTTACAATAGGTAGCTTAGCTATATTATATTGTAGCCTACATCCAACGAATGAAATTTTTACTTGTTACTTCATCTATGTTCCCGGACACGTACAACTCTGTTCCCTTCAAAGGAGTGAATTGGCTATTTTTGGGCAAACAAGCAACTGGCCGGTATCCACTAACGTACATTATTAGTTTTTCATGCAATAAGACAAAATGACTTCAGTGAGTGTGCGATTTCTTCGCCAAGGGTTAACTTCTCTCACGCAATGTTTCGACATTTCAATCCATTCTCGGCATTATTGAAACTGGACAGATGTGACGAGTGTGGGTGCTGACTTGATAAAGGATGGTTTCGGCATCAATGATCGGATCAAATAGGTATATGGCTACCTACGCTCGTCCCCTTTGACCGGAACCGTAAGATTTTCGACGTTTCTGCAGTCAATGATTCTAAAATACCTATATCCAAGATTTGTCGTAGATCAATGGTATCCACCACTAGGTGATTATTATTTTTTCTGTACATAGCGTTGGTTCAAAAAGTAGTTCTGCAGCACAATACTATGCGGCCTCATATTAACAATAATTTCAGTATTGGATAGAATCAGGCGTTACTTTGCGGAAGTTCATGTTTAGCAAGTGTAGAGGCATGCAGCCTCTTTTAAGACTGGCAGCTGTGAAGAAAACAACACACTTTGCAGCTGTCACTTAGAGAACACAATTTGGATACGGAACGATTCAAAATATCCTGCTGGCCTGGACGAACTCCGGGCAGCGAATTCACCTTAGAAACATCAAGACCGCAACACCTCGGTCTAGCATCAAGCTCCGGCCCTCGTTTTATACCATAGTTTTTATTATAACTACAGCCATATTGTAAATAATTGTTCATATAATACAAAGTGTAAATATGTAAGCAGCATTTCATTTATCAGTCACATTCGCTGCTACAGCAAGAAACAGTTAAAAATTATATTGCTATAATTCGCCAACAGAAAAAATCTGTATGGTCAAACATGCAGTTACAAGCTAAGCACCGCTTACCTTGGGAGCTTGGCTTTATTGCTTGGTTGGGGAGGTAAGCGGTGCTTAGCTTGTAACTGCATGTTTGACCATACAGATTTATTCTGTTGGCGGATTATAGCAAAATAATTTTTAACTGTTGTATCGATTTTCAACTACAAGCTCCGTTAGATATCTGATCAACCATTGTCGAAGTTTCGATGTTGCAAAGTTTCCTTTCACAAAGTTTTGCTGCATATTAATTACTTCTGAAACCCAAAGCAATGGAATTGAGTTTCTGTTGTCACTAACCATCAGTTTGACGTTGCCTGCTGTGATTACAAAAATGAAAAAATCGGTCAAGTGTGAGTTGGACTCGCACAGGAAGGGTTCCGTAACATCATACAGGAAATAACACTTTCTATTTATTTTTTACACTTTTTTTTTAATTTTTAAATAGAATAGCGGCAAAAGAATTACACATTCTGTGGAAATTTCAAGTCTCCAATTATTATGATTCACGAGATACAGCCCGCTGACAGACAGACGGACGGACGGACGGACGGAGTCTCTTAGTAATAAAGTCCCTTACGTACGTACGTACGGACTGCGGATCCTAAAAGGGTTTGAAAAACTAGGACACGGTACACATTTGTAGAGCGCTATCTTTTCTATTCTCATACGATCATAATCATCATCGAGCACAATTAATTATATCCCACATAATATGAACGTAACATGTCTTGGTACTGTGTCATTGGTTTGGATGATAATAAATGTATCTACATTAGATTCTGTCATGCCACTTATCTCTTTATAACGTGGAATAAGGAGGCGACCACTCAGCTAGTTATATTTTGACATCGCAACAGCTGCAGCTATACAAAATGTTTTTGTTTGAAGTCGTAGGCTCGTATCTGATGTCGTAGGTATCAAGAGATTACGGGAGAGAATAAACAAAACGCGCCAGAGCGTGAATTAACGAGGGAAGTGAATTTAAGTAGGATTACAATCTTTTGAATTAAGTTTGAAATTGTGAAAATGGAAGCTTACAAATAAAATTAAGCGTCGTAGGTAGGTATCTCATACTTCCTATACAAATGCAATTCTGAGGGCTTGTTTCACAACTGCCAGATAAACTTCATTTAACGGATTTTGACATTTTGACAGAGTCCTAACATGGACGTATAAGATTCCTAATAAAAAACTGACATAACATCAAAAGTTAGATAAAGTTTATCTGGAGGTTGTGAAACAGGGTCTAAAAATATGACAGTATTTTATTTATTATTTAAACGAATTTATTGCAAAGAATAAAATACAGGACAGTTTTAAACCCAAGCACTTATAGAACTGTAAGACGGGAAGTCGCAATGCAACTTTACAATTAAATAAGTATTTTACGTTACGTTAGTAATTACGTTAGTTTGAGATTTTTTAGCTTCCACCCCCGAATCTCAATGAAAAAATTAGATAAAGACGAGCATTATAAATCCATCGTAAAAAACTAAACTTTTACTGCTCTGACAAGACGTGGGTGATCTTGAGCCTACGTTTTCTAAGTGAGTCACTATTTTTTTTTTCAGCGAAAACCTAAAACTAGGTACATTTTGGAAGGACGGCCGGCAATCAGAAAAGCATTTTCTTTTCAGAATCGTTCTTTCAGAAATCACCCAACGCCATCTACACATGTGTAGACTGAACCATTTCGTAAAACAAGCAACAGCGCCATTCTAGATATGACATAGAAAAGACATTGTGCAGCAAAATTAACCATGCCACAACCTAGTATCGACAGTCTGTGCTAGATGGCAGAATAACTGTGTAAGATATATTATGTACAGGAAAAGCAAAAAACTGATTGAAAGTTTTATATCTAGCTATACAACTTTATTATTAACCCAACGTAAGATTTTTATCTTACGTAATGTTGCAATATAATAATGTTAAACTGCAATTGCAGGTTTATTTAGTCTAAAAATATTATTACTATTTATAACCTATATTAATACATACTTACTATCTATACTAATAAATAAAATTGGAGTGTCTGTCTGTAATTTCGAAATAACTACCTCATATTAAGCTCATATGGTTATTTGAACGATACCATAACTGAATCACACGTTTTTAAAATTTTTGTCTGTCTGTCTGTCTGTCTGTCTGTCTGTCTGTCTGTCTGTCTGTCTGTCTGTTTGAAAAGGCTAATCTTTGGAACGGCTGAACCGATTTTGACGGGACTTTCACAGGCAAGTAGAGGATTGACCAGGGCGTAAAATAGGCTACTTTTTTAACCGACTTTCAAAAAGGGAGTTGTGTTTTTCTACCTATGTACACCGAAATCTCCGAGATTTCTGAACCGATTTGCGTCATTTCTTTTTTAATCGATAGAGGAACTTTGCGACATTGTTTCATAAAAAATTTGGAGTCCAACTCCTCAATCCTGATGCTGCAGGGGATCTGACCAATCCACGCGGGCGAAGCTGCGGGCATCAGCTAGTAATAAATATAAGATGAAATCTTTTATAATTGTTAACTCTCAGTACAAATAATGGAAACTAACAACAAGAATGCAATCTTATTTTGATGAAACTGAAAGAGAATTTTTTAGTATCTACTTACCATAAGCTTAGTATAATTATCAAAGATAGTCCTCGATATACCCGAGATCCGGGAAAATTAATATCAAACTGACCCATGCCTAACTCGAACGAAGTTTGTCCACCCAGATTATGTTAATTAAATTTCCTTTCAATCGCAAAATTGATTTTCATGATTTTATCTCAGGGGTGGGGAGGTGCAGATAACTAATAAAAAAAAAATTGATGCGGAAAGATCTGAGAACCCAAGTGCCGCATTATTATCCCAAGAAAACTCCTATCATTATATGAATAAGTAACTAGCTTATGCCCGCAACTTCGTCCGCGTGGACAACACAAATTTCAAACCCTAATTTTACATTAGGGGTTGAATTTTCAAAAATCCTTTCTTAGCGTATATGTACCTACGTCATAATGGCTAGCTAGCTATAATTTAACTTTTTACGTTAGGTAGGTATACATCACATGCTTCGTAGCCGCGAATTCGGTTTCATTAACTGAATAAAATTAATCATTTTGGTCAACAGTGATGGCATGAATTGTTTAAGAAATTTCATTATCGCATCTCTTTGAGGCAGAGAATTTAACTTAATTAACATGTTCTGTTTAATAGGCCAAAAAGTTTACGAAATGGCAATTTCATCTAATTTCTGTTGAGATTCTATTGCAAGGAATTCCTTTATTTTCTTACTTCCACTTTAAAATAGAATCGTTATTTTTACGTTATACCTAATAATTATTATTATTTAGTAGCTGATAACCGTGACTTTGTTCGCGTGGTTTTTTTTAAAAACCCCGTCGGAATCTTCAATTTTCCGAGATAAAAAGTAGCCCATGTCACTCTTTAGATCTTTAACTATACCTACCCAATACCCATGTAAAAAATCACGCCAATCCGATGCTTTGTTGCAACGTGATTGAAGTACTAACCAAAAAACGAACAACTTAATTTGTCTGATTTACTACCATAGTTACTTTATATTTACATTAATTTTTCACACTTCAGTCCAAGCAATAGGGTTAAGATGCAAATTGATTTGCTGCTGCGTGAATGTGCTAGAAAAAATAGTTAGTAAATAACTAACTTGACTATAAATACCTAACCTCGAACCTTATTCTATTAGAAGTAGTAACGTAACATACTTGGGAGCTACAAAGTGGCTGACATCCGAGTACTCTTGACCTATTCATCGTTAGACTCTCAAATATGCCGATTAGGAAAAAACTAAGTAGGTATAACTATTTTTTATTTAAATATGGCATGTTAAAAAAATCTAAGCGCGTGTAGTAGACGCACTCCGCCCATCAATCAACAATAGATCAATGATCATATTATAGGGATGATGACTACTAGTCAAATCAGCGACTTTTTATCAAACGTCAAAACGCTCACTTAGTAAGGGAGCTTGTATGAAATTTACAGATGTGACGTCAAAACATTTGACGTAATGTAACGTACTTTTTTAGTTAAATCGATAATTTAAAATGGTAAGCAAAGTTATAACTAGCATCAAATGCGGATTTTACGTATTTTGGAAGACACTCTATTTAATAATTACTAAGAAATAATTTATTTTTTACATAAGCATCATCCCCATTGTACCCGTGAACGTGCGCGTTCAGTGTAACGCGAGGTCTTGCCAAGCACACGGCGTAATGCGCACAGTGCTCGGTAGTAGAATGGCACCCGGATGCAGTTTTTATCAACTTCATTCAACTTATTTACTTTGACATACAGTTTAAACTGTCTTAATGAAGATTAGTGTGCTTTGGCAGTTCCTCGCATTAAGTACAGGATGAAGATGCTCATTCCACTAAAGGCCGGACAATTCTCGCCCATATTAACCGTTCATTAACCGTGATTTACTGTACTTGTACTGCTGTACACCAATCGCCACGCTGCGATGCTATTCGCTGTCATTCGCCGCTCCTCTACTTCACTCGCCACCACTCAGCGCGCTCAATCTGCTCTAGCCCTTATAATCTGTTTAGTTTCCATCAACAATTCTCTGTTCAAGTCCTAATCTTCATATTACATCCGTCTAATAGTGCTACCGCTAGTGATAATAAGACATTTTCAAGTTATAGGATCCCTCAAGAAAATGGGATTACTCCAATCTGAATAGAGCAGGAACGATAGGTCGGTTAAACGTCCGAATCCTAACTATTACAAATAAGACGTGCAACTTTTATGTGTATTGATTTATGTATTTTCGTGCAACAACTGTAGATGTGGTTTAAAAATTAACTTTTATTTCAATTGAATTAACTTATCACAATCATTTTTGGTTTCTATGGTTGTAAAAAACCAAACCAAACCAAATGATCAAACTCTAATGTTAATAAAAAATTACAAAATGCAATGTAAACATTCTACGCTTATCGCTACGCCTGCTACGGACGTAGCAGTGTAGCTTTAAAACTCGTGCTTAGCAGCTGATACGCCCAGCTTTCGCACGGGTGGGATTACTAGACTCTATAACGATGCTTTACCGATGAAAGAAAACATCGTGAAGTTATATGACACAACCTGAGCCAGAGCGCAGCGTGGTGAAGTATGACCTGAACCATTTTCATTCTGAGAGGAGAATCGTGCTTAGTCCGTCAATGATAACATTACAATATGAGGGTCTTGACTGTTAGGCAATAGTCACATTATGGTAGGGGTTTTCTTAGAATAATTATACGGTGAGTTTCCGAACCCTTCCATATATGACTCAACTCAGAGTTCATCATTTTGACTCGTAGGTTTAACGATTGCTCGACAGCAACTGGGACCGATGGATGCGTCCTTCAAACTTCCAAAGTCGGTCACCCATCCATATACCAACTCAGATGAACATTTTCATAATAACGACCACAAAGAAAGGATTTTCATAAACACCCGAATAATAATAATTGTCACATAAGAATTTAATTTTCACAAAACCGTCACCATTTCTACAGGATATAAGAGAATTCAAGCATTAAATTGCTTCGTTACGCAAATAACGTTCAGGTTTTTAATTTCACCTCTCTTTACAAAGCTTTTCATTTAGCTCTCATTAAATATCGCTGTTCATTTACTCGTACAGAATTCCGGTATTTAAGTATTATGTATGTAGTACAATACACATGTTAGGCATCCAGAATATAGATGATGGTATTGATACAAAGTCGTCTGAAGAAAATTTGTAGATAACAGTTTATTGATTTTTTCAGATAATACTGTTCTTAAATCTAATCGTATTCATAAACTGCAATTTTATGAGTACTGCAACTGTATTCTTACTATAACACCTAAATAATAATATATAATAGATCGAAATATAAACCTGAACAATGCAATTCAGCATAACTATAGCTTTGTACACTGAATAATAAAATTTATAATTATTATTATGGGACTTCGTCTATGTTGGTGTTAGCTGGCGGGCGTGCTCTGCCTTTTTGATGAGTTTTTTTTGTTAAAACTGACTGGAAAGCGCTCTAAAGGGGTGCCGTGCGTATGTCGGCGAGTGCCGGCACAGACGGGGTCCACACTTGTATAGTTTAACTAGCTTGTTACAAATAACTACAATCTTGACATTGGCTAATCTTTGTAAAGCCAGACGAGAGAGAAAAAAAAAATTATTATTACGACAACTTATTGTCTTAAGACACGTTCCTAGTGTGATATGAAAACGTACCTCCACTAATGTCCACTAAATCATTGAGGAAACGTAGCAAGTAAGTCGTAGAATGGTCTTAGACGATACATTTATTCGATGACCTTACCGAACATTAGTGGTAATAGAAAAACCCAGCAGTCCATTGTTTACGCAGCTATAAGGCTTTTGGGTGTGATATTTAACCGAGGGCGGAAAGTCGGCCATTACGCCGTAACGACTTGCCTATTTCCGACCGGAACGTAGGTATGAATGCAAACTGTTCACAGAGCGGTCTTAGATAACTCGGAACACAATTTTCGAGTTGAATTGATGATATTTTAGCCAGCCAAAGGCAGTAGGTGCTTGAAACTCAATTTGCGACATCTACTGGTCTATTTAAATTCAACACCAGGCTTTGGGTTTTTATCTTTTCCAATAATGTTAAGTATAATATGAATTAGATACCCGACTGAGTTTGTTTGGAACCCTACTTGTTTCAAGTAAATTAAGTCATTTTATGTACTTACATGTGTAGTCGTATAGAAAACGATGGCGATTTGGAAAAAATGGTTTATGTTTACGCTCAAGCAAAACCTATTGAACCGTTTGAAGTGAAACTTTGTCATATCGAAGATACATACATAGTCAACCTTAATTAGAATTTTGATTAAAACCGCTCTACTAAAACCCAAAATACAAAAATAAATGTTTCATTAATTAAAAGTACCCATCTATAGCCGGTTTTAATAAGATCGCAATACCAATATTATTTATATTGCAAAGTTCTCTCAAAACGTTCATTAACGGTCTCTCGACTGCTTGTTAGATAAAAAAGAATCGAATATTGTTGCAATTTGCTAGCTCTCCGTGGAGATTTTATATCAAATTGCTTTTAAAGAGGCCACACTTCAGTCGAAAAATACGAAACAAGTTGATTGTGATTGCGGGCTTCGGAAACCATATTATCGCTAAAATGGATCGCGTATATTTTCGTAGTGTCTCTTTTTCAATCTTCCCGAGTAAAATGTTCACTCATACACATACTGTTAAATTTAATTGCACAAAATAAATATACTGTGAAGAAAGAGCTCTTTTTTCGTACTAAATACGTGACTAAAAGTGGATTTTTGAATTCCTCATAATTCAGTCTGATTATCTTGTCTGGGTTGGAGCGTAATAGTCGAAAAAGAGACATTGCAATTTTTTAAACTTGTGAAAATGTAAGTAAGTTATGTAATTTAGCTGAATTATATTTAAATATTACTGAAATTACCTCAAACATCTTGCATAGTCTGATGTAGTAATGAGTAGTATGGCATTAAGATTAAATATACAAGTTTTTGTTGCTGCCGGAAGCAGCAGGGAGCGGGAGCAGCAGTGTGATTCCCTAAGAAACGGTTCAACGTTGGAAACATCGATGCGGTCTGCGATGTAACATCGTACAGATCGATCTGGCCAGCAAAGTGTAGGTGTATGTACATCAAGAACATGCCGCACGCTGATATGAGGTCACATACTGCGTGTTGCGGAACATTTGAAAAGTTTGCCACCTACGAGAAAATATACCTTACTAACATATGCCCACGACTTCTTCCGCATGGATTTAGGTTTCTCAAATCCCGTAGGAACTCTTTAATTTTCCGGGATAAAACCACCCACGCACACACACACACAAACATTTGTCTTTGTAATGTTAGTGTGATGTGATATGTGATCTATGTGATTCGGCACCTAGCAAATACATACCTGTAAGTCCTATATACTAATTTACTTAACTTTTACAGAAAGAATTGTACTTAGTGCGAACTTTTAACTACAGTGAAACACAATCTTCACGGTGTTGCTTAACTACAAACTAAGTTCCTGATAGTTCGTAAGGGTGTATCATGTAGGTATCTGAAAGAATTTTCTGTGCGACTTTATAGCGACTGCTATCATTTTATTACGTACTTAGGTAATTTAGGCGTTATAAAAAAGTTTGAACATTTTTGTATAGAACCTGGCATAAGTCCGCCATTTTGAGAAATCCTCGTTATGGCTGTCAGTCATCTGTACTTCTATACTAATATTATAAAGAGGAAACCTTTGTATTTTTGTATTTTTGTATGTTTGTATTGAATAGGCTCAAAAACTACTGGACCGATTTCAAAATTTCTTTTACCATTACTTAGAGGGATTCTTCCGAATCCGTATAGGCTATATTTTATGCCGGAAAATAGATAGGATTTTTCGTGGTAGTGTCCACCCGTGCGAAGCCGGGGCGGGTCGCTAGTAAATAATAATTAGACATATTATTGTGTCAATCGATGGAGTAAGTGACTACAATCAAGAGGCATTCAGTGATGAAAGGTTGTAATGGATAAACTTTCTGAGATATGTGAGTTGAAAATCGTAGAAAAATAAACCATTAATAATTACGTGACTTAATCTTTTATTTTTCTACGAATTTGAACTCAAATATCTCAGAGAATACACTTAAATATATCAATAAATAATTTTAAAATTTTGTTAAAATAAGTGGTAACACGCAATACGCCCTTCCCCAGCAGTGCGCCAAGCAATTTGCACTTGAGTGAATTTAATATAATCCAACTGACGCAACAATACTATATTCGTACAAACAACGACTGAATCAAGGATTACTGTTCAATTATAACTTTTAATGAATTCTTGAGACAGGAGAATTCGAAGTGAACGATGATGTAAGCCTTATAGTACCTACCTACCTATGGGGTGATTTATGAGATAATGATGATTTTCAATTTAGCGGGCTTTTTCTAATGTAGGGCTTAATTTAGGCGTTGATATCACACTAATATTATAAAGGCGAAAGTTTGTGTGTATGTGTGTGTGTATGTTTGTTACTCCTTCACGCAAAAACCACTGAACGGATTTGGTTGAAATTCGGAATGGAGATAGACAATATCCTGGATACAAAGGCTACTTTTTATCCTGGAAAACCAAAGAGTTCCCCCGGGATTTCGAAAAACTTTAATCCACGCGGACGAAGTCGCGGGCGTCAGCTAGTTATTATTATAGGCAAACATTTAAATTCTACTAACATTTCAGTCTAGTCTGCCAATCCGCACTCGACGAGTGTAGCCTTTTTCAATTTACAAGAGACCCGTCCTCAGTAGTGGCCCGGCGATGGTTACTAGCTATTTTCCGCGTGAATTTAGGATGGCTGTAATGTTCTCTTTCTTTACATGCGATATAAAATACACGTTTGCATGTTTACACGTATAAAATACGTATGCAATTTTGCTCTGTGCCTTTAGTTAAGGTCAGTTCAGTGTTTGAGCCATGAGAAGGTAACAGACATACTTTCCTGTAAATTCATAAAATTAATTATGAATTATTACTTTCTAAAGCAAAAACGGAACCCTTACTTTGCTGTCTGTCTGTCTGTCTATCCGTCCGGCCGTCGCGTCGTCGTGTCTGTCAAGATAACCTATAGGGTACTTCCCGTTGACATAGAATCATAAAATTTAGCAGATAGGTAGGTCTTTTAGCACAAGTAAAGGAATAAATCTGAAAACCCTGAATTTGTGGTTAAATCACAGAAAAAAAATTAAAATATGTTTTAATTTTTAAAGTAAGATCTATACCAAGTGGGGTATCATATAAAAGGGCTTTTTTACTTGTACATTCTAAAACTGATTTTTATTTGTTTTTAAGCATAATAGTTTTTGATTTATCGTGCAAAATTCTGGAAAAATACCCGAGTACGGAACCCTCGGTGCGCGAGTCTGACTCTCACTTGGCCGGTTATTTTTAATCTAGGTAGCAGCTCTTGACTTATAGTTGTAATAAAATCGCTAAGTGTGAATTATATTGTAACTGTACCTGTCAGATAAATCCTACGGGTTCATTTATTAACGTCCCTACCTAGCTATTAAGTTCTGGGTGTGCTATTCAACCGGAGCGGAAGTGCGGCGGCCATTACGGACTAATGACGTATTTCCGCTTAAGACGCGGGCTTGGCTCGGACTATTTAAGGAAAGATTCTGATTGCATTCTCTAAAGAATACCGTAGTTATTTTTAAAGCTCATCATAAATACTTACAGAGCGGGCCCTAGGCTGTGTGGTTCATTCGTTTGGATATAGTGATGTAAAACTTTCAAGTGCCAACTACATTAGTGCATACATTCTTAGAACTCACTCGGCCTATTTGCTCTATATGTTAACTGGCATGCCAAAAGTACGATTTTACGTACAAATAAACTTTTACATGTACTTCTGATATGACAGTGGACACAGGGAATAAATAATGGCGAGTGAGTTCTCAAAATGTATGCATTAGATATATTTGAATTTCAATCAAACCTCATCCCCATCCAGTGACTCAGCTCTACTCCAATTAGTCTACTACAAGTAGGTATTCCAGTCGAAAAACTATCAGCGTTTTATGTGACATCGTTTAAAATTTATATTAAAGTTATAAAACTTTTATGTGCAAAGATAAAGGATAAGAGACACATTTATCTTGAAAGTAAGGCGACTTGTCGTACGTGAACTAATTTTCAGAATAAATGTTTAAAGTCTGAACTTAATTGAGTAACCCTTTAGGTACGATTCAATATATTAAAGGTATACAACGATGATTAAAGGACGTCGATGATTAAAGGTGCTAGATTATACTCGTATGCGTTGCAATGCCTCTTTTTATTGTATGGGTTTGCATTCGACTGCAATCACACCAAATAGTATGTGACTCTAGGTCAACAGGAAGTACCCCATAGGTTTCGATTCCCTTGACCGGTCTTGAACTCTTGACAGCCACGATAGACAAACAGACAGACATACAACGAAGTTCCTTTTTTGTTCTGGAAATAAAAACAATCATAAACATGTTTCTTAAACATGTTTTAAACAAAGAAAAACATATTTTTTACTTTTTCTCATTATGGTCACGAGTCACCACCACCACCACAAAAAGAATACGACGTAGAGAGGAGTGCGATTGACCCACAAAAATCTTTTGGATGCATATTTTTTATTATTAGCACAAAAAGCCACACGTATCTTTTGAAACATTGAAAAAGTTCGCACCATCCGCATCGAAAAGAACAATGCTCACTCTCATTTGCATCCACCAGCATATTTCAAACAAAAGAACATCATAAAAACAAATGTAGACCACATTGGTGGTAAGTTATTAAATTTTTGAAATAAGTTTTCCCCTTCGCAAAATTTGGGATAAAGTTGAGTCTATAAATAAAACTAAATGTACCTATCCATAAATTTATTTAATGTAACCTTTAATAGTATCAAGACGCTACCAATAGGCAAGTTTATAGCAGTTATTCTCTTTTCTAAAAACAACATATTTTGTAATTTAATTTAAATTTTTATAGTATAATCTTAACAACAAACGGGTAAAATCAAAATTGATAATTGATTGTATTGCAATTAAAAGTAATAAAATTAAAATTAAAACTACTTTATAACTTAACTATAATCCTAATATGTGCCCCAGTAGGCATTTGAAATTTAACCATAATAATTTAACACTATCATACTAAAAATTATATCCTGTGGGCAGCAGAAAGCTAAACTGATTACAAATATATTTGCTATTATTAAGATTTTCCAAAAAAAAAAAATTACTTTCAATCTAGTCCACCTATCCAGCCAGCATATATATTGATTCAGTTTTAGAGAAGCTTTTTTGCATCATGACTGGTTTTTTTTTCTCTTTTTAGCTTTCATATAAATAAGACTTGCACACCACTTAAACAATTAGCGTCCGCGTAAGTGGGCCCATGTTCAACAGTGGCTTAGGGCTTATAAAAGAAAGAAAATCTAAATCAACTTTCGACTGGCTTCTGCCAACATTGTCTTTGTTAAAACAACAAAGTTAAAATCTCTGTATTACAGGTAAAACGTTCTGACAAAGTTATACGAGGGATAACATAGTTTACAAACTTGCATCCTATCCTATTTCTAACTTAAATGTATGCTATTCAACTACTGCGTTACCTGAAGTCCTTGTTTAATACCTACATAATTTTGTGAACATTGTACATTGTGTTAACTAGTGAATCTATACGTAAAATATTTTTTATGTTAACTAATATATCTTATTTTTTTATAAACTACAGAATTATTTATGTTGGAATAAATTGTTAATAAATAACGAATACAGTAAGTATAAATAATAATGATCAGTAATATAGAAAGTTAGGTGGAAGGTATAATTGTATATCCTTATTGCTAATTTTTTGTTAATAAACCAAGGATTATCTTTTGACGAACTCTATAGAAAACTTCGAAACACTTTTTTTTTCAGGAATTCTTTCTTAAGCATCTTTATGGAAAATATGTTAATAATAAAGAGCTTTTGTATTTTTTTATTCCAAAGTAATAAAAATATTAATCTATTGGTTTTCTGTATAACAGAGTGAAAGAAATTAATTAATTAACCCAAATATCTGCATAGAATATTGAGAACAAAAGATATTTTCTCAAACAATGCTCTAATCTACCCTGTTTATTATCGCTCGAGGCGTTTCTTCCAACCTAATAAGAAAGCTTCTTGGTAAACGATTTCAATAACTTCTGGTCTATTTAATGGGTAGAGTGTACCTTAATTAGAACTTTCCATTTATGTTTTAAAGAAGTTTCTAAAGAAACATAAATCTTACGAAGTTCATGATTCGAACAATATGAAGCTTTGTCTAGTGCAAGGTTGTTACAAAAATAATAAATAGTCAGGTGTGCGCTAGTTCTATTTTTTCTACATTAATGTTCTTTATAATAATTTCGTAGGATGCACAGTGAGTTTAAATTAGCATGTAAAACAGATTTAAGTTTAAGCTACGAGTAGGTACGTGTAGCTTAGTTTCGCCATCCGGTGTAGTCTGAGCCTAAAACCCCTAATGCAGTTAATATAGCATTGATGGCACATACTAAGTAAAGTGGCTTAGTTGCGAGAGCCTAATAAAGTTAACGGAACAAAGCCTTTCATTAACCAACCATAGTAACATTAATTCTCTATATTATCGAGATTTAGGTTGTAGGTTAGTTAGGATTTAGGTAGACTCTAGTTGAAACTTCCAATCTTGTTATTGCTTAAATATGATTAAGATCAAACACTGCATAGTATTAATTTTATCTATACTAATATTATAAAGAGGAAACCTTTGTATTTTTGTATTTTTGTATGTTTGTATTGAATAGGCTCAAAAACTACTGGACCGATTTCAAAATTTCTTTTACCATTACTTAGAGGGATTTTTCCGAATCCGTATAGGCTATATTTTATCCCGGAAAATAGAAAAAATAAATGTCCACCCGTGCGAAGCCGGAGCGGGTCGCTAGTCAAAATATAAAGGTAATCAATCATCTTCATGTTTATTCAGTTATTTATGGTTAGTGAAGTATTAATTTCTTGACGAAATATTGAGAATACGAATAGTAAGCGATATTTTATTGAGTGTTCTCGTATTTCATTTCGGATATCTTGGCGAATATACGTTTGATTATATAACAAAACTAATCAATTAATGTTTGATATCGCTATAAGGGTATAAAGGAAAGTGGGTTTTTATATATGCTTACGTATTTTCTTGTATTTCTACGATTTACTCTTTAAAGCACATCAATACTCAGTATTAAAATTGTACTTATGTCTCTGTTATACGGCAGTATAGTAAATACGGTAAAACTATTAATTATATTGTAGCTGCACAATAAATCCACGAGACGAAGGCTTTGATTAATTACTGTAAAAGGGTAGAGAAACTAAAAGTATTAGGTTTCGTTCTGTAATGAAATACGGTGTTATAAATTAAATCCAGCTAGAGAAGTTTACTTTAAAGACAATCACCCGGCATAAAATTAGAATTCAGATCGCAAGAGATGCGCACTGCTATTATCCAGCACAAAAATAACGGTAAGTCAACTTTAGACCATAATAATATTATGATCTGTACCTACTCGTACCACTATTTTATATTAAATTTACTTTAAAAGGTAAGTATAAGTAAAAATTTCATTATCTATCTTTAATATACACCACCTCTCAAAGTCTATTAATTGTTCGTTTTCTCCCTAGCGTTAAGGTTGTCTGGAATAGATTACTATATAGCGATAAAACCGCCTTTTTGTACCTCCATTTTAACTGTCATTTATGTTTTGTGCTGCAATAAAGTATATACAATATACATGAGTCATACATACATAATACATCATCTAGTAAAATATTATTCCAGATTTATATCGTGTCAAAACCTTTCAAAAGAGATAAAAATCATAATACAATACCATCAAAACCTGCGACCATAATACTCGTATCAGCCATAATATTTTCATATATCTTCTTTCCTGAGCACTTCCTTAAATTACGCGCTAAGGAACATTTTATGGGCCGTTAAGCGTAATTCATGTCGAGCATCTAATTGCAATTGCAATAAAGAGTCTGCTTTCTTGCTGTGTCTGGCGGAAAAAACTAAAGTGATTATTTCGTTACTCTAATCACTAGCGCGTCTAGCACTAGTCCTACTGAAATTTTTGAGCTGTGGCCTCTTTAATTCAGTTTTCGATATACGTCTTCATGCTGAATAGAGTGAGAGAGCGTGAAGGATTTCCGTATATTAAATCCTCGATACGGAAAAAGACAAAGTACGCATCATAGGTTATTTAACTTAAATATATCTGAAACACTAAAAACGTGTGTCCAGCCACTTAATTAAAAGATCGATATTTACATACTTTTCCTTTACATAGGTATTCTTAAATCTTACTTATCATTAGAATTTTTTAAGTGGATATAAATCTGCTACAATAATAATTAAAAAGTATAGTTTGTATACAAAATATATCACATATTTTCTTTTGATTAATCATCCCAAAGAATTGAGCACCAGCTTTGGGTCTATCGGGTAATTGAACGGCAGTCATACAATTAATCAACTCTGAGCAAACTGCGGTGCGCTTCTATATCAGATCGGCAGCTGGATTAGTCGACAGACTCGACAGATAAATCGAATGTTCAATCAAATAAATGTTTTGATTAAAACTGGGTCAATATTTTATAGAAGCAGGCGTTACTTTGCGGAAGTCCATGATATACAAAGTATCAAAAGCTTAATTTGCTATAACTCTCTAAAAGGCAAATTTGTACGATACAACATGCAGCATGCAACACACATCATCCGCCCTCCCACCGCTAAGCGTGCTGGAAAAGCCATCCACCAAGCAAGCCTCAAACACCACCGTGCAACACCATACAAATCCACCAAAACACACTCGACGCACGTTTCGCTCCGACACCGGAGCCTCCTTAGGAGATGTAGACCTTGCAGTGCACAGTTCCAAAACTTTTGATTATTTGATTGAGTCAATATTGCAAAGTGTATCCTAGCTACAGTTCCCAACCAATATCTTCTTTAGACAGTGTATATTTTTATTTCTCAAAGGCCAGATGTAACGTCTCTCCATTGCCAGTTGGCGGTAAACCTTTTGCGCTTCAGAAATACTTGATCCAGATTACTCAAAGAAAACTAGAAAATGTC
Organism: Maniola jurtina; assembly: GCF_905333055.1. Lineage (NCBI taxonomy): Eukaryota > Metazoa > Arthropoda > Insecta > Lepidoptera > Nymphalidae > Maniola > Maniola jurtina. Next base: position 8,293,629 of record NC_060033.1, read on the forward strand.
TCAAAATATAATAGGATATTCCGTAGTTACTTTAATAAAGTATTTAACAAGGTCTTTAGTAAGATTCCTTGGAGCGTACATGACTGTAAAGCATACTTATATCACGTTACGTATAAACAGCTGATGCCTGCGACTTCGTCCGTGTGAATTTAGGTCTTTGAAATCCCGTGGGAACACACTGATTTCCCGAAAAAAAGGAGTCTGTGTCATGCTGCGCCTTTAACTAAATCCATGCAAAACCACGTTGATCCGTTGCTCCGTTGCGGCGTGATTGAAGGATAAACCAACACAATTTGGCATTCATAATAGACGAGGTAATCATATTCTTCCTAATAAGTATTAATTAAACAAGATCGAGTTTCCTATTCTTTGGATTAGAAAATACCTATATTGCAAAAGGTAGTTCCACAGGAATGCAAAATTTTCTTAATGTATGTAAGTAGATATCTATTATTGAATATTGAGTCCACGCATTTGGAATCTCTTGCTATTGATATGTGATAAAAATACCACTAAAGCAAAGATGGCGGCGTAGGTGCTTCAAGTATGATTGCTTTTAGCTCAGCGAACGGCGGTATTAAAAGGTTTTTTGGATCATTTTTCACTGTGTCCCACTTTCTTTAATGGATGAATGCATATTCAAAATTGCAGCTTTCAACGTCTCACCGCTAGAGAGATTCTGTGCATTGTGGATGTGTTGAAGTGCCTGAAAGTAATTGGGGATAGCCGGATATACCAAGACAAGAGACCTTTAAGTATTGTTTGATGTATCTATAAGATATAATTAACTGTTTGATATAAATGTGACATTATAATATGATGAATGTGAAAATCTCAGCTTTATCACAGTAATAAAAGTCGCCTTCTTATAATTTTTCATTTTCATTTTATTTTTTTCATCCAACTAAGCGTAAAGCTTGTGATACTCGGCGTTATTTCTATTCTAATGAAACTGGTTTGGGGCACATCGGTTGGATTGGTTAGATAGGAGCATGTTCACTTTGAGAAATACATTTATATTCACAAGGGCTACACTTACCCTTCTTGGTTTACTCAAGCCCACATTACGACATCGAATAAAAGACTATATCTAATAGGTACGATTAAATTTATATTAATAGATGAATATTTCCAACAAAATGGATTTTGTGGGTATTAAACGAGCCATAATTCAGTGAATTGCAAATCTGTTCGATAGCTTTATTTTGTTGATGCAACAGGGAATTACATTGTTGTATCCGCAAGCAAATTAAATGAACAGTTAGGTAATATTTTGCAATTCGCGCTTACTAAAATACCTAAAAACTCTGAATCGGTTTTATGTGGGGAGCATTGTTTTAAAAAAAGGTAAAATGCGTGTATTGTCTATATAAATTTATTGAAACTGCTCTTTAAAAATATAAAAAAGTCCCTTGCAACATTTATTTCCTGCTATTGATTGTAAAAGCTTTTATCTACTCGAAAAATACATATAAAATGAAAACGCCGAATAACGAGTGATGTAAAAAAGAGCGGCCTTTTATATTTCACAACCTGTTACCTCTCGATAAAGCCTCAAAGTTAAATCAATCCATACTACATACCTTTAAGTAAAAATGTTACGGCTCAACCCTGTGGAGGCGCCATTACGAGTTTGTACATAATATTATTAGTTAGTTGTTTTGTTTAGTTTAGTTTGTACATATAATATTTGAACATAATATTATAAACAATTCTGCTACAAGTGTAAATTAAAAATTTATAACACGCTCGACAAGTGAAGGTTACAGTAACTAGAAAAGAGCTGATAACTTTCAAACGGCTGAACCGATTTTCTTGAATTATAGCTAAGAACACGATCAAGCCACCTTTCCAACAAAAAAAAAAAACTAAATTAATATCGGTTCATTAGTTTAGGTGTTACGATGCCACAGACAGATTCACAGATACACAGATACACACGTCAAACTTATAACACCCTTCTTTTTGAGTCGGGGGTTAAAAATGCTGCCCACCAGTTAACATGCATGATGACAGAAAAATAATTTAAAATATGACTGCCTTACCATATTAATTTATTTTTCAAGAAAAAATTATAGCCAGTAAGTATCACTTGGATGTAAGGATTCTAACGATACACCATAAATATCCAAATCTGTTCAGGAATTTAGAAGCTTTGGTAGAAAAATCAACATAAATACATACATGAATCCTGGAAACACTACACTTCTTTTTTTGGGTAGTCGTGTAATAACGTGTCGCTATGATGCAATTTTTAAAATTTTATTATTATCAAGAACTCATGCATGCATCAGTATATTTTTGCATGTTGATATATTATTATGTCGCAGTGCCCGGTGAAACCGACTATGTGTAGTACTGAATGTAACAAAAAGTTTGGGAAATATAAAAAAATAGTAAAATTTATTTGAATGCATGTATTAGATTTGAATAATTCACTTGATCAATTTGCTTATCAGAATCGGATCAATAGGATGACCGCCTCGGTCTACGCTACAGTCTCGATACAGATAGTAATGAAATATCACTAGACTTTTATCAGTAAAAGAAAGAACTGTTTTGTTTTAATATCCACTCGTAAATGAAATGACTAGAAATAAGTAATTCAAGAATTCAAGTTGCGATCAAGTTCAAAAGGATCAAAGGGATAAAATTAAAAGCCTTTGTTGGTTGAAGTTTATAATCTTTTTGATGAACCCATTAGAATGAAAGACTATTTTTATATAATAAGTAGGTCTACCAAGAAGTCGATACTGAGTTGGTTGAATCTATACCTACTAATAAATAAAATTGAAGTGTCTGTCTGTAACTTCGAAATAAATACCTCATATTAAGCTGTATGAAGAAAAGCAACTTTTTTATATACATATTATTAACACATAATGTTAGGTCTTTATTCAAAATAACAAATACAAATCTAACTTATCAATAAAAATCAATGTTTTTTAAAAGAATAAAGATACATTTTCCTATGTACATATGTATCTTCTTACATACATATTTCGTTTAATTATAGTATTGCAATCTTATCATATTTAATTTAGTTTTAAATATTTGATAATTGTCATTTATGAATCCGGATAATCGTGAATCCGTATGATTGAAATCCGGATAATCGAGTCTCTACTGTATATTGCGGTAAAGATGTAAAATCGTAGCGGTCGTAATTCGTAGCGGTGTTAACGCGTAGCACCTCTACGCAATATTTCACTACAACCGCTTTTGGCTGCTACGATTGCATGTTGTGTAAAATACGAGCTGACGTTTTGTAGCACAATTTTAGCGAGATAAATGTTTGTCGAGGTGATATTTAGTAATTTTTCTCATTCTTTTTTCTTAATTCTTTCCCCATATTATTATATGTACGAAAGGTGTTAGTCCATTGGTTTATCATTCAATCACGCTGTAAAAGAGTTAAAAACCTAAACCCACGTAGATGAAGGCGTGGGAATTAACTAGTTTATTTATTAAATGAAAATTATAAGACTAGGTGCATACTCTCTTGTAGCCATAGTGTCTAACGAAGAAACTTCAGTTTCTTTGCAGTAAGTAGTTAGTGAATACTCAAATGCTTCCGTTCGGTACGATGCCTTGCGGTATGCTAGTAGAAAGATGAAGTCAAAAAAAAAAAAAATCTTGGGCACACACTCCAAATTATTGCGTACTTTTTATATTTCAGTCGTGTTACAATGTAAACATTTTACCAAGAAGTTTTGGAGTGATTAGTTAAATTGAAGTCGTTGCGTGTGAAAAAAATAAACACTAGCCTAATATAGCATAGAGAAACTGGCACGCAAGATTCTCTCTGCACCATAGATGGGTAAGTATATTGTCAAAGCTTTGGATTTCCTTTGTTCTTTTATCTGAGCGATCAAAATGAATGGAATGTGAATAAAATTCAAACGACGTTACTCCCTATCTCTACGTTACCGCAATATGGTGCCGCGCAAAAAACTCATCCATTTTCAAGGTATAGGAAAATCTAGGATAAAACTATATACAGGCAGTGGTGAGAGCATGCTCTTTTGAAATACAAACTTTAATTTATCTTCTACGCTAAAAACTACTATATCACTATTTACTGCAGTGAAAATCTGACTTAAGTGTACTTTTTCATTCTAAGGACTAGTATTATTTTCTAGGAGGAGGAAAAATTCCTACGGACTTCTGCTTTTCGACAGGGTGTGTCGACTCGCACGGACTAAAAGAACCTCCCCCTTCGCGAGATCAACGCGGTACCGTATTACATTACTTCGTGCTAACCCTCTCCTTTTTTCCTCTCTCCTTTTTTCTCTCTCTCCTTTTTTCTTGCCTTTCTCTGTTCATAGAGAAAGAGACTTGTGTGCATGCTGCGAATGTTTCCGTCTGTGTCAGAACCAAGGTATCGATATAAATTATATAGCCCTAGGCCTCATGTTGCCAAACAAAAGATTGCATTAAAATTATACTACGGTCACTGACCTCTACTAATACAAATATTCTATACCTGCAATTGCTGACTGTTTTCGAAGTAACTTGATTTTCCCATTTGGCGCTAATAGCAGCAGTAAGCATCGTGTGAGCGTACCTACTCGGAACTAAATGTTAGTGAGGCATCTGTCAAAATAGTATGTATCAACATGAAGACCATTAGAGACAGTGTTACTCACGGTACGTTCAGTGGGGCGCTTTGAATTGGCACATAAAATAACTGCCATTTTGTAAGGCACATCTTTTTCCAGCGAACTTTTTTTCAATTTTTTTTTTTCAAATTGTTGTATGCCAACCAAAACTAAAGGAAGTAGGTACTTAAGTAAAGTATATAACGGAGGCCGAGGGTGTTATCAGGTTATCGTGGGCATATTTTCACTTTTTTATTACTTAGTTGTGGGTAGGCGAACATACAATCGCGAGAAACTGATTACGAGATTTATCGCACACACAAATACACTCTGTAGAGTCACTAACGCACGGTAAATGACACGGTTAACGCTTTTATCCGTTTTCAAACCATTGTAACTAACTAGACGCACAATGCACACACCACTCTGCGAACTGATGGATTTGGTGCGACGCGGTGATGATAGTTTACTGACTATGCTCTACGGAGCCTAGATGAGAACTGAACTGTTGTCCTTAGGACAACACTGAATGAACCGTGGAATCATAACTTGCCCCCCGCCGCACCAACTCCACCCAGGCTTACCGACCATTCAATGGTCGAATCCACTAAACCTGAGTCCGCAAACAGATGTCGCTCTACAATTCAGTATAGTACAACCATTTCATAACAGATGGTGCCAATAATAATAATGGCCACTTTAATGTTAGTCTCCGATACGGCCAGAACTGACATGTCACACGTCCCTGTGTGATGCTCGTGTAAAAGAGAAAACTTGCTATAATCAAAGGCTCGGCTTTTCCTGATTAACTTTTAGTAAAAGAGTTCATTACGTAACAAAGTACAACGCTAGTGCTAAACAACAAGTTCATTGTTGACATCATACTGCTACAGCTACAATACGATTTTTTTTTTTAATTCTCTACAGCATGGTTGGATAAGAAATCAACTCTATCTCATTAGTGAAGACCATCCCACTTCTGATAACGGAGGCCGAGGGTGTTATCAGGTTATCGTGGGCATATTTTCACTTTTTTATTACTTAGTTGTGGGTAGGCGAACATACAATCGCGAGAAACTGATTACGAGATTTATCGCACACACAAATACACTCTGTAGAGTCACTAACGCACGGTAAATGACACGGTTAACGCTTTTATCCGTTTTCAAACCATTGTAACTAACTAGACGCACAATGCACACACCACTCTGCGAACTGATGGATTTGGTGCGACGCGGTGATGATAGTTTACTGACTATGCTCTACGGAGCCTAGATGAGAACTGAACTGTTGTCCTTAGGACAACACTGAATGAACCGTGGAATCATAACTTGCCCCCCGCCGCACCAACTCCACCCAGGCTTACCGACCATTCAATGGTCGAATCCACTAAACCTGAGTCCGCAAACAGATGTCGCTCTACAATTCAGTATAGTACAACCATTTCATAACAGATGGTGCCAATAATAATAATGGCCACTTTAATGTTAGTCTCCGATATATATATATATTATAGAGACTATTAACTATACCTAGCTAATTTAGTTGAATGATTAAAATTGATAAGCTATCACAAATTAATAATATGGAGTGGTTGTTAAAATTTTACGACAGAATTACTAAAGTTTTATGAGCATAGATCACAATAACGATAGGTTCATGGGTACAATATTGAAAGTGGTTTACCAAACGCATTCTATTTTATGTGCAAAAGCGCAAAAGTACAATAAATCAAAACGACATAGATATGTAAATTAAAAATAAATTGGTAATAAAATCTTCTTTTTGGCTTTGCCGTAGTGGGGTAAAAACGACACGAAGTCGTAATAAATTAGAATATCATTAATATAAAATGCTTATTTTCATAACGAACGTGAAAAGAGCAAAACGAGGGATATGTCCTGGAATTTAATACCAAATTACACCTTAATACAGATTGGTTGCTAGACGAGTTGCGAAATAAATTGGGATATCCTTGCGGAATTTTGGTTGCCGGGCAAATTCTCAGTCGCTTTCGGGACGGCATGAGGGGTGGTCGTTTCGCCCCTCGCTTCTCAATCCAAATTTTTCAAAAATCTTACTTCCTCTCAAAAATACTTTGACTATTCTGTATGCCTATCGTAGATACTAATTTAAATAATTAAAAAATAATCTTCAAACTTTGAATCTACAGGTGGACCCACGTGTTGCTTGACAAACGAAGACATTGTTTTCAGAAACATTTGTACCAATTATAAATAACTTCAATTGTGTGTTTGATAGATAAATGTTTTTATCAAACTAATTAATCAAAAATTTCAATACATATATTAATTATAATATTTCTTAAATCTTGTAAATATTTTAACTCTGAACTTACTGTTTAAATCTTTAAAAAGTATCAAATTTTGAATGTACAAGTAATTTTCAAAATTTAATTAAATTCAATATTAAATGATAATAATTATTAAATGTGGCCTAAGTGTTAAGTGTGCTGTGATATTGTTCAATGTTGTATAAACGTTAATCTGTGTGTTGTAATCGGTGGGTATTGATAAATAATAATATTTTTAAATGAAACACACAGTACAGTAAAATTATGGTTCATGAATTATGTCACAGAACTAGGTATACAGTGGTATATACTTGTTCAATATTTTCAGTCCAGTTAACTCAATAATTTTCTAGGTATTTTATACATAGGAAGATACAAAATATTTTTGACAATCATTTAATCAGTCGGTCAAATCTTACCTATGGATGTTAAGAAAATACGCACAGAATTGAGAACCTTCTCTTATTTTAAAGATAGGTTAAAATTAGAAATTACGTACTTTACAAATTTTAATTAAAGTGAATAATTATTATTTAAACTAAAACCTTAAATATACAAACATTTATTTCACTTCATAACGAGTACTAATAAAGAACTACATTAGTATTTTTAATTATGAAACCTCTCTATTTAACCCAATTAAAAACTCCATATTATGTATTTTTTCTTAGTTTATTTGATGTCTAGAATTCCTTAATATTAGGTCGAAAATACCTAAATAGGTAATATTGAAGGTGAATATAAGTTCTAAAATATAGAATCAATGAGTCAAGCCTGTTCGATCATATTAATATAAACAAACAGGTAATATTATATTGATACCATTTTATCAATTAAAAAAATCGTTAAGAATATCTGATCAGTTAAACATTCAGATTTTTATGGGCACAACTAATTATTATGTGGCGCTAGATCAAAACAGTTTTAAAGAGCTATTCAGGCTTCTTTGTGCGGTAAAAATATGTGTCAAGAGCCCTTACGCTTACCTCACTGCACTGAGATGCAACGAAAATGTTCTAAGGTGCCTTCGTTTTAGGTATACATGTCCATTTATTTGTTTTAAGAAATATTTTCCCGATCCATCAATGCTTTTGACCATTACATGTAGCTTCATTTTTTAACCCCCGACCCAAAAAGAGGGGTGTTATAAGTTTGACGTGTGTATCTGTGTATCTGTCTGTGGCATCATAGCTCCTAAACTAATGAACCTATTTTAATTTAGTTTTTTGTTTGAAAGGTGGCTTAATCGAGAGTGTTCTTAGCTATAATCTAAGAAAATCGGTTCAGCCGTTTGAAAGTCATCATTTTTTTTCTAGTTACTGTAACCTTCAGTTATCGGGGGTGTTATAAATTTTTGATTTAAGTACACTTGTCTTTATAGATGTATTCGTCTCATTGCTGGGGTTTAAGCCTTTTCCATTAATCAGATACTAGTAGGAGTTTTCTTGGGATACCTAATAATGAAGTACTTAGATTCCCAGATCAACAACAGAGAACGTGATTTCGACTCTTAGGTTTACATGTATGAAGTATCAGATCTACGCTTGTGTTAACCGGTATCGACGGCTTAATTGCTCTCCGAGGCAGGGAGGAAATAAAAAGGCCAAATTCAGACTTTCTAAGTCAGTCACCCATCCAGTTCTCAGCTTGAGTCAACGTTGCTTAAGAATCGCAATCGATTGACATTCGTTGTCAAAAATAGGTCACACGTCCCTCACTAGGTTACAGAACGTTCTTACATTTACGAAAGTGTATAAATTCGTGTGGGTTTCAAGACAAAGGTGTTAAAACTGAGCTTTTATAGTGTACCTCCCTAACATAAAATCCGGACCGTTAATTTAATTATTTTTGTGACATTTTAAAGAATACACGTATGAAAACCTGTTAGGTTTTATGGTGTCCAATAAAACTCAGGTGCGAATCTAACCATCAAACCTGACCATTATACTTAGAACCTCAACTAAGCAGGTGTTTTTACTTTAGTTTTATGGTGTCGTTCTATAAAACTGCACTTTGGATCGACAAGTTTATAGCATGAGGATCCAAGTTAACCATATTAAAAAGAATATAAGGTGTTTTTATTTTTCGTGTATTTACAGTGATAATAAAACACCTTTTAATTTGGTCTGCCTCATAGAAAACCATTCTAAATTAATTACATTTCACGTTTGTTATTTAGAAAATGACATTTTCTAAATTGCCTTCAGTTCAGTAGGTATTTTCCTCTGGAGGAGAGCTTCAACCGTACCTACTACTGGCAAAGCCGTAGTAACGCAAAAGCGATTAATTTTTTCTATTTGGCACCACATAAAAGTGAAACTGTGGTCTGACCTAAGTAACGATTTTTGAAAAATAAGTGCAAAAGTAAGTAAGTTTTGATTTTTGTAAAATAAGTACAAGAAAAAAATTTTTTTTTTAATACATAACAAGAAGTCCGCATGCATTGCAATAAATTACTGGCATGTCATAGACTTACGACAATAACTCTTTTTCTAAGAATAAGTCTTCTACAAAATCACACATTCGCGCACGTCGTCGCTTTGATCGAAACCCAACTAATTTCCTATTGGATTGATTGTTATACATATAACAGAATAAATTCTACATAAAACATTTCTCGTTCAGTTTGAGGTAAAGGAAGTAGAGTAGAGGGTTCGCAATCTACTGATTTACCTAAAGTATATTGTAGTCAACTTTGCTAATAGACATGACAGTGTAAAATAACTGTTTAAGTTTAGCTTTTTGCCATCCCAAAGTTTTAGTTTTATAAAGGAAATTAGTCAGCAAATAAATAATTGACGACGACACCTCTAATTAATTATTAATCTAGGAAAATTTCCCACCAGTTCCCGTCAGTTTTTAATATTTTAAAGTAAAACGTTTTGGATGTGCTGTGAATTCATTCTAAGTTTTCGGTCAATAGTAACGTTCGAATACGCCAATTCCAACAAAAATGGCTGCCACGTAAAACAGCTGTTTTGAGACCACTATCTTTTATATCAGGTGTTTTATAACACCATAACACCATGACGTAGTTAGTGCCATAGATTAAAAAAAAACAATTTTTAAACTACATGGTTATATTCTTTTTGTAAGTTAAACTTATCACAAGTTTTTAGTTATGTAAATTGAAGTTTTTAAATCAGATTACTTAACTAGCCACATAATTTACCTACTGTCAAAATGTTATATTATAAGTAACAACTCTTTTAATGGCTTTACATATTCATCACTTATGATGGATATAACATTTAAATATTCCACGTATGGTTTCAAACGTTTGCCTACATCTGAAATCAAGGACAAAGATATTAGGCTTACATTTCTCTCAGATTATCGCACATTATTCACCTAAAGTGATAACATTTGAATCGTTTATGTACGTACCTACCTACCTAAAAGATTTCAGAGCTAAGCCTTCCTTCGAGGTTTTAGTATCATACAAGCGCAATGCTGTTTTTATGTACAATGTTGAACTGGACTTCTTATTTTATTGTATGAGCTTTGTAGTAAAAAATCGCAAAATTTCTCGTTTTATTTTATCAACACTTTCATATCTCCGAATCGGAACTGATTTGGATTGGAGAACAAATAATTAATATTGCACGGAATTTTTGAAATCAGATATTCTCTAATTCCCTATGTCTAAATTAATGGTTCTCAAAGACATTCATTCCCTATGAAGACGTCTCGAGTTGAGTCAAAATAAATCCGCAATGTATTACGAAGCGTGGGGATAGAGCAGCGCTGTGGTATTAACAACTTCTCAACTTCCATTGCTTGGTGCTCGTGTTAAATTTTATCGTCCAACGCGCGCTTTCGTTGAGTGTGGTTCAAGCGATAAGAAAGTTATTTTTCAAATCGTTAATCTGTATTTCTTCTCGTATAATGATTACTAGCTGGCCCGCCTTGGCTTCACTCAGAGAGAATTTCTGAAAATTCTTTTTATCGATAACGTTATCGATAAAACCTGTATGCAAAATCTAGCCGGTAATTTGAGTTGACGTTAATTCAAGAGTCAATCAATTTAAATGTTTATATGTACGAGTAGGCATAGATAAACAACCACTATTTGTAGAGAAATAATTTTGATGGACCAGTTTTGACGGGCTGCTAAAAATGTATAGTTAGAAAATATTGGCAGACATACCTACCCTTGTAGTGTGATAATGCAGGCCGTAACTTTGTTGAGAATTTTGGTAGTGTTTCTCTGATTTTGTTGTGTAGAATTAGTTATTCAAAGTGACAAACTAAAATGTTTTAACCGCTGCAAGATTTACAACATCTAATGAAGAGTTGTCAAATCATATTCACTTTCCTAGTTGCAAACTACGTTCTTTTCCAAACTAAAACGCTATGTCTTGTGGCCTAGAGTAGCCAGTCCCTAATTGTCAAAGTTACCACGATTGGCAAACGCAAGTATCCAACAAGAATCTCCATAAACCACACCTAAAATCACTTTCGCTACCTACCGTTTGACTAGGTACGGTTAACCAAAGGTAAAATTACATTAGGGCATCAAATCTTTTGGCAACTGATGGAATTAATAGCTCTTACCTATTATTTTATTTGACGCTTAACGCTTAAGGCTTTTCTCAATCCGATCTTCATCCTTCCTTATAGAGTCCACTTCTGAAAAACGTTTATTTTCGCAAAATAATCAATTATTTTGCTGGGCTTTTGCTTTGTCTAAATTAAAAGCAGCAATTTGTACACACGATTGCATGTTTACAACAGCAGGATGGTACTTACCACTAACCTATACATGCCATATGAACATTTGAGCTCAGATACATTCTAGATTATTTTATTATATTTATATATCTGTATAAATATGAATTGGTTATGAATGTTAATATTTTTTTATTGTAATCAACTCAAAACTCATTTTAACCGAATTCGATAGACTGGAATTCTCAATTATTCAATGTGCAGGTATTTCGTGATCATATACTTAGATAATTTCACTGAAAGGTATCTATTTTACTATCATTTTGAGATAAGCGCTTATTATGCGCAATTTATGGTCAATAACTTGTAAGTACAGCATGGTATACTTATTTAATCATACAGGCATCATAAATGTACAATTTTTAAAAAGAATTTTTTTAACTTACTCACTAACTCATCAACGTTAGCCCATATCCTTGGACCTAGAAAGCTGATGCATAGATCATGTTTCCTTTATAATGTAGATAGGGTTATATTTTTCGAAAATTTCATGAGATCTAAGCTACGGGTGGACACTACCCACACTTCCACACTACTATTTTAAATGCAAACGTGTGCCTGTATGTTTGTAAACTTTGCACGACCCATTTGTTTAACCAATTTTGATTAAATTCGATACAGAGTTAGCTTGCATCCCGGAGACGGATATAGGTTAGTTTTAATCCCGGAAATCATATAATTCCCAAAAAAATATAGGGCGTCATCTTGTGAAACAATAAAACTGTTTTCATTTTTAATTTGCACACCACTCGCGTTGATAGCAATAAAAACCTAATTGCGGAGCTTTTTGTATTCAAGCCAACGAGTCGCAAAAGTTTGGAGTTGGTCAAACTGAAACACAACTTGGAAAAAACAAAACAACTTTGAACGTCGAATAAAATACCGTAATCCAGCCAGCAGACTCTACTTTGTATGAAACCCGATTTTCAGGAACTACTTTGTATGAATCGCAAACTGATATTCATTTAAGTAAAATAATATAAATGGTACTGTAATAACTTTATTTGCAACTAGGTAGGTCAATCATAAACAATTTCTTAACCTAAAATTTCTTGTTAAAGTTAGCTACATAGTACATACGCACCTATAAAAGCTCCTAAAAAATGGATTGATAATGAAAGTTACATACGCGCTTCTCCATAATTATACCTAAAATAGATAGAATAGAAATTCTGTTGACTAAGCAACAGCATCTGCAAGCTAGTTCTAAAGTTCCATTTTAATTGGAAACTTCCGGAACATCAACGTGCTCCGACCGACGACGGATAGTTATTTGTTGTTATGTTCTCAAACTTAGGGTTGAAACAAAATTAATCATTGTTTTCATTTGTTTATCCAAGTATTTTTCTACCTTTTTACCATAGAGCCAGAAGATATCCTTTTCATCAAGCTTACACAATCAACTGCCTACAAATCGCTTTCCATATTCGCTCCCTTGTTTCTGGTTCGCATCGCTAAGATCTGGAATGCCTTTTGCGAGTTTCGTTTTGCCCGCCAATATATTTTTAGGGAACAGGTAATAAACACCTTTTAGTTCTAGGAAACCTTACATATATCCTCACTTACCATCAGGTGCGAGTGCATCCCAGTGTCAATCTAAATCATTCTGGTAAAACTATTCTAAATCAGTAATCAATACTTTTTTGCAATAGGTAGATACCTACTTAGTAATTTTGTAAACTGAAAATTCAGTTAGCTAGAGTAGATGAAAATTCTTGGCCTGGAATTGAATTTAATCTCTTGAAAATCCTTGAAAAATAAGATTTTGATCAGCCCTGGTCTGGTTGTTTTAAAGGAAATTCGTGCTGACTTTTGAGATTAAGTTGTTTTCACTGGAGTGCTCCCTCTATTTCTCTCTGAGATAAGCTAAGTCGTCCTTGCTATTTTCTAAGGACAGTTCTGTTGGCATGTGACACTCCACAGGATGCACGCTGAGAATGAATTAGGTCACTGTTATAGGTTATTTTTATTCACATATACATATATAAAAATATTTTCATTTGTATTAAACAAGATGACACATAATTAGCTCGTAGGTTTAGATTTAAGTTTACGTAACTAAATCATCTTACAAATCTAACAATTCTGACCAACAAAAGGTTTACAATAGTACCCCTACATATATAGAATAAATGATTTTGAATTTGAGTATTTGTAAAGTGTAAGTTAAAATGGTCAGTCTGCCAATCCACTCTGAGCCTGCGTGACAGAATTTGGCCTAAATCGTTCTCATTCTGAGAGGAGATGAGCTGATCGTGATGATGTATGTAAGTTAACTCGTACACACAAATGTACCTATTATAAAAATGATAGATATTTTATAATAATGTTTATCTTAGCTTATATCTTAAACTAGATAAGACTACTTAGTTGGGTATTAAAACACCAGTATGATACAGTATAAACACCTCTTAGTTTTAATAGCCCCCATTATACAAACGTTTCATAAATTATTATTAGCCTACATTAGAAAAGTAATTTTTGACTTAAAATAATAATAATGTATTAAATAAATAAAAAAACATGAAGCTACGCACATTAATTAATGTGCGTAGCTTCATGTTTGCTTGAGCGGCAGGATTTACACATTCGGAAAATATGCAAACGAAGGTTTTCCGCTTTTTATATTAGATATACGAAGGGTCAGGACAGGATTATAGGAAAGGGAAGTTCCTGAAAGACAAAGACGTTTAATATTATATTATACAAAGAACTTCGCGTTATATAAAACAAGCTGATGTCCGCGACTCCGTCCGCGTGGTTTAGGGTTTTTGACTATCTTATGGGAACTCTGCTTTTTCGGAATGAAATGTCCATCTCCAGATGTAACTTATCTTTCGTGCCAAAATTCGGCAAAGCCGTGAAAGGACAGCCAAATTCAGTTACTTTCGTATTCATAAGTAGGTAAGTGTGGATTAGTAGGTACGTCTATAGATTTTAATGAACTAATTAAAAAAAAAAATACAACTTTGACAGAAAATACTTCCTGTTTTATGTTGTAATTTTAAGGTAATTTTTTAAAGTAAGGTAGTTAGGTAAATGAGAAAAATAAACTCAAATTAAAATAATATCTAAATTAAATAATTTAGGTACCTAAATAGGTACCTACACGATTCATTATAATTTGATGGAGTACAATAAATCTAAAAAATCGCAATTATAACAGAGGTTGATGAAGCCTCAACAATTGAATTTCAGACGATAATCTGCAGAATAACCCTTAAACCTTTTATACTCTCATGGGACAGATCCTGGGCCTTAAGCTTTCGCGGGGACTTAGGCCCATCACGTAGAGGACGTGGTAGGCTTTAGTCTTAATTGTTGATAGTTACAACAAATGGATTTTATTCTTTATAAAATCATGATTTATAAGTAAGTTACACTGAACATTTATAACTCCCGGTGGGTGCAGTGCAGGTCTATTTCAACTAGTATAAATTAAAAATTTATAACACCCCCGACAAGTGAAGGTTACAGTAACTAGAAAAGAGCTGATAACTTTCAAACGGCTGAACCGATTTTCTTGGATTATAGCTAAGAACACTCTCGATCAAACCACCTTTCAAACAAAAAAACTAAAATCGGTTTTACAATTAAAATCGGTTCATTAGTTTAGGAGCGACGATGCCACAGACAGAGGCACAGATACACAGATACACACGTCAAACTTATAATACCCGTCTTTTTGGGTCGGGGGTTAAAAAATGAACACTACGATAATAAATAATTAATTAGGCTATTATATGGAGTGCTTACAGGGATTTAATGTTTTGTTATCTTAGTTAACATTATTTTTAACGATTATATTATAGTCGGTATCAAGAATAATAATAACAAAGGAAAATACATTTATTATTTTAATTGCTTTAGGGTACGGATACATTTTATGGTCACGTAAACCGGCTTTATAAAAGGGGCTAAAATTATACAGCATAATGTAAAATGTAATGAAAAATTTAATGGCATGTTTTAACTTCGAATCCGTTCAAAGGTAGTTCAAATTTTGGAATTTTTGCGATTAATATACATATATGTGAATAGATAAGTGACCTCAAGCGACTCACTGGGAGCTATTATGCCTAAAATAAGCTAGGAGCTATAGAAAAGCGGTACCACCACATAGTAGCCTTTGTAGGAAATTCTAAAACCACGCCATCCTATTCCCGTGCATAAATTTTATCATAGTTACGGCAACTTACTCTGAAAACTTTAACTTAACCGCCACAAGAGCCGCATGGTGGACATCCTTGCAACAAGTGACTTTAGCTATAAAAAGTTTTCTTTGTATTCGTCTGCCCTAATTCGGATCCTATGTACCCCAGAGTATACATCATTCATGTACTAGCTAATGCTTGCGCTTATCCTTTAATTTTATTAGATTAGCTTTTTGATTATCCGTAGCGTACCTATATGTTACTCCTCAGGTTTTAATTATATTATACATCCGAAAAATCGCATTGATCCGCTGTAACGTGGTAGTGTGATTGAAGTACCAAATATTACAAGCAGACAAGCACACTTTCACATACCCATATGTTAGTGATTTTATCTTTTGTACCACCTTACAAAATATTGAACAAGCATACTAAAACTATTACATACTATTCTAAGTAATAGTTATTATATTCACACTTATGTAACAATATTAACAAGGAAGTTAAAAAAACACTAAAAGTATTTTGTGCATTTTTCCGCAGTATTTGAAGCTCCAATGAATACTTACACAAATCTTAAAATCTTTGAAAAACTAAACCAATAACAAGAACTGCTGTGAATTTAAACTGAACAGTGCCTATCGTAGTGAAATCGTCCATTTAACGGTAGAGTTTATACACTAAAGATAACACAAAAAATAGATTGAAATACTTAACTTCAACTTACAACATAGACATAAACCTTTGATGAAATAAAGTGTTATGTAAAATGTGTGCAATGTTTTGATTGTCGTTTGTGTTATTTTCCTGAGTGACAATGAACACCGTGCAAAGCTCAGGCGGAGGTCACGGGTCTCTCAAGAAGGATCACAAACATGAGGTAAGGACTAGGGCAATTTTGAGCCTCAATAGCTCAACGATTGAGGAGCGGACTGAATTCTGAAAGGTCGGCGGTTCAAACCTCACCCGTTGCACTATTGTCGTGCCCACTCCTGGCATAAGCTTTACGCTTAATTGGAGGGGAAAGGGGAGTGTTAGTCATGATTTGCATGGCTAATATTCTTTTTAAAAAATCATTTAATGAATAGATACATTTTTGACTTTTCGTGAGGTTTTTAATCGTCAGTATAATGTTAACACAGAGATGTATTGTAAAGATAACGTTACGGTACCCTATAGAGCCTTATCGGCATTGATTACAGTACGTAAATGAGAGAAAGACTATAATATTAATATTTTATATTATGAAGTTACCATAATAATGATTACTATTACGTTACCATAATAATGATTAATAAGTAAGTAACTTATATTTCTCAGCTTTTACTAACAGATTTTCTAAATAGTCATACCGGTAGGCACAGCAAGAGAAGATTTCCAGTTCAATGACCGATGACTTTTGTGTATCATACAATAGGATGAGGTAAGGATGATGAATGAGGATGAGGGGATGAGGAATATATTTTTTATATAGGTCTTAAAATATAATTAAACAAGGAAGTTATACAAAACAATTTTCAAACAGAGCGTTTTTTGGCTAGAGTAATTGATAAAAAACAGTTTTCCAAATGTTGAAGCACTTTCAGATGATCCTAGAATATTTAACATGGTCCATTGTGGCTGAACTGTGCTTTAGCGCAGTTTAAACTGAAAGTAATAAAAAAGCGTTAATTTATATTATAATTTATCGATGTAAGTTAAGTATTGCTTGGTTCAGAATGTTATTTAAAAATTAGTAAGTCATAAACAAAATATAATTTTGACTTACTGGCACCGGTTACTGTAAGTCTTCCCTGATGTAGAGCAAACAGGCGTGTAGTCAGCAGTGCAGATGCAGCCTTGGACTTGACCTACCCCAAAGGCGAGGGCTATCAGTGTGAAGATAACTAGAACAAAAAATAATAATTTTATACAAAACTTATACTCGTAATGTGTGTTCTTGCTGGTCCTACTCGGTAGGAACGTCATTCGAACCAGTGGTAAATTATTTGACGATTCAAAAGCACTTTAAAAAGTTTATTTGAATAAAAATCTATTTATTCTATTCTATTCTGCCTCAACTTGTCTTGAGCCTAAGATGGATTTTAATTTAATGGTTAGACTAGACTAAAGTTTGCGTGAACTAAATCAAAACAAAAATAAATAAACAAGTGTAAATTAAAAATTTATAACACCCCCGACAAGTGAAGGTTACAGTAACTAGAAAAGAGCTGATAACTTTCAAACGGCTGAACCGATTTTCTTCGATTATAGCTAAGAACACTCTCGATCAAGCCACCTTTCTCACAAAAGAAACTAAAATAAAAACGGTTCATTAGTTTAGGCGCTACGGTGCCACAGACAGATACACAGATACACAGATACACAGACACACAGATACACACGTCAAACTTATAACACCCCTCTTTTTGGGTCGGGGGTTAATAAAAAACGTCCTCACGGTAAAACAACTTCATGACGATAACCGCGTTAAAGTGAAGACAAGTTTATTCAAGAAACAACGAACAGTCACTGACAAAGTCGATGTGTGATGCTGGGTATATATCCACCAGACACGGTTTTTTTTTTGCTGCTATTCGTACAACACGCACTGCGATGCGACTCCGCTTGTCTTTTTGTGGAAACCATTAGTTTTTTGTGATCCTAGAATAACAACAACTTGCTGAGACTCAAGTTGTCGTAACTTCATCATCATCATCATCTTCAGCCTGTGGACGTCCACTGTTGGACATAGGCCTTCCCTATAGAGCGCCACCACACCCGGTCCTCAGCCTTCCTCATCCAGCCACTTCCCACCAGCCGCTTTATATCGTCGGTCCATCGTGCTGGAGGGCGTCCCACACTACGTTTGCTTAAACGCGGTCTCCACTCAAGGACTTTCCTTTGAGAATTTGTCGTAACTTGCGTTGATAAATTTTATTGCCACTGCCCGAGGATGCAAACAGGTCTGCAAACATGCACATTAATGTAATTATTTGATAGAAATAGGTTAAATATGAAGAGAGAGGTTAGGAAAGGGAATTCTCTCTTTTCAAAGGGAATCTTTTTTCTATATTAAGTAAATTTAATGTGTGTATGTTACCAGAAATAGCTAGGTGTTATTACCTATGGCAACAAGTCTTAGTACACATGTTTAGAGTCATTATACCTACTCGTAATTCTACCACGATGCTTAAAAATGTGGTTATTAGTTATTATTAGTCGTATTTTGACACAGCTCAAGGGATTTATATAATAGTATAATGCAATTTATGGTATGTACCTACTTAACGGACAAACGCCGCAATTTCTTTGTTTTATACGTCAAGGAAAAACAGCTTTGAGGATAATTGATATACATACCTATATGTATTCGGATCGCAGGAATCCCCTCAGCTGGTGTGTTGCTTATGCGCATAGTAATATTTTGTTAACATCTATTAAGTGGTTTAATAAAATATTATCTAGAAAAAAATTCAAGGTTGTCAAAATATTTTATACCTAACCATATTCTAGAAGCTGCATATATTATTTAAATATTTTTGTCAAACTGAGTGATTTCTATCCTCTTGCATAGTTGACTAAGAGCCCGCGAAGGCCAGATCTTCATTATTTTATAAAAACTGAAAATTTGTGTGTTTGTGTGTTTGTGTTTTTCAACATCGGGAAGAACGATCAGCGACTATGAAGTTTAGATCATGATGGCTTTGGGAGATAACAGGTAAAAAAGGTGTAAAAAATTACGTTAAAGTATGAATTGTAATTTTTTGGGGACAATACGCAGAGAGACTTTCAGCTTTTATAAAATAACGAACGGCGGGGCCCCCCGGGCTCTCTTTTATACGAATATTATTTTATAAGTAATTACAACTATTATTTAAATATCTGCAATTATTATTGTTTATGTCATCCGCACATACTGAGGTGTCCTCTGAGCTCTTATTTAATACTAATTAATTAACATCACTACCATACTCGGCTTAGCCTAATGGCAATTATTTTCATTGATTAGCGAGTAATTGTTATCGTGTAACCAATTTAAGATGTAATATTATTAGATAATATCTAATAATATTATACTGATTTGAATTTAGGTTTTTCAAAATCCTGTGCGAATATTTTAATCTTTCCGGACCAAAAGAAGCATTTGTCCTTTCCTGAGACTGTCTCTGTACTTGTCAAAATAAGTTAAACGAATGAACCATAAAAAACTAGAAGACAGACAGTAAAGTGGTAAATAAAAATAACTTTATTTGATTTACATGGCGTAAAGGTTCTTGTTCAGAATTATTATATCAAAATGCGGAAGGTTGTACGCACATGTAGAATGTACATAGATTAACAAAGTAAAGTAATAGTGAACTTATCGATTAACTCATCACAGAGATCGTTCGTGTCGCAATTAAATTGAGGGAATTAGGAAAAACTTTTTTAAATTGGAAAAATCGTTAAGAAATAATTAACGTTTAAAATAATGATACCACTGTAATGGATTTTGACATCATATTGTAACACTAGCTGATGCCCGCAGCTTCGCCCGCGTGGATTTAGGTTTTTAGAAATCCCGTGGGAACTTTTGAGTTCCCAGGACAAAAGTGGTCTATCCGTACCGCGCGACAAAGTCTTTACTTGGTAAATATACCTTCAATTTCAAGTTATAACCGACGACAGTTTCTAAATCCCATCCACTTTGGTGATCAGATCCCCTGCAGCATCAGGATTGAAGAGTTGGAATCTAAATTTTTTATAGGGCAATGTCGAGAAGTTCCTCTATCAATTAAAAAAAAATTTACTCAAATCGGTTCAGAAATCTCGGAGATTTCGGTATACATAGGTAGAAAAACACAACTCCTTTTTTGAAAGTCGGTTAAAAAAGTAGCCTATGTTACACCCTGATGAATCCTCTACTTGTCTGTGAAAGTCCCGTCAAAATCGGTTCAGTCGTTCCGAAGATTAGCCTTTTCAAACAGACAGACAGACAGACAGACAGACAAAAATTTTAAAAACGTGTGATTCGGTTATGGTATCGTTCAAATAACCATATGAGCTTTATATGAGGTAGTTATTTCAAAATTACAGACAGACACTCCAATTTTATTTATTAGTATAGATTTCATGGATTGTATCAGAACGCTATCTACAGAAGTTATGTTTCTCACTTTTGATCCTATTCCTCATTGCTGAGGGTCCTATCTCCTTCTATAATGCGGCATGCTTGACTCGACTACGTAAGAATTCGACTCCAAGGTGTTGATTATTTTATCAGATGTTAATGATAATACTTAACCGCAACGGCGGCACAGAGAAAAGGTAAATGCCAAATTTGGGCCTCGGAAGTCGGTCACCCATCCAACTGCCTACCTAAATCAAGGTTGCTTAAGCACAAGCAGTTAGCATGCGCTGTCACAATGAAGTCATATAACCTTCATCACGTTAAAAAGTATTGAAAAACCCCATAACTGTGATTCTCTAATCTCACAGTAACACGGCTGTAGGAAGTTTATGAAGAATATAAATTCTCATAACTCAATAAACACTCCCATATATTCTACTGAATATAATCAGTAATCTCCATAACTTCCATGTAGTCATTTTAAGGCTTCATAAATATATAGCCTTTGTTGTCCTTCCCGCTCATCCTACCCATCTCGGGTTAAATAATTTGTGAAACACGCTTTCCATATGACTACATAAGGACGCCTTCACATTCTTCTTCCTTTTTCAATAAATCCTTCACAGTTCAATCTATTAAATTGTGGAATGCCTTGCCTCTCGTAATCAGGGAGGCTAAGTCCATCAATATCTTTAAGAGGCTGGTGAAAGATCACTATTTGTCACTATCACTTTAGCATTATCGGATTTATTGGAACATATTTTACTAGTGTTAATAATAGTATGAGGATTTATTATTTATCTTTTATCTATATATCACAATTATTTATTATTATTTTTTATGTCTATATTATGTATTTTATTATTTAGTACATTATTTAAATTTTAACATGTTTTTATGTATTTATTTATTTATTTATATATTTATTTATTCTAATATTATATATAAATGTATACTTACACCACCTACCTCTGATATCTATAGCTATATCCTTTGGACCATTTTGGTTGCCTGGAAGAGATCGCTAGGTAGCGATAAGGCCGCCAAATTGTACCTATATTTTGTTGAGCTTTGTATGTGTTTTTCTGTACTAATTTTGTGGTGTACAATAAAAGTATATTCATTCATTCATTCATTCATACATTTAAAAATTATTTTATTTTACGTTATACTAGTTTTTGCTCGCAACTTCGTCCACAGTAGGTATACATGTAATTTATTGTCTAGGCTACTTCTGGATAAAGTAATTGAAATTGGTTTAGTAGTTTCAGAGTTTATCGATAGCAAACAAATCTTTCCACCTTATAGTATTAGTACAAATGATCTTAAAATCTGTAATCAATGTCTGCACCCGTACGCGTCGAAATTTCACGGACAGGCCGAAGCGATTTGCCTCCTCGTTTCTAACGCTAAGGTATGGAACGCCCTTCCGGCATCGAATATCCCCTCCACTTCTGGGTAATCTTTTTCACGGTCCATCTTAGGCTCCATCATCACTTGCCAGCAGGTCTGATTGCAGCCAAGCACTAATCTATAAAGAATTAGTGAACCTGAAATTGCATATTCTATCTCTTCTTTATAATCTTCAGACCAGAAGCTGATTGTTGAGATAATAACAATAATCTCAGAATAAGGCGACCCGGAACCTTTTGGCTATGATGCGGCCAATTACTGTAAGAGGTTATCAAACTTACATGTTCTTTTGTATGTTTTTTTGCTGTCTTGTTTGCTGTTTTCATGTTTGCCCTGTTTTGTGTGCAATACAGACTATCTATTGACCTATTAAATTCCAAAAGCAATTTGAGTCTTTGAATTTACTAACATCACAAGACAAAGACAAACAGATCGAGGGCAAGTAACCAGAAAGAATGACACTTTTGTAAAACCATAATATCTCTTAAATTATCTCGTCATATTTAGTATTCAACGCGCAAAGTTGCAGGATATAACTCGTTTTCTTGGTAAGGAGTAAGAACCAGATTAGGTTTGCATTTATACTGGGAATAAGTATAATCCATTTCGTGACGGGAATAGTAAATGCAGTTTTTAGACGTCTTATATGTACTTATTTTTTGTTCACCTAGGTCAGTGCCATGTGATTAGGTTGGGTTATTTATTAACTTGCGAGATACAAACTTAATGCATTATGTATGCTGTGGTGCATGCAGTGCATTTTGTGGCATCAGCTTTTTATGTTAGAAACGTGGCTGTTAGAAGAGTAACATGGACAGAATAGAACAGTTATAACTGACCGCTTCAAGCTGTGACTGCATAGCGAACTGTACTGTTTCCTCACGAGGTTTTCCTTCACCGTTAAAGCAAATGATATCCAATTGCTAAAATGCTAACTCCAAAAAGTTAGTTGCGTAGCCGGGATCGGACCCTCAACATCCGGAATAGAAGGCGAACGTCTTAACCACTAGGCTATCACGACTCTTTTTGTATGCATGTGACTGCATAACAAACCATAACATTCCTTCCATTTTCATACACGAGACCGCTTGAGGGGTAGTACCTGCTATGAGTGTTTGAGCAGTCGAGCAGTTTCATAACATAAACTGACTGCTGTTTTCTCAAACTGTCGACTGCAGCTCTGACGCAATTATCACCCTCCTTGCCACTGCTGTTGAATTGTCAACTGCTCTCAGAATATAAATTCTCACAAAGGACAACAACTGCTCAAGCGGGTAACAACAGTGACTGCTAGGGTCATTAGTGAATCTTGTTCTAAAATCAACTTCTCTATCTATCCGTATATGGCTGCTTAAGATTTTAAATCTTAGTTTCATCAAAAGTAGGCAGATAGTTTTGATTTGGACCACGATCTGGCCTGATGACGAGCGTTGATGCAGCTCAAGTAGACGTAACTATACCTAAGTGAAATGGAAAGGTATAAGGGGCTTTTGATAACTTTAGGACATAATTACCCATAATCTCTTCTACAAAGTACAATTCCGACTTCAATATATTTTTACGTGTAGATGAATATGTTTAAAATCCAATAGCGAGAACATTTCCAAAGTTTTTATCCAGACTTATGCGGTTGATGTCACGAGCATTTGTTTCATTTCAATAAATATATTAGGAAGTTTTAATTTTTCTTTCAAAGGCTTTTAGATATATGACTTTAATGGGATTTAGTTGATTTATCGCCCGAGGTATTATGCGAACCGCAGATAAAGGCAGGCCTTTGATATCAGCTTTCGGCTTATCTTGGACTGACAGCCGCCTTGGCTTCGGATTAATGGGTTGTTGATGAATACGAAGCTTTAACAGGGCTCTCTCCGTCACTCGTTTCCACTCGTTTCATACAAGCGTAGTTCCAATTTCATTTGAATACTAAGCAACCAAAGTCCATGAAATTTTGCAGACATATTCTAGAAACTAATATCTGTGTCTGTGGTGTTTTAGATTTTTCTAAAAATATGTAGTTTTAAAATTACAGGGGCCCAAAGATTTGTATGAAAATTTTTAAGACCGCGTAACTTTGAAACCGAATATTTTAACAGAAATCTGGAAAACCACAGACATAGATATTAGTTTGTAGAATATGTCTGCAAAATTTCATGGACTTTGGTTGCTTAATATTCAAATGAAATTGGAACTACGATTGTATGAAACGAGTGACGGAGAGAGCCCTCTTAAAACCTATTTTTTTGCATACAGTAAAAGAGATGGGCACAGAACGGGCAGTTTTCAAAACTTTTCGAACAGTAAAATCACACTAATATTATAAAGGCGAAAGTTTGTATGTGTGTGTGTGTGTGTGTGTGTGTGTGTGTGTGTGTGTGTGTGTGTGTATGTTTGTTACTCCTTCACGCAAAAACCACTGGACGGATTTGGCTGAAATTCAGAATGGAGATAGATAATATTCTGGATTAGCACATAGGCTACTTTTTATCCCGGAAAATCAAAGAGTTCCCACGGGATTTCATAAAACCTAAATTCACGCGGGCGAAGTCGCGGGCATCGGCTAGTATACAGTATATTACAGCTTATATTATAGCTTTTCAGACAGTTTACATAACCTTCTGTAAAGGAGCAAAAAATTGTTATAATACCAAAACTTTACCACATCTTACTTGCTAGTAATTAGTGCTCTACCAATGGCCATTAAGATCCAGAATAACTTTTCTACAGACAGTCATTTGGAGCTTTAT
This sequence comes from Maniola jurtina, assembly GCF_905333055.1. Taxonomy (NCBI): domain Eukaryota; kingdom Metazoa; phylum Arthropoda; class Insecta; order Lepidoptera; family Nymphalidae; genus Maniola; species Maniola jurtina. The sequence continues at coordinate 8,318,681 of NC_060033.1, forward strand.
AAATGCACTTTAACAAGGTGCAATAATTTTCGCTCTCACTAACTCTTAGACTAACTAGCATTTCTTATGTATATTTCAGAAGCAACCTAAGATTTTAATCTTAAATTAAATAAAGCTAAGACTGTGTTTAACGCTCATTTACTACCTATTTTGATAACATAGTTAGCGTAGTTTATACCCCCATAAAGCGTACAGAACAGTTCACGACCAAGACAATATAATTTGCATCCAAATTATACTATAATAACAAGCAGCATTCAAATATTATGTTTCAGTCTTGCTGCAATGCGGAAACTTTAGCATCCTAGTCTTCTTTTAAATATAGAAATTATTAATAATTAAAATCTAATATTTAAAGACCAACTAAGAATAGGTTTGGACTTTAAAATAATACAGATTTAAAAATATTTTTGTTGCAAACTAGCTAGGTAATGCCCGGTGTTGCAATGCTGGCTGATGCGCCAAATATTGTACGTTGATGGTTCTAGTCAGGAATTATGAAATAGGATACTACTCTAGCCTGTTATAGATAACAAGTGTAAATTAAAAGTTATAACAGCCCCGACAAGTAAAGGTTACAGTAACTAGAAAAGAGCTGATAACTTTCAAACGGCTGAACCGATTTTCTTGGATTATAGCTAAGAACACTCTCGATCAAGCCACCTTTCAAACAAAAAAACTAAATTAAAATCGGTTCATTAGTTTAGGAGCTACGATGCCACAGATAGATACAAAAATACACACGTCAAACTCATAACACCCCTCTTTTTGAGTCGGGGATTAAAAAGAACTAGTAAAAATATAGGAAAAGGTGCCTAACAAACCCGTCAAAGTCTTTGAAACTTATCTTGCAAATTAAGCTTTAATTCAGGGCTCAAGTGGCTTGAAGGCAGTAAGGGGACTGCGAAGGACTTAAATAAAACGCTTTGCGTCAGCATTCTCTTTGTAACTTTGTAATTTTATACAAAGCGGTCATGTCGACATTCAAACCCACCCTAATAAAAAAGAATTAAAATTGCGATTTGTAATTAAATTTATATATTTCAAACGGAAAATTATTCGATCCAATGCTAATGTTGACGTAGGAATATGTAGGTAGGTCATCATCAACCCATCGCCGGCTCATTACTGAGCACGGCTCTCTTATCCGATTGAGAAGGGTTTGACCACGATGGCCAAATGCGGATCGGTAGACATCACACTCCTTTGAGAAAATTATGCACAACGCCCGGGATCGAACCCCGGCCTGACTCCCCGAATTGGGGGCCGACAACTTAACCACTAAGCATAATGGTTATCATTGTGCAATCTAGTTTCACCGTTTATCTTGTATAAAAAATAATAGGGATTCCTCAAATATTAAGTTCAAAATTCGATTTGCATTGTACTCACAGATACAAATTACATTTTAAAAAGCTTTCAAATTGTAAGGATTGATCAGAATATACATATTATACACATATGAAACATGCCCACCAGGGACTTTGCTTTGTTTATAAAAGCGTGGCACTTAAAATATGTCTATAATTTTTCTCTTCAAAATTCCGCGCTTTAAATATGCACCGCGAAAATACAGTTTGGAATATTCAGTAGTTACTGAAATATTGCATTACTTTATTTTGGGAAAACAAATCTTAGTGACAATGCACACAACTCACGGCAAAATTCCCATCTTTATGCACTTATAAAATGCAGCAATACACTGGGTTTGTGTGTTTACTTAAGTTTTACGTTGAAAAATGTTTCATCCAAGCCTACGTATGGCTTTAAACATTTAAATAATCCTACGCATTTTCTGAGAGAGACACAAAATTAAAACAACTTCATTTAAACGTGTATCAATAAAAATTCATTTTATTTAAAAGAGCTGCTGCCCGCGACTTAGTTCGCGTAAATTAAGATTATATTTTAAAACTCACGGAACATTGGTGTTCAAAATATACTTATTTATTGAATAGAATTTGTGACCCACTAATCTAACCCACATCTTACTCATTCATTTACAAACAAGTAAACTGATTGAATTTTGCAACACCTGGCCCCTAACAATTCGCAAATGTTCTCATCAATTCTTGTCAATGTACAATAGATCGCGCGATAGAACTGCAGATTTTAGGGTTGTAATATTGGAAGTAAGTATTTCTTAAGTTATTTTTACTTACCAGTGGTAGATTCTCTGGAAGGCGATTTAAAAGTACTTTCTGCTAAGATTTAAATATTTATTACTTACTAACTGATGCCCGCGACTTCATTCGCGTGGATGTAGGTTTTTAAAAATCCCATAGGAACTCTTTAATAATCCGGGGTAAAAAGTAGCCTATGTGCTAATTCAGGGTATAATCTATCTCCATTCTAAATTTCAGCCCAATCTGTTCAGCAGTTTTTGCGTGAATGAGTAACAAACATACACACACACATACATACACACGTACACATATACCCACAAACTTTCCCCTTTATAATATTAGTGTGACTTACTTACCTACTTTGTCTGTGTGGATTAGATTTCTTGAAAACTCCTTGGGAACTCCTTGATTTTCCGGTTAAAAATTATTCTTTGGATTCTCCAGGATGTCAAAATCTGTTCAGCTGCTACGCCATGAAAACGTAACAGACAGACAGACATACTTTCGCATTTATAATATTAGTTTATTCTTAATCCATCACAAGATTATAATGAAAAGCTTTATCTACTAATCTTTTCCAGATTAGAATAAAATTTTCACTAAGACTTTTAGTGATTTAACACTAATGGTCCTACGAGTAATTTTGCGAATAACAGAGATTATTTTATTATTATTTCATCGCATTGTAGTTATTTCTAGTAAGGTAGCCCTACCCTGTGTTACATCCATCTTGTAGACTATTAACAAGATTAATGTTGTGCAGTTCCGGAAATCTCGTGTTGTATCCATTACCTACTGAGAAACTTCGAAGTTCTCTTTTTACGATTCCTCTGACTCATTGAATCTTGTGAGTAGGAACTTACACTCCACAGAGTAGGTACAGCTGCATTGCACCTGTACGACGCGATTCTGTTGCGCAGAAATACCTAAAAACGCTGGCTTATTATGAGTTTTTGTCTTTATATGTGGGTTTTGTCTGGTTTATGTATGTCTGTATTGTATGGTCTGGTAAGCTTCGATTCGACTCGCTCCAGCTATACACGGCGCTGCAATTGCTTGTATAGTACAGTATGGCATATTATTTTAAACTAGCTGACGCCCGCGACTTCGTCCGCGTGGATTTAGGTTTTTCGAAATCCCGTGGGAACTCTTTGGTTTTCCGGGATAAAAAGTAGCCTATGTGCTAATCCAGGATATTATCTATCTCCATTCCGAATTTCAGCCAAATCCATCCAGTAGTTTTTGCGTGAAGGAGTAACAAACATACACACACATACACACACATACAAACTTTCGCCTTTATAATATTAGTGTGATTGAATACTTCCGAGTTTCTTGCTGGTTCTTCTCGGTAGGAACGGCATTCCGAACCAGTTGTAGATTATTTTGACGATTTAAAAGCACTTGTAAAAGTTTAATTGAATAAAAAAAATTCAATTTTGTTTTTTTTTTATTTTTAGCATTAGGCTCACCTCTTAAGCGGAGAAAAGAGATGTGTTCAGTCGACCAATCATATTCTTAATAGATGACGTACAAATGTTTCTTGCTCCCTCAAGCAAAACAACTGTGGAACTGTGTGACGTGCATTGTATAGTTGCAGGTGGTGTTGTTATCACTGTGGCAAACTGTCTAACTGCTCAGAACTTTATACTGATATTACTGTAAGGTAAAACAAAATATGTCATGTTATTTCGGAATTAGGTACTCATCGAACTCGCGTTAGTTGGAATTGGCTTTTCCTGGAATTAGGTACCTACCTTTACTGAAACTATACATAACTAGATGATTCGCATGAGTTCATCCGTGTGTAATTAGGTTTTAAAAATTCTGTGGTTACTTTGATTTTACACGATAAAGGTGCCTATGTCAATTTCCGGGACGCAAGCTACCTCTGCGACAAATTTCATAAACAGATAGGCCTTTAACAATCTGTGAGACTCTTTGATTTCCCGGGATAAAAAGTAACCCGGGAAGTAAGCTAACGCTGTATCAAAATTCACCAAAATCGGTTAAACTGTTGCGCCGTGTGAAGCTAGTAGACACACAGACTCACTTTTGCATTTATATATTGTATAATAGTAAGGATAGTAAGTTTGGACGTTTTGAACAATTTTCCATTTCAATAGTAAAACACTTGTACAAAAGAAGATATTGGAACCTTCAACTACTTTGATATATTATACCACTTTAGTTGAAGATAAACCCGTGTTGGGAATTTCAAACGGACCATTTGTAGGCGGATTTCTCCTTCGAGATGTATAAAACGTAACAATACCCGAACTGACCCGTAAATTATGAACCTTTATACGTTTCGTAATTCTCATCCTGGGGATAGAAATGAAACCCTTATTGCAATAGATGACCTTGTAGAAAATTAATTTAAAATTGTCAAAATTCTGCTCGGAATATAATTTTGAACGATTTTTAGGGTTCCGTACCTACCTCAAAAGGAAATCAGAACCCATATAGGATCACTTTGCTATCTGTCTGTCTGTTTGTCTATCTGTCTGTCCGTCCGTCCGTCCGTCGTATCTGTCAAGAAAACCTATAGGGTACTTCCCGTTGACCTAGAATCATGAAATTTGGCAGGTGGGTAGGTCTTATAGCACAAGTAAATGGAGTAAAAGTACGTTACGTAGAGTATGGAACCCTCAGTGCGCGAGTCTGACTCGCACTTAGCCGATTTTTTGTATCAATTGGCTGATTTTCTGTATGACCTAAAACTACTGTATATGTAACAGGCAGTCACGAATAGACATTAATTACGCTTCATACCAACTTGCGGTCAGCGCGTTTACTTATTTCGTATCAATCAGGATTCCATCCCTTACTACTTACCTCGCAGTTTGAGCAATTAAACTCTTTTTATCAGCAGAAAACCAGACCCATTCCATAACTGACCGTTCAAAACACATTTGTTATACCTTTTATTGGGCCATTTATTAGTCCTGAATGTACAATTTACTGTTATGTAATTTCTGTTTGAAATTTGTTTACGAATAAAAAGGAATTGTTGCTGTAGAATTTTTGTGCGTTATCGAAGCAACTTGATGAAGATCGCTACCCATATTATAAATGCGAAAGTATGTTTGTTTGCTGGTTCTTCCTTGAAACGGAGCAACGAACGGTTTGACATGATTTTTTGCTGGAAATTTAATTTTTTATGGAAAATCAAAGAGTGCTGTGCTGTCCTGTAATCACGTAATGTTTTTTTCTGAACCTCTAGCAATAATGTTTTATTCTTGACTAACTAATTTTGGTTTGGACTTTCTTCCAATAAGTTCTAAATAATAAGCAAGCATGTGTAAAGAATCTTAATAAATGAGTTTATTAAAGGCTTATTATGTAGATATTGATATTGTAGGTGACGTATATCATAATATTGATTAATGTGTTCTGCGTTCAAAGCAAAGATTTCATACAAGGTACTTACAAAGCAAAGAAGACTTTAGAAGACGTTTCAATGGAACTATAATGCAAAGGCTGTGAATTTTTTAAAGTGTTTTGGTAAGGAAAAATTGCTTTCAGAGATTTTATACTTCATAATATGCTCCACGAGGAAGCTTTAGCTATATAAATATAATGTTTATATTTTTAGAGCTCGAGAGCTGGAGACGTGGGGTTAATAATAAGCTAACATTGCAGTTGTTATTTCATAAACTCACGCGGGAAACAACGGGAAGAGTAAAACAACAATGTTGCCGTATTATACAATATATAAAGCAAACTCATTCCAGCTTGTACTGCAACCATGGAGGGTATGTGCATACCTACACACAACCATAAATCAACTCGTTCGCTCGCTCCTGTTTCGCACGGGTGGGCTTAGCCTATAAACTTTAAGTGAATGTGTTATACTTATCCTCTCTAAATTATCTCAATGATGATGACAGCAGCATTGAAACCAACTAGAAGCTTAGGTGTCATAAAAAAATGAAACACTCAATTTATTTACCAGAAAGGATCTAAGTTACAATACAATAAAACCAAACATTGTATACTTCTCGATGTTATTAGCGAATATACAGATGTCTGTATGTAAATTGCGACTTTGCAATTTACACGCGAGGCCAGTAGAGAGAGGTCTTCAAAAACATTTTGGTGAAAACTTGAATATAATCCGTCTGGCAATTTTTAGATGTGCCCTTTTAAAAAGACAGACATGAATGACTTTATTATATATCTACAGGAATTTTATTAAGAGTTCATTTAAGGAATGTCGTATCCTTCATTAAAGCAAACCATTGTAACCTGCTAAAACTACCAATAACACTCTCTATCTTTTAAATGTATATTATGCTACCGTAAAGTCGACATTGTGGCCGGAGGATCAAATGTTCGGGACAAAGGAATCGCTTAAATTATCTCGTGAAACTAGCTTCAGCAACAATATACTCAGGAACGTACGAGGCGCCCACAAATACCAAACATAATGTTCATACATAGAACGTGACATGGTATAATCAGAAATAAGTCCCACAGTCACATACCTAGTCACATTTACAGATTTTAATCAATGTAATGTTAAAATTGAGCTTAAATCAGCCCGCCGTGGTACTAAAGCGTTTTTGTATACACAGAAGCGATTTTATCACTTTTTACCAAAATTATTTTGTGTCATCGACTTCTGATCAAAAAATCTAAAATATTTTTTATTTCATCTAGGTAGCCCAACTTTATAGGCGTTTATGGGTAGGTAAAGCTTCTCTAAGAGACAATACCTTTTGTTTCATAATTCCACTTAAAACCAGACGTACGTAGAAAGTAGATTTATTTGTAAATTCTTATTACAAAGGAGCAAAAACTTTATATTTTACCTGAATACAAATTCGATAACTATGAATTCGATTTTATTGTAAAAGTTGATCCTGATACGTATACTACAGTACTAAGTTTTTTTATTGATAAAACCGTTAGGGTGAAAGCACTATCACTAAAGTTCGTCGTATATAAATGTTTCATACATTATTTATAAGGGTACACGTTTTATCTCTAACTTAAGTGATACAATATATCAATAGTTGAACATTTCGACAGATTGTTTCGTATCAGCGTTCCTTCGATTGGTAAAAGCACTATGTAACGCGTGAAAATACCAGCTGACTAGGTGAAATATTGTCCCATCTGGACATATACGAGTTTAACAAGAATTTATGGTTCAATAATGCGTAACGTATGCTCATAATATAATATGCAATAGCAGCGTCGCGTCTAGTTCATAGCGAATACCTAGTTGACTGCGTTTGCTATGTGCAGACATGAAAAGGAATTTTAGTTAGATGTGCAGAATATATACCTGATTCATTTAGTTATATTCTATTTACTTATTCACCTACCCATCTGAACTTTTCTATTATAATTCAACAAAACGTGACTAATAAATAATTAATTAGTACGCTACCGGTAGAGCACTTCCGTCCCAATTCCCGGGCACGCATCTACCTCCAACATTTCGTTAGGTATAACTATCTTCATTTTAAGCAATTACGAGTAAATATCACTTGTTTCAACGGGGAAGACACCTACAAAATTTCTTAAAGGTAAGTCTGCCAATTTGAATTTGGACTATTGCCTAAACTCTTCTCTTTCTGAGACTTATCACATAGTAGTGAACCGAGTGCTATTACTTTGATCTAACTTCGTTCGCAGGAAACCGATATAAAGCCTGATCCTTTCACAAGTACGAAGTCAAGAGCGAAAAGGGAGATAAAGAACTACCACATTTTGCACTTAACTTTACCCGTGTAAAATTAGGTCAAGTTTTATGTTGGATTCTTGTGAACCGATTTTGATCAAAGCATACCTATGTCATATTCTTACAATTTGTTATTTCAGGGTTTGAGCAGCGAAGCCTCGTCTAATCTAATGGAAAATACAGGGAGGATAATTAGAGACTAGTTTTTTAATGCCTCAACTTCTCTATAAGTATTAATTGCGTGAAGGACGTACAAGCGAATGAATAAGCGAGATATTACAAAATAACAATAATAAAACAAGTTTACAAAATTTTAAAGAAGTTTGTGAGCACAAAGTGTGTTTGTAGTACCTAGTACCACAGGAAAGAGAAAAATAAACAGCGCCAGCAGATAGTTTATTAAGAAAACGAAGTGGAGTTAAAGTACACTGGGCAAGAACAGCTTGCAACGGATGTTCTTGGCTAAATACGCGGGATGAAAAGTTTTTGTAAAAATAAAATGCTTAATTACAAGACAACGACTGTACTCCAGACTGGCTTGCGGCCAACGCGACGACTCTTTGTAATTACATCGCAAACGTTATAACATCTTATTACTTCTCTTGTAGTTTGCTGTACAGACTTAATATCTTTTTATTGATAGCGCTATAAAAATCTTTAGCTTTGTTTACATTTTTACCAAGGAAAATACTATACTCTAACGAGAACGTTTTACAGTAGATTGAAATTAAATGATAACTTGACATCCCCTTTTGTTGACTATCGGCCAAAATTAATACTCTATCTTTAACTTGTCGATAAGTTACTTAGCAACGCTGTTATTTGTCAACAAGACTTTTGACGAATAACAACATTGCTAAGTAACTTATCGACAGATTACAGATAGATTGATTTTAATTTTGGCCGTAAGTCATTGAGTGGGCGATAGAGAGAGCTGAGCTTGACATTATGGTCAAGTCAGAAATGAAAACATTTGTAGAATTCGACATAGAAGTGGTAAAGCTGGATGAAGATAATATGCGGTACTGACTGATTGATGTGGTGTCCTAAGATGCTAGAATGATGACGTACTCAGCGAAGTTTTAGTATATCCCCCACTATGTGGAATAGCGATATGAAACGAGTTGCACTGAGTCTAATTACAAGCAATACAAGATTTTGGAGTATGGAAATCTCTTTAAAAGACCTAAGTTTAGTAGTAGACACCCATCATTGAGATGAAGGTGACAACAAATAATGACGCTAGTAGCACCACTATTGGAAACTATTATTACCCTATTATTACCCTTTGACATCTAGTTGCCTTCAAGATATCTCACTTCCCATTCATTTTGGAAACTACCGCTACGTATGGTTATATACCAAGTACCTACTATCGTACGTGAAGACGGTAACTAAACGTAAGATAGCATCAAAGATGTCCCCAAAGGAAATTACTATTACGATGCTACGCCAATGTAAGCCAATTAGTGATATGGGTTTATACAATTGCCAATACATGTCCCGAATTAGTGCGGCCCAACTAAGTAAAGTACCATAACTATCGGCGAAGTCCCAGGTTAGATTGCTGTGAAACGCAAACGTATCATAGACAAACAAAAAATTAAAATCCATACACAAGTTAAAGCATATATAATAAGTACTGTGGTGAAATTCTTCTTGGGACTCATGCCAATTTCACCAGACTAAAATCCATACTAATATAAATTATTAATACGAAAGTGTGTCTATCTATCTGTCTGCTAGCATTTTACGGTCCATAACTTAAACCGATTTTGACTAAAAGTTACTTGCATCCCGGGGCAGGGCATCCTACTTTTATCCCGGAAAGTCAAAGAATTCATACGGGAATTTTAAAAATCTGAAAAAGTTGAAGATATCATCTATTTAGTACATAAATAGCTTGCATCCAGGAGATTGGCATAAAAGTAGTAACTTTTTATCCCGGAAATCAACGAGCTTCCACGGGATTTTTAAAAACCTACATAAAAACTTTCATAGTTTACAGAGGATGGCTATCTGTGTATGTAATTAATGTAATTAAATGTTATGAACAATAAAGAAAAAATACACTAAGTCGCGAGCATCATTTCATTTTTTATACTTTTAAAAGGCAGCACCTGTAAATTGCTTGCTGTTGCATAGGGAAATCCTGTTCAAATAACGTGTTCTATATTCAAATTATCTTGCTATTGGCATATCGGGGTAAAATGGATAAATGGAATGGAGCGAAAATAGGAAATAGAACCGTAGTTGTGTATACGGTAGAATGCACTGAAAAAGCCTATTTATATTTATGAGGTTTTCATACAATGGGAAAGCACTTTAATTTAATCTCAACGCATAATTTAATATTCATATAAATGCATATTGCATAATGAAAGTTCATATAATTAAATTAAAAACAAAATGGGGTTAGCAAAAAGTCATTATTTTTAAAGCGTATTTTTCCTTGCAACAGGATTTTTTTTATTTGTATGTGTGTTTTTTGTTATGGTATGATGGTTATCATCATCAACCCATCACTAGCTCCCTACTAAGTAAGAGTCTCCTCTCAGAATGAAAAGAGTTTGGCCATAATAGTCTACCACGCTCGCTAAGTGCAGATGGGCAGACTTCAAACACTTTGAAAATATTATAGAGAACTCTCAGGCATGCAGATTTCCTCACGGTATTTTCCGTCACCGTTGAAACAGGTTATACTCCAAAACGTTAGAAATGTGTGGCTGGGCTCGAGCGTCGGACCCTTCGACACGGAAGCCGACATTTTAACCAATAGGCTATTACCTATTACCCGCTATGATGTTTATGGAATGTACTAACTTACTATTTGATACCGACGTCATAATTATGTTTTATATTTCGTATCAATATAACAGTCACATGAGTCATAGTAGGAGTGAGCGCAAAAACCTATTAACAAAGCCACTACGTAAAGCCATATTCACACGTTATTATAATAATGTCCTTCCATTTTATTTTGTGGGATGATAAACAGTTCCGGTTTTTCATGTGAAAATATGACTAACTAGACAACTGGTGTTGTTTTTAAACATATTATTTTCTATACAAAACGTGGAAAAGTAAACGTGAGTAAACGAAAGACAAACTAACATTAGCGACGATAACCAAAACAAAGGGACAAACTTGCCGTGCAAAAACAAAACGAGTAGGGGTAGGTAGGTATATGAGTGAGGCAATCAGTACAATAGAGCGAAGTAGGCCATCGAAGTTCTGAACTCGTAGAAGTTGGGAACAACAGCTTTTTGCTTAGCTAGTTCAAAATTGTTCCGTTCAAAAAAAATCAACGATTTCGGCTATAAGCATTACAACTCTCAGAAAATATCTGTAATATCCATTTTCTTGTACGTAAAGGTGTATACTGATTAGGTAAAAATATGACTAACAAGATAGGTACTTAATTGACGCTGTTTTAACCCCCGACCCAAAAAGAGGGGTGTTATAAGTTTGACGTGTGTATCTGTGTATCTGTGTGTCTGTGTATCTGTCTGTGGCATCGTAGCGCCTAAATGAATGAACCGATTTTAATTTACTTTTTTTTGTTTGAAAGGTGGCTTGATCGAGAGTGTTCTTAGCTATAATCCAAAAAAAATGGTTCAGCCGTTTAAGAGTTATCAGCTCTTTTCTAGTTTTCTTGTAGAAAAGAAGGTTAGATAACCGTTAGGTTCATAATATTATGTCAATAGACAAATGTCAAGCGGTCAAGATGGACTTTGCCTAAATACATAATTATTTATTTGAAAATGATGTTTTGGAAAACTCAGATACTTTAGATCGTAGGCGCGGAATAGTCCAAGAAAATCAGTTCAGCCGTTTGAAAGTTATCAGGTCTTTTCTAGTTACTGTAACCTTCACTTGTCGGGGGTGTTATAAATTTTTAATTTACACTTGTTAATCATATTATTTTACATACGAAACGTGGAAAAGTAAACATGAAGTTAACGAAAGACAAACTAACATTAGTGACGAGAACTAAAACAATGGGGGCTAACGTGCAAAAACAAAACGGGTACTACTCAAAACGAGTGAGGCAATGGACCGAAATGGGCCATCGAAGTTCTGAACTCGTAGAAGTTGAAAACAGCAGCTTTTTGCCTAACTAGTTCACAATTGTTTTGTTCATAAAACTCCAACGGTTTCGGCTATTTGTATTTATGACTCGCACAATATAATAATATCCTTGTTCTTGTGTGTAATAGGTGTTTAATGATGCATTTACATGTAATGTAACGATTTGGAGATTGGTTTGAGCATAACATTACAATGGTGCAATTGGTTAACGCCCGCTGAGATTTTAGTCTCTGTCATTTATATAAGATAACATAACAGAGAGAGCGCTATTCTAACTTCTTTCCGTGGATAGAGTATAATAAATTCTTCTTTTTGTTATGTTTAAACAAACTATTTCTTATCATATGACATTATTTACTAATATGTAATGATATTTTTATAATTTAGTGGATACCAAGATTCCGTTGATGAGACTAGATTAACACTTTGCTCGACTTGGTCTTACTCTCTTAGAGTGTTGTTATTTTAGGTAATTTTAAGCCCAACTTAAGAAAATGTAAAAATAAAAGATAACCTGACGATAAGATTAAGGCTGACCACGAAAAGCAAATATTTCTGCCATCTATAAACTTAGTTCCACTTAGAATAACAAAAGACTTTCTCAAACTTTTGTAGTACCTAGTATCTAACTATTCTGCACCGCTCACAATATTCGATTTCATATTTATATCACGTACATAAAATTTTACAACTGTACCAACCAGTTCAGGTCATTTTACTTAAATGTAAAGACACTTTCAATAAATTATAACTTATATAACTCTTTCTATTCGTTTGGATCTGTATGTTAGCACTTACTCGTAGCATGACTTGAGTTTATTTCCCTCTTTTCTCATTTTTAAAGGAAACTATTTCACAGGCATTACCTACTTTTATATACTTATCACGTTACTAGTATGCATTTGTTACAAAGAGCTAGTTCAAGAAAAAGTTCAAGGATTTATTGTAACATTGAGCTGAAACGCGATATATAACACGAAAGCTTAGGATCGCAAATTACTTGGAAAATTTATGCATTGCTACTAGCAGAATTTCTTGTTGGTATTAAGTTTTGCGTGACGTAAAGGATGAAATACAATGTTGGCTAGAAATTTTATTTATCAGTGTTTAATTTATTAGAGTAGACCTATAGAACATTGCGCAACCGAGAAATTGGCAGAAAACAGTTGGATTAGGAAAGGCCTATAATTTCCAATAGTGGATACAAACAGACATGTGGTACTTGATTATTTTTATTCAAATTTTATCATTAAAGAATTAGTCTCTCTTTGAAATCTAATTTGTAGACACTTGTTGTAACTAATCGCTAATGCTTTTGATTCGTGGTATTGCTAAATATGTGCTTGCCAAAACTTTTCCTGATAACAAGTTGCCTTATAAAATCAAAAGACATTGAAATCAATAGGCCTTTCCCGTATTCAGCCAAACAAAAACGATCTTTATTCGTATTCAGTAAAGTTTATATTTCAATAAAAATATTAGATTTGTATTGTGTGGATATGAAAAACAATAAGGAGTAAGAGAACTAATCTAGTCTATATAACTATTTATATTTTTTGTCTCGTGTTGAGTTGTTATAGCGCAAAATTATATCTTTGATTTATTGTACAAGGCTTAATGTTATTTGCAGATCCATAAAGTTGAATTATTTGCCTGACCCTAATCAATATTGGTTAAGAACATCACATTTTAACAGTAAAATCAAGGGGAGGTTTTGAGATCAATGGTAAAATAACTTCTACGCGTAGGTATTAACAAATTGTTACAAATGTTCATATCATATCCAAAGTGAACTCAAAATAAGTAGAGTTACTTACTTAAAATTATTTTCAAGTTTTCACAGCTGCAAACTTAGCTCCGGAGAAAAGTCTAAACTTTCTTCCGGAGCTGGGTCTGATAAAAGTGTTAATGATATAAGTACGTTATTTACCGATCTTTTATAACTTAGTTTACTATGTAGGTGCTTCTGAGATTCTATGACTATGCATTCGTAGAATTTGTCCAATTCTCGGGGTGTATAATTATAGTAACGAGGTATAGGTATGTATGAATTGGTAAAGACTCCAAATCGATATTATGATGGATCTTAGAAGATTCAATATAATTATGAATAGGGACGAATTACTTTAATAACTATTTCTTTCCTTAGTTTCAAATATCTGTCAAGTTGTAATCTTTGACCAATTAGGAAACCAGGCCTATTATATGCTAGGTATATAGACTCTGCAAGACAAAATAAAACTCAAGTCACTGAAGTAGGTAACTTATAATTCAGCCCATTTTAAAATTGTTACCTTGTTGTTAAGTTTTGAATTATTTAGAGATGAAAAGAAAGAATCTATCACTGTCGATACCTGGGTATTCCTCGACCTGGTGACAATAGCAATATCCATGGATGAGGATGGATGTTATGTAAATTCCTACTGATCGAATATTCAATATTCGACATTATAAATATTTAGAGAACGCTGGAGCTTGCCAATTGTCGTCCCTGGATATTCTGGAACCGCTGCGTTCTAAAGAGGTCATTTCCAATTGTCCAAATCCTTTCAATTTTGGGCCTTATCGATAACAGGGAAAATGCAAATAGAACAAAAAGAGACATTGAGTTATGTCTGCGCATGAAATTTCTTAATTTTTTTTTTTCATGAATCTGGCTTTCTCATAAATTTTTAAGTTATCAAATCTTGACGATTTGATAACTTAACGGTTTGACAAGAAACTGTTTACATTAAACCGATAAGCCCGAGTAACTGAGCTTGGACCTTAATTTGTTTCTAGCGTAAGCCTTGAGGCTACGTATCTAAAGGGTCGTAATGAAGTTCATGTCATCATCATACGGAGATACCCGCTATAACGGTAGGTATTTATACTCGTAGAGCGCCGTTCGACGAAATGAAGCCGTGATTAGACCGTGTGACGGTGTGCGTATAATCTCATAAATACAGAACCCTTCAGAAATTGAGTAGTGGTGCGTCTTAGACATTTTCGTAATATTTTTAGGGCAAGATATGCCCAGAGATAACTTGCTGAAATAGAATCTGCTCTCAAAACAGATGACAAGTGAAATCAAAAGAGCCATAATTTCGTTAAATAATAATATTATAGTATGTTTATTTAATTTTGTAAAAAGGATTATAACTAATTATACTTACATACCTACTTTTAAAGAAATAATATTCGTAACAGTTGATTTTATATTACTTTATGAAATGAATATATGCTAGTTAGGCAAAATACGAAACCCATTTCGAATTTTAGTTTACTACTGTTCCAACATTGTAAACACTTGAAATTCGCAGTGAACAAAATGCATTTGTGAGAAGTCTCGAAATCCGCATGTGCTTACGAAATACTTCAGCTAAATATCTGAAACGTGTAAACAGAAACAGGAAATTTATTTATTCCATGCAGCTAGAAATCTTTTTGGAAGAAAATGTTGCCAAGGACAAATAATACGTGATTCTTTTATTTTGAAAATACTTACCAGCAACTCATGTATTATGACTTGAGAATGGAGTCTATACCATGACTAACTGACTAACTTTACAACCAATAAGCATAACAAATAAATATAATACTATAGCAGCGTTTGCATTTGTTAATCGGACCGCGGTCAACGGACCCAAAAAGTTTTATACATATCATTTTCCAAAAGTTGATTCATGCATGATTTTTTTATCAATATGTTTATGTAATTTTTTCATGTTTATGAATATTAAGTATTTGAATAATACAATAATTTATTCATTATACCTACTGTGAGTTAGTTTGTATGATATAAAGTTTGGAGGATTTTCGACTTCAATGAATTTAATGCATAGACTAAGCAATTCCTTTATTCGTTGTCTATTAAAATTTGGACGGAAATAAAGCATACTCTTTTTAAATGTCGATAGAATTCTAGGTCAAACCGTAATCTATAGTGCCCAGATAGTGCCATATAAATTTTTACTAGCGGATCACAAACGGCCATAAAATAACCTATTTTATATCTTTTATTTCAACAGTATATTTTGGGCAGAGAAATAGCCAACAGTATGTTTAAATAGCTGATACCTTAGACTTCACGTGGATTTAGATTTTAAAAATTCCTTGGAAACCCTTTTATTTTACGGGATAAAAAGTAGCTTATATTACTCTCCAAGTTTTTAGATATATCCATACTAAAAGTCACGTCAATCTGTTGTGTGTATCCGTTGCGGCGTAATTGAAAGACTAACCAACCAATAAACACACTCTAGCATTCATAATATGGATAGGAAAGGTGAAAATAGTGTTAACTGAAAACAAAAGTAACGAATACTCCGTCTTCGGATCCGTGGGAATTCCGAAAAATCTGCTATTTTTCCTTGTCTATATTAAAATGAAAATCTTTGTGCAAAATTTAAGTCCAAGGGTTTGTGTTGGGCGTTGATGACAGTGATTCAGGATTTTTATTTTTATATACTTATCTATATGTATTTTTTTTTATTTCAGGTAAGTGCACGCTTAAAACCAACAAGGCGTAAGTTTTGAAGGTAAACCAGAAGTACAATAAACTCTACGCTGGAAACACTTAAAAGCTGCAGAAAAAAAAAAATATTCTGGATGGACGAAAAAGATTGAAAACTTTAACCTGAAACACTACATCAGCATTATTAAATTATAGATATCTATATTAATATTTATCGCAACTGTATAATTTCTGTTACCAGCTGTATATTCGTAGATATACGTTTCTTCTTCCTAGATTTTACTGACAATCATATTTGTTTAACCGAAATGAACACACGTTTTTAGTGTTCCGTACCTCAAAAGGAAAAACGGAACCCTTATAGGATCACTTTGTTGTCTGTCTGTCTGTCCGTCCGTCGTCAATTCTTCATATTGCTTGATAGGCTGATTCCGTTAATATCAATCAGTCAATTAATTCTTTTTTAAATATGAAAAATCGATAAGAAGTGAGTTTGCCTGTATTTTTCGGATAATTACTTAAACTGAATTGAATTATGATTGATTTAGGCTTCCCTAGACAATGCTGGTAAAATGCTTAAGATAAAAGGCATGATAAAAGCTTTTTACTGTTGAAGTTTCTAATATACCTAAAAGAGTCTTCACACCTGAACATAAATAAATTAGGAGATAATGGTCTATTTTGATACAATAATAAAGATTTGAAAATTATGTTCTGCCTGTTACAGTTGATCCATACTAATATTATAAATGCGAAAGTGTGTCTGTCTGTTTGTCTGTCTGCTACGTTTTCACGGCTCACCGCTGAACCGATTTTAATGTTGGTAAAGAGTTAGCTTAAATCCCGGGGACGGACATAGGCTACTTTTTATCCCGGAAAATCATAGAGTGCCTACAGGACTCTTGAGTCTATCCGTTAAACCGATTTATATGTGTCACAGAGATAGCTTACGTCCCGGAAATTGACTTCGGCAACTTTTTATCCCGAAAAAGCAAAGAGTTCCGACGGGATTTTACAAACCTAAATCCACGCAGACGGAGTCGCGGGCATCATCTAGTATTTAATAATACTTTTAAAATGACATTTATCAAACAACACTTTAGTAATTAACGCTAAAGCTAGGACAATCTCTTCCTTTTGGCGTAAAGCCAGAACAACAGTGCAAAATTAAAAATTAAACTCATCAAATAAGTAATAGGTACGAGTGTGTATACCTATGTTGTTTTTACTAAATATAAGCTAAGTTGAGCTATAAGTAGTAGTGTTTTTTTAAAATCAGATACAAGTTATCTCTTGACTGCAATCGCGCCTGGTGGTAAGTGATGATGCAGTCTAAGAATGGAAGCAGGCTAACCTGGAAGGGGTACCTATGTTGTGTGACTTTGTTGCTCCTTTTTTCTAATGATAATTGTTAGAAGTTTGATTTCTACGATTTATCGTACACTAATATTCAATTAAAAACGTTAGAATTTTCCTGAGTAAAAGCAAGGGCGTACTTGAACTTATTTTATTTGCTAAGCATATCGTGACGTGAATATAAAGTTCTCAAACAGGATAAATCTCACGTACTGCCTTTATAAAATTTGAATTTATAAAACTTCGATCAGCGCGTTCTTCGATACGTGAAACACGTATTGATTGCTTATCTACAATAGGTTAAATGTACATAGTAGGTGGATTATGGGATATTTTCAAAAAATATTCCACAATTTAAGGCTGGTGGAAGAAACCTCTCCGGCAGAGATAAGCTGCCCTACATGCTCGCCCTTTTCATTGTAAATGTTTTCGTTTTAATGCATTCATTATAATGATCACCGTCGGCCCACTATTGAGCATGAGTTGCCTCTATGGCCGTAGTTCACCACACTGGCCAAGTGTGGATTGGCTGACTGAATGATGCATGAACTTAAACAAATTATTTGTTAGCTATTTAATAGATTGCACCCGCTATAGTTTTCGTAATGCCAGGTTAAAAGGAAACTCTTTTTGAGAAAGCTCGGATTAAGGCAAATGCGTTTTGAACATCCATTTATCCTCTCATGGAATTAATATTAAGTATGTGTATATTTTTATAATATGAAATCTATTTCCCTTTCCATTTGACTGAACATAAAGATACCTAATGCGTAGAGTAGGTACGACACCAGACCAAGGAATATGATTCGATTTTCGGTTTTCACTCCGCTTCAATGAAGTTTCAGTAACCGTTGAGTTACTCTTACTTTATAATTTTATATTTTTTTGGATTATTTCATCCTTCAATAATTATGTTAAGTAAACTGCGTTAAACTATCAATTATTATTGATTAATGTATAGGTAATTATAATATGTTCATTTAAATGAATACAATTGCGTGTTATTTTCACAAAATAAAATAAACAAGTGAAATTATATTACAGACATGCAAACTCGTTTGCAAAGTTGTGTTTAAAGTTTAAACAAACGCATTATTCAACAAAAGAGATTTACCGCTTACGAGTGTCCCATATATTCGTCTCAACGCGCATCTGTCTCTTATCTCTAGCTGAATTTATTTAATATATTAGTCACTTGTGGGAACTTGGGAACTGTCCCGCCATATTATGATTCATGAATTTCCTAGTGGGAATATAAATCACTGTGGGGAGTCCACAAAAGCACACCCACATAATGATAAAACAGATGCAAGTTTATTTGAACTAAAATAGGTATATTTTCAGTAGTACTGGTAGTATAGTAGACATACACTTACTATATATGGTGGTAGAGTATCAACATATCATATTTGATTGATATATAAAAAAATTGTATCTTTGCGAAAATATACATAGCCACTCATAATCTGGGAAAAATAAAGTACCTACGTAAGTTTTTAAAGTTAAGCATTGTATTGTAAAGATGATAATATATATATAAGTGAAAAACAAGTAGATATGTTACATATGTATCTAAAGTGAAGACTTAAAACTAGGAGACTTGGTTCACATTTGTAGAGAGAGCGTTATCTGTTCTACTCTCATACGTTCTTATCTTCTATCTTACTCACCAACGAACACGAATTACCTATATAATAATATCTACTCCATGTTATATGAAAGTAGCATGATATATTTACGCAGTATGAAATTCTATTAGCGACTACATGCCACTACTACATTACGATTTATCAACGGCTTGCGTTATTTTTAAACGGATTTGCACTACAAAACACTAACCCGCAGTAAATACTTCTACTAAGTACGTAAATTATTCCGACATGAATAACAACAGAGTAGTTACATAATGAATAATATTATGGAAATGTGCGTAAACGAATATTCAAGGCTAATTATAATAAACATTCAGCGAACTAGGTCTGGTATAGGTTTATGTTACTGTCATATTTATATTAGAAAGCATATTATGCCTATCAAGGACAATTTCGAATCAAATTCAAATTCGATTTTCAAAAATCCTATGGGAACTCTTTGGTTTTTCGGGACAAAATGTCCAACCCCGGAACGCAAGCTATCTCTGTACTAACATCAAAACAGGTTAAATGGATAGGTGCCCGTGAACTTAGCAGAGCATATGCCAGCAGATCAAAAATAAAAAGGAGTTCCCTTCGCATGCAGCAGAGTTCTATAGTTCCTGATACTTTTTAAAGATAGTTCTGGCGTTTTTACTAAAAAAATCGCAGTTGAAATAATGCTCTGCTAACTTCCGGTAGCAGATCATTTTCGAGCAAAGTGAAAAAAAAAGAGTTCTCTGTACGCACATATCTCAGTTCTATAGTTCCTCATACTTTATAATGATAGTTCTGGCATATAAACCTAAAAAAAGTCAAATGAAAAAATCAATAAATTTTCAAATTTAGTCATCATAAGTAATTTAAAAAAATTCTAGCAGCTAGAACTCTAATCTCAGAACCTAGAACTCTACGATTTCTTATAGCTCATTAACTAAGCTATTAAATAAAGCTATTAATTAGCCCAGAACTCACAAAGAAGTCCCAGCAGAGCATAGAAGAATAGTTATAAACAATAAATTTTCAAACTTCACACCAAAAGTTGTTAAAAAATTTCCAGCTGCTAGAACTCTCATCTCAGGGGCTAGAACTCCTCGATTTATTAAAGATTATTAACATAGCTATAAAATAAAGCTATAAACTAGCCCAGAACTCTCAAAAAAGTGCCAGCAGAGCATACAAGAAGAGTCATGATACACTAATTTTCAAACTTATTATCATAAGCCATGAAAAAAATTCCAGCTGAGAGAACTCTGATCTCAGAGGCTAGAACTCCTTGATTTCATAAATATTATTGACAAAGCTATAAAAGAAAGCCATTAACTTGCCCAGAACTCTCAAAAAGTGCCAGCAGAGCATACAAGAAGAGTCATAAACGATAAATTTTCAAACTTAAAAATCACAAGTTACTAAAAAATTTCCAGCTGCTAGAACTCTCTTCTCAGAGGCTAGAACTCCTCGATCTCTTAAAGATTATTAACATAGCTATGAAACAAAGCCATTAACTAGCCCAGAACTCTCAAAAAAGTGCCAGCAGAGCATACAAGAAGAGTCATGATACACTAATTTTCAAACTTATTATCAGACGCCATAAAAAAAATCTAGCTACTAGAACTCTAGAACTCTGATCTCAGAGGCTAGAACTCCTCGATTTCTTAAATATTATTGACAAAGCTATAAAACAAAGCCATTAACTTGCCCAGAACTCTCAAAAAACAGCCAGCAGAGCATACAAGAAGAGTCATAAACGATAAATTTTCAAACTTAAAAATCACAAGTTACTAAAAAATTTCCAGCTGCTAGAACTCTCATCTCAGGGGCTAGAACTCCTCGATTTCTTAAGGATTATTAACATACCTATTGAACAAAGCCATTAACTAGACAAGAACTCTCAAAAAAGTGCCAGCAGAGCATACAAGAAGAGTCATGATGCACTAATTTTCAAACTTATTATCATACGCCATGAAAAAAATTCCAGCTGCTAGAACTCTGATCTCAGAGGCTAGAACTCCTCGATTTCTTAAATATTATTGACAAAGCTATAAAACGAAGCTATCAACTAAACCAGAACTCTCAAAAAAGTGCCAGCAGAGCATACAAGAAGAGTCATAAACGATAAATTTTCAAACTTAAAAATCACAAGTTACTAAAAAATTTCCAGCTGCTAGAACTCTCATCTCAGGGGCTAGAACTCCTCGATTTCTTAAAGATTATTAACATACCTATTGAACAAAGCCATTAACTAGACAAGAACTCTCAAAAAAGTGCCAGTAGAGCATACAAGAAGAGTCATGATGCACTAATTTTCAAACTTATTATCATACGCCATGAAAAAAATTCCAGCTGCTAGAACTCTGATCTCAGAGGCTAGAACTCCTCGATTTCTTCAATATTATTGACAAAGCTATAAAACGAAGCCATTAACTAGACCAGAACTCTCAAAAAAGTGGCAGCAGAGCATACAAGAAGAGTCATAAACGATAAATTTTTAAACTTAAAAATCACAAGTTACTAAAAAATTTCCAGCTGCTAGAACTCTCATCTCAGGGGCTAGAACTCCTCGATTTCTTTAAGATTATTAACATAGCTATAAAATAAAGCTATAAACTAGCCCAGAACTCTCAAAAAAGTGCCAGCAGAGCATACAGAAGAGTCATGATACACTAATTTTCAAACTTATTATCATAAGCCATGAAAAAAATTCCAGCTGATAGAACTCTGGTCTCAGAGGCTAGAACTCCTCGATTTCTTAAATATTATTGACAAAGCTATAAAACGAAGCCATCAACTAAACCAGAACTCTCAAAAAGGTGCCAGCAGAGCATACAAGAAGAGTCATAAACGATAAATTTTCAAACTTAAAAATCACAAGTTACTAAAAAATTTCCAGTTGCTAGAACTCTCATCTCAGGGGCTAGAACTCCTCGATTTCTTGAAGATTATTAACATACCTATTGAAAAAAGCCATTAACTAGACCAGAACTCTCAAAAAAGTGCCAGCAGAGCATACAAGTATAGTCATGATGCACTAATTTTCAAACTTATTATCATGCGCCATGAAAAAAATTCCAGCTGCTAGAACTCTGATGTCAGAGGCTAGAATTCCTCGATTCCTTAAATATTATTGACAAAGCTATAAAACGAAGCCATCAACTAAACCAGAACTCTCAAAAAAGTGCCAGCAGAGCATACAAGAAGAGTCGTAAACGATAAATTTTCAAACTTAAAAACCACAAGTTACTAAAAAATTTCCAGCTGCTAGAACTCTCATCTCAGGGGCTAGAACTCCTTGATTTCTTGAAGATTATTAACATACCTATTGAACAAAGCCTTAAACTAGACCAGAACTCTCAAAAAAGTGCCAGCAGAGCATACAAGAAGAGTCATAAACGATAAATTTTCAAACTTAAAAATCACAAGTTACTAAAAAATTTCCAGCTGCTAGAACTCTCATCTCAGGGGCTAGAACTCCTCGATTTCTTAAAGATTATTAACATAGCTATAAAATAAAGCTATAAACTAGCCCAGAACTCTCAAAAAAGTGCCAGCAGAGCATACCAGAAGAGTCATGATACACTAATTTTCAAACTTATTATCATGCGCCATGAAAAAAATTCCAGCTGCTAGAACTCTGATGTCAGAGGCTAGAACTCCTCGATTTCTTAAATATTATTGACAAAGCTTTAAAACGAAGCCATCAACTAAACCAGAACTCTCAAAAAAGTGCCAGCAGAGCATACAAGAAGAGTCATAAACGATAAATTTTCGAACTTAAAAATCACAAGTTACTAAAAAATTTCCAGCTGCTAGAACTCTCATCTCAGGGGCTAGAACTCCTCGATTTCTTTAAGTTTATTAACATACCTATAAAACAAAGCCATTAACTAGACCAGAACTCTCAAAAAAGTGCCAGCAGAGCTTACAAGAAGAGTCATGATGCACTAATTTTCAAACTTATTATCATACGCCATGAAAAAAATTCCAGCTGCTAGAACTCTGATCTCAGAGGCTAGAACTCCTCGATTTCTTAAATATTATTGACAAAGCTATAAAACAAAGCCATTAACTAGACCAGAACTCTCAAAAAAGTGCCAGCAGAGCATACAAGAAGAGTCATGATGCACTAATTTTCAAACTTATTATCATACGCCATGAAAAAATTCCAGCTGCTAGAATTCCTCGATTTCTTAAATATTATTGACAAAGTAACTTGTGATTTTTAAGTTTGAAAATTTATCGTTTATGACTCTTCTTGTATGCTCTGCTGGCACTTTTTTGAGAGTTCTGGTTTAGTTGATGGCTTCGTTTTATAGCTTTGTCAATAATATTTAAGAAATCGAGGAGTTCTAGCCTCTGAGATCAGAGTTCTAGCAGCTGGAATTTTTTTCATGGCGTATGATAATAAGTTTGAAAATTAGTGCATCATGACTCTTCTTGTATGCTCTGCTGGCACTTTTTTGAGAGTTCTGGTCTAGTTAATGGCTTTGTTTTATAGGTATGTTAATAATCTTAAAGAAATCGAGGAGTTCTAGCCCCTGAGATGAGAGTTCTAGCAGCTGGAAATTTTTTAGTAACTTGTGATTTTTAAGTTCGAAAATTTATCGTTTATGACTCTTCTTGTATGCTCTGCTGGCACTTTTTTGAGAGTTCTGGTTTAGTTGATGGCTTCGTTTTAAAGCTTTATCAATAATATTTAAGAAATCGAGGAGTTCTAGCCTCTGACATCAGAGTTCTAGCAGCTGGAATTTTTTTCATGGCGCATGATAATAAGTTTGAAAATTAGTGCATCATGACTATTCTTGTATGCTCTGCTGGCACTTTTTTGAGAGTTCTGGTCTAGTTAATGGCTTTGTTTTATAGGTATGTTAATAATCTTAAAGAAATCGAGGAGTTCTAGCCCCTGAGATGAGAGTTCTAGCAGCTGGAAATTTTTTAGTAACTTGTGATTTTTAAGTTTAAAAATTTATCGTTTATGACTCTTCTTGTATGCTCTGCTGGCACTTTTTTGAGAGTTCTGGTCTAGTTAATGGCTTCGTTTTATAGCTTTGTCAATAATATTTAAGAAATCGAGGAGTTCTAGCCTCTGAGATCAGAGTTCTAGCAGCTATAATTTTTTTCATGGCGTATGATATTAAGTTTGGAAATTAGTGCATCATGACTCTTCATGTATGCTCTGCTGGCACTTTTTTGAGAGTTCTGGGCAAGTTAATGGCTTTTTTTTATAGCTTTATCAATAATATTAATGAAATCGAGGAGTTCTAGCCTCTGAGATCAGAGTTCTATCAGCTGGAATTTTTTTCATGGCTTATGATAATAAGTTTGAAAATTAGTGTATCATGACTCTTCTGGTATGCTCTGCTGGCACTTTTTTGAGAGTTCTGGGCTAGTTTATAGCTTTATTTTATAGCTATGTTAATAATCTTTAAGAAATCGAGGAGTTCTAGCCCCTGAGATGAGAGTTCTAGCAGCTGGAAATTTTTTAGTAACTTGTGATTTTTAAGTTTGAAAATTTATCGTTTATGACTCTTCTTGTATGCTCTGCTGGCACTTTTTTGAGAGTTCTGGTCTAGTTTAAGGCTTTGTTCAATAGGTATGTTAATAATCTTCAAGAAATCAAGGAGTTCTAGCCCCTGAGATGAGAGTTCTAGCAGCTGGAAATTTTTTAGTAACTTGTGATTTTTAAGTTTGAAAATTTATCGTTTACGACTCTTCTTGTATGCTCTGCTGGCACTTTTTTGAGAGTTCTGGTTTAGTTGATGGCTTCGTTTTATAGCTTTGTCAATAATATTTAAGGAATCGAGGAATTCTAGCCTCTGACATCAGAGTTCTAGCAGCTGGAATTTTTTTCATGGCGCATAATAATAAGTTTGAAAATTAGTGCATCATGACTATACTTGTATGCTCTGCTGGCACTTTTTTGAGAGTTCTGGTCTAGTTAATGGCTTTGTTCAATAGGTATGTTAATAATCTTCAAGAAATCGAGGAGTTCTAGCCCCTGAGATGAGAGTTCTAGCAGCTGGAAATTTTTTAGTAACTTGTGATTTTTAAGTTTGAAAATTTATCGTTTATGACTCTTCTTGTATGCTCTGCTGGCACCTTTTTGAGAGTTCTGGTTTAGTTGATGGCTTCGTTTTATAGCTTTGTCAATAATATTTAAGAAATCGAGGAGTTCTAGCCTCTGAGACCAGAGTTCTATCAGCTGGAATTTTTTTCATGGCTTATGATAATAAGTTTGAAAATTAGTGTATCATGACTCTTCTGGTATGCTCTGCTGGCACTTTTTTGAGAGTTCTTGTCTAGTTAATGGCTTTGTTCAATAGGTATGTTAATAATCTTTAAGAAATCGAGGAGTTCTAGCCCCTGAGATGAGAGTTCTAGCAGCTGGAAATTTTTTAGTAACTTGTGATTTTTAAGTTTAAAAATTTATCGTTTATGACTCTTCTTGTATGCTCTGCTGCCACTTTTTTGAGAGTTCTGGTCTAGTTAATGGCTTCGTTTTATAGCTTTGTCAATAATATTGAAGAAATCGAGGAGTTCTAGCCTCTGAGATCAGAGTTCTAGCAGCTGGAATTTTTTTCATGGCGTATGATAATAAGTTTGAAAATTAGTGCATCATGACTCTTCTTGTATGCTCTGCTGGCACTTTTTTGAGAGTTCTTGTCTAGTTAATGGCTTTGTTCAATAGGTATGTTAATAATCTTTAAGAAATCGAGGAGTTCTAGCCCCTGAGATGAGAGTTCTAGCAGCTGGAAATTTTTTAGTAACTTGTGATTTTTAAGTTTAAAAATTTATCGTTTATGACTCTTCTTGTATGCTCTGCTGCCACTTTTTTGAGAGTTCTGGTCTAGTTAATGGCTTCGTTTTATAGCTTTGTCAATAATATTGAAGAAATCGAGGAGTTCTAGCCTCTGAGATCAGAGTTCTAGCAGCTGGAATTTTTTTCATGGCGTATGATAATAAGTTTGAAAATTAGTGCATCATGACTCTTCTTGTATGCTCTGCTGGCACTTTTTTGAGAGTTCTTGTCTAGTTAATGGCTTTGTTCAATAGGTATGTTAATAATCTTTAAGAAATCGAGGAGTTCTAGCCCCTGAGATGAGAGTTCTAGCAGCTGGAAATTTTTTAGTAACTTGTGATTTTTAAGTTTGAAAATTTATCGTTTATGACTCTTCTTGTATGCTCTGCTGGCACTTTTTTGAGAGTTCTGGTTTAGTTGATAGCTTCGTTTTATAGCTTTGTCAATAATATTTAAGAAATCGAGGAGTTCTAGCCTCTGAGATCAGAGTTCTAGCAGCTGGAATTTTTTTCATGGCGTATGATAATAAGTTTGAAAATTAGTGCATCATGACTCTTCTTGTATGCTCTGCTGGCACTTTTTTGAGAGTTCTTGTCTAGTTAATGGCTTTGTTCAATAGGTATGTTAATAATCCTTAAGAAATCGAGGAGTTCTAGCCCCTGAGATGAGAGTTCTAGCAGCTGGAAATTTTTTAGTAACTTGTGATTTTTAAGTTTGAAAATTTATCGTTTATGACTCTTCTTGTATGCTCTGCTGGCACTTTTTTGAGAGTTCTTGTCTAGTTAATGGCTTTGTTCAATAGGTATGTTAATAATCTTTAAGAAATCGAGGAGTTCTAGCCCCTGAGATGAGAGTTCTAGCAGCTGGAAATTTTTTAGTAACTTGTGATTTTTAAGTTTGAAAATTTATCGTTTATGACTCTCTTGTATGCTCTGCTGGCACTTTTTTGAGAGTTCTGGGCAAGTTAATGGCTTTCTTTTATAGCTTTATCAATAATATTAATGAAATCGAGGAGTTCTAG
Source organism: Maniola jurtina (assembly GCF_905333055.1). NCBI lineage: Eukaryota > Metazoa > Arthropoda > Insecta > Lepidoptera > Nymphalidae > Maniola > Maniola jurtina. The sequence goes on from NC_060033.1 coordinate 8,345,854, forward strand.
CCTCTGAGATCAGAGTTCTATCAGCTGGAATTTTTTTCATGGCTTATGATAATAAGTTTGAAAATTAGTGTATCATGACTCTTCTTGTATGCTCTGCTGGCACTTTTTTGAGAGTTCTGGTTTAGTTGATAGCTTCGTTTTATAGCTTTGTCAATAATATTTAAGAAATCGAGGAGTTCTAGCCTCTGAGATCAGAGTTCTAGCAGCTGGAATTTTTTTCATGGCGTATGATAATAAGTTTGAAAATTAGTGCATCATGACTCTTCTTGTATGCTCTGCTGGCACTTTTTTGAGAGTTCTTGTCTAGTTAATGGCTTTGTTCAATAGGTATGTTAATAATCCTTAAGAAATCGAGGAGTTCTAGCCCCTGAGATGAGAGTTCTAGCAGCTGGAAATTTTTTAGTAACTTGTGATTTTTAAGTTTGAAAATTTATCGTTTATGACTCTTCTTGTATGCTCTGCTGCCACTTTTTTGAGAGTTCTGGTCTAGTTAATGGCTTCGTTTTATAGCTTTGTCAATAATATTGAAGAAATCGAGGAGTTCTAGCCTCTGAGATCAGAGTTCTAGCAGCTGGAATTTTTTTCATGGCGTATGATAATAAGTTTGAAAATTAGTGCATCATGACTCTTCTTGTATGCTCTGCTGGCACTTTTTTGAGAGTTCTTGTCTAGTTAATGGCTTTGTTCAATAGGTATGTTAATAATCTTTAAGAAATCGAGGAGTTCTAGCCCCTGAGATGAGAGTTCTAGCAGCTGGAATTTTTTTAGTAACTTGTGATTTTTAAGTTTGAAAATTTATCGTTTATGACTCTTCTTGTATGCTCTGCTGGCACTTTTTTGAGAGTTCTGGTTTAGTTGATAGCTTCGTTTTATAGCTTTGTCAATAATATTTAAGAAATCGAGGAGTTCTAGCCCCTGAGATGAGAGTTCTAGCAGCTGGAAATTTTTTAGTAACTTGTGATTTTTAAGTTTGAAAATTTATCGTTTATGACTCTCTTGTATGCTCTGCTGGCACTTTTTTGAGAGTTCTGGGCAAGTTAATGGCTTTCTTTTATAGCTTTATCAATAATATTAATGAAATCGAGGAGTTCTAGCCTCTGAGATCAGAGTTCTATCAGCTGGAATTTTTTTCATGGCTTATGATAATAAGTTTGAAAATTAGTGTATCATGACTCTTCTTGTATGCTCTGCTGGCACTTTTTTGAGAGTTCTGGTTTAGTTGATAGCTTCGTTTTATAGCTTTGTCAATAATATTTAAGAAATCGAGGAGTTCTAGCCTCTGAGATCAGAGTTCTAGCAGCTGGAATTTTTTTCATGGCGTATGATAATAAGTTTGAAAATTAGTGCATCATGACTCTTCTTGTATGCTCTGCTGGCACTTTTTTGAGAGTTCTTGTCTAGTTAATGGCTTTGTTCAATAGGTATGTTAATAATCCTTAAGAAATCGAGGAGTTCTAGCCCCTGAGATGAGAGTTCTAGCAGCTGGAAATTTTTTAGTAACTTGTGATTTTTAAGTTTGAAAATTTATCGTTTATGACTCTTCTTGTATGCTGTGCTGGCTGTTTTTTGAGAGTTCTGGGCAAGTTAATGGCTTTGTTTTATAGCTTTGTCAATAATATTTAAGAAATCGAGGAGTTCTAGCCTCTGAGATCAGAGTTCTAGTAGCTAGATTTTTTTTATGGCGTCTGATAATTAGTTTGAAAATTAGTGTATCATGACTCTTCTTGTATGCTCTGCTGGCACTTTTTTGAGAGTTCTGGGCTAGTTAATGGCTTTGTTTCATAGCTATGTTAATAATCTTTAAGAGATCGAGGAGTTCTAGCCTCTGAGAAGAGAGTTCTAGCAGCTGGAAATTTTTTAGTAACTTGTGATTTTTAAGTTTGAAAATTTATCGTTTATGACTCTTCTTGTATGCTCTGCTGGCACTTTTTGAGAGTTCTGGGCAAGTTAATGGCTTTCTTTTATAGCTTTGTCAATAATATTTATGAAATCAAGGAGTTCTAGCCTCTGAGATCAGAGTTCTCTCAGCTGGAATTTTTTTCATGGCTTATGATAATAAGTTTGAAAATTAGTGTATCATGACTCTTCTTGTATGCTCTGCTGGCACTTTTTTGAGAGTTCTGGGCTAGTTTATAGCTTTATTTTATAGCTATTTTAATAATCTTTAATAAATCGAGGAGTTCTAGCCCCTGAGATGAGAGTTCTAGCAGCTGGAAATTTTTTAACAACTTTTGGTGTGAAGTTTGAAAATTTATTGTTTATAACTATTCTTCTATGCTCTGCTGGGACTTTTTTGTGAGTTCTGGGCTAATTAATAGCTTTATTTAATAGCTTAGTTAATGAGCTAATTTGAAAATTTATTGATTTTTTCATTTGACTTTTTTTAGGTTTATATGCCAGAACTATCATTATAAAGTATGAGGAACTATAGAACTGAGATATGTGCGTACAGAGAACTCTTTTTTTTTCACTTTGCTCGAAAATGATCTGCTACCGGAAGTTAGCAGAGCATTATTTCAACTGCGATTTTTTTAGTAAAAACGCCAGAACTATCTTTAATAAGTATCAGGAACTATAGAACTCTTCTGCATGCGAAGGGAACTCCTTTTTATTTTTGATCTGCTGGCATATGCTCTGCTAAGTTCACGGGCACAATGGATAGGCCGTGAAAACTAAACAGACTAACTATAACAGCTACATAAAAACTGTTCCTAACGATACTTTATATCATCCAGTCTATATTGATGAGCATTATAGTTTGTAACAACATCAAACTTCAACACGCTTCGAAGGCTCTGCCAAATGCAAACTTTCCTTCAACTTTACGGATTGACATGGAAACTTTTTATCCGGGTAAGCCAGAGTGATGAGATCAGACCCGGCACACCCTTTTAAATAAATCATATAAGTTACCCGTACATCAAAAGCTTTACATACAAATCGAATCGGATTTTGGTTTGTTCTTTTATTCACATAGGTCTATTTTGTTGAACTCAAAGGATGGGCTTTACTCATTAAAATGCTTTTTAAATTAAAAATGATTCATTCTAAATTGAATGGGTTCCAACTTGGTTGCAACGGATGGTATATTTTATGACAGGTTATTTTAAGAAAGCTAGAAAAAAGAGTGTTTGATTTGCGTTAGGATGAAAAATACAAACGACAAACGGTTGTATTTTTCATCCTAATACAAATCAAACACTCATTTTTCTAGCACTTTTGTCCTAGGTAGATAATAAATGAAAAAAAAATATGCCAACAATACATTTGAGGTAACTAAATAAAAACCAGCGCAAAAGAAGCGGGTACTTTCCGCCTCTCTTTATGCAAATTTTGTCGTGGTTTGAATATAAAACAGCTACCAGGTGTCTCTACTTTCAAAACCTTGTCTTGTACAAACTCGTGTCAAGAACGCCTAGGTATATAAATATAATTATAAGTAATATATATAAAAATTAAAATTTAAAAAAAACATATTTTTTGCAAGATTTTTAATACTGAATATTTTGGTATAGTAAGTATCAAAATTTAGTTTTAGTTATTCAAACCGCTGTTCTTTAAAACTGGACCGATCGCAAAAATTCTTATAAAAAATTTACAGGAAAAGTGTATCTATCCTCTTATATTATTTATTTGTTAAAAATTATTGAAATTTGTCAAACATGGCGGTAAAAAAGAGATTTTTTCGGGTTTTTGGATTGTCATATTTGTTTTAGTAATTAGCTTTTAGAAAAGGAAATAATATTGTATAAATTAGAACTAGATTTTTCAGAAAAAATGCGTTTGTATGGAGAAAGGGCCAATAGAGTCAGTCCCCTCTTAAACGGTTTTAAATTACACAAGTGCTGATTTTTTTACTAACATATAAAACACAAACAATTGTTACAACACTGTTTAACTTACAAAAGTATAGAAGCTTTAATCTTACACATAGTAGATATAGATAGTAGATATAGACATAGAAGATATAGTATCTTATTCCACCGTAAAAAGAAAAATTTACACACTTTGTGAAGTAATCAAATCTGTAGTGTACTTTAGCTAGTTAAATGCAAGGAAAAGCGTAAATTACACTTGGCTTAGTTCTAAACTTTAAACTTTGACTTTGGCCAGGAGCCAGAGGAAAACTAGAAAAAGATTGTCCTAGTTTTCTGTTTTCTACGTTAATTTTCACCGTGGCTAAGAGAGTACTTTAAATTATTGGCAAAACTTTAAGTTCGTCTACGTTTAAAAACAGAAATGAATAAAATGTAAACACCTATGAATATTTTAAAGGCATTTAAGAACGGTTTCAAATTGGCATTTTTTACTTTTATACGCTTACTAGAGGATGCCCGCGACTTCGTCCGCGTGGATTTAGGTTTTTAAAGATCCCGTGGGAACTGTTTGATATTCCAGGATAAAAAGTTGCCTATGTCAATTGCAGGGACGCAAGCTACCTCGGTTCCAAATTTCACGCAAATCGGTTAAGCGGATGGGTATTTAGGAATCCCGTGGGAACTCTTTGATTTTCCGGGGTTAAAAGTAAAAAGCCTATGTCCATCCCTGGGATATAAGCTAACTCTGTACCAAATTTCGTCAAAATCGGTGAAACTGTTGAGCCGTGAAAAGGTAGCAGACAGACAGACAGACAGACACACTTTCGCATTTATATTATTAGTAAGTATGGATATAAGTATGGATAAGCTCGTTTTGTACGTTCATATACGGATGCCTTTTATTGCACACAACACGGATTTCGTACGAGTTTCGACGTAGGTACTTAGTACTTACTACTCGTATCAGTACGAGCCGCGAATTGTTAATGGCTGACCCATTAGTTCGAACGAACAAACCGAAATGAGCGCGAGCCACGTGCATGCACTTCGGTTTATTGAAGCACGAAATATTTTATATAAAATGTATGCCAAATAAAACCAATAATATATAAAAACATATAGGCAATAAGAAACCATAAGTTTAACACAAAATTTTATGAGCTAATTCCGATACGCTCTTGAATATTAAATTTCAAAAAAAGTTTAACTAAACAAAGTTGGGGTTGGGGGCTATTTAAAATAACTAAAACGTCATGGTATTTTTACGTCAATAATAAATATTTTTTATCCTTTACACCCAAACATTTAGTATTACATTTAGTATTATTATATTTTTAAAACCATGAGATGAAATGTTGGAGTATTTTAATTGGAACTTATAAAACAGCCTTTCTCTTGTTAAATTTGTTAAAGCGTTAATGTTCAAACATAATAAATATTCATTATACCTATACTTTATTGGAGACAATACGGTTCTCATTATAACATTAATTAAAACGAGCATGTTAAATTTTCAGAGATTGCCATATTATGACAGTATAAATTCTGATAGGTACTTTGATTTCTGAAACGCATTTTCCACTGCTACGATGTCTATGATCGTAATAGTAAAAAAAATGTAAATTGTGCTGTGCTCGTAATAGTAAAAAAAATCTGCTAGTTTTTTCACAAAATAATTAGAGACTTACGCAGGTGAAATTGCACAATTACACAGCACTGACATAATGCCGCCGCCTATCGGTATTCTATCTATACTAATATTATAAATGTTAGCTTACATCCTGGGAAGGACATACTTTTTATCCCGGAAAATCAAAAAAATCCCACGAAATTCTTAAAAGCCCATCCGTTTAACCGATTCATATGAAATCTAGTATAGCGCTCATTCCTGATACGAACTGCTAAAGTGTGGAATGCTCTTCCGGCGTCTGTGTTTCCTGCATCGTATAACCTAAATACCTAAATAAGCAAGAGTGAATAGGCATCTTCTAAGCAAGCACGCTCCAACCTCTACTCATCACTGCTTTTTTAGCATGATTGTCGTTAAGTGTAAGCATGTCACGCAATAAAAAATATAAAAATGTGAGACAAAAAGTGAACATCACTATCAAACAACAAACAGAACAGCAAACTGTCTCTGTATCAAAGGTCAAAACCAGTCAAATGGATTCACCGTGAAAAGGTAAATGACAAACCGATATACCTTCTATTCATAATGTCTATGTATATGGATATAAATTATAATTTACATAGTATAATATCTACAAGTACAATATTTATAATTATAGGTACAATACTTACAAGATTTATATTGAAATCCGCATTGCGGGTCGTATCAATTACATTTTACGCAGCAGTTACAGCCTCGTTAGGTTACAGCTTACAGCTTGATTTATGTTAATTTTCAATATGAAGCATTATTAAATTTCCTTCACAGGGTTTTATATCTCTACCGCTTTTACGCTTTTATTTTTTTATAGTATCTTCAGACTCTCCTATCTCTCTGCGCCTTATTCCTCTTTGCTGAATCGTTGTCTGCTTTGAGGGTTTTTTCTTAGGTCAATAATATTATGGCTTCCCAGATTTGTTCTAAAACTCGATAAAAGTATGATTATTGTTCACGTTATGTCTAAGTAAGTCATACCAAACATCCAAAGTCGATCACCCATCCTCGCTTGCTTTACCCACTTTGCTCAAAGTCAATTAGTAATTATGTAGCACAATCAACTGAGTCCCGTAAGAATAGGTTAGGAAACCTAACCTATACTTACGGGATTGATAAAGCGTAATGTACCACATTATAATGTTTTGTATGGATGATGTTAATGTGTCTATGTTGTGAAATGTGAATATTTGAATATTATTATATCACCTCTACTATCACAATATGTTAACGTGTCAAAAAAGCTTCACAAAATAATAATATAAAACTCGACGAGGTGGGATTTCCTCTGGGAGTAACTCGGAAATATCGTGTTGCAGTTCTCAAGAAAGTTACCATTTACATCTATCTAACTTTATTACAATCAGGAGTCTCGTGGGTATTGTCACAGAAATTTAGTTTTTTAAAAGCAAGATTTGTACAGCTTTTTTAATTTTACTTGTAACAAACAAGATAAAGTTAATCAGCACTAGAACCCGACTACTACCCGCGAACTGCCGATAGCTATAGCGATACATATTGTAAAATCGTTTTTTCTGTCGCTTGGTGCATTTAAATATACTACTACTATATAGTATATGTATACATACTACATATATTTTATTTATGAACTCAGATTGATTTCCTCTTTCACATCCCACTCGATACGATAGCACAAATAAATTTTGGGACCCTTACATTTTTGGCTGTGACATCCGTCAGATCGATTTTTTTTTGTATAAAATATAGCCTATGACACCCGGACTATAATAACGAATCGATTGACATCTCGTTCATCAAAATCGGCTCAGTAGTTTAGGCACTACGGTGGAACACACATAAATACATACATAATCCTTCCTTTTGGCTTTGCCGTATTCTGGTAAAAAGATAGGGTGATACGAGAGAAATTCCCGTATTGTGTAGTCTTACGTGACTCAGTCGTGACCTGTCAACTCTTTGTAAAGCTCAAACCAAAAATGTTCAATAAGATACTATCAGCTCACGATTTTATAGAGATGGCAGGTTACGTTCGAGTCACGAACAATCGCGACCAGACAACCTTTAATAGGATAAGACATCACCCCTTCTTTAATCTACCCCACGATTTTCTTTTTTTTTATTCAGACACAAGTTAGCCCTCGGCTGCAATCTCACCTGATGGTAAGTGATGATAAACGAGAACTAAGATGGAAGCGGGCTTACCTGGAACAGGCACTTCGACGCACTTCTTTGTTAGTTTTACTACTCATAAATATTATTCTACTAACATTATGGATATAGATGAGATAAATACCTATTGCAAACAAATAAATAATTTTAAATAATAGTCTATTTTATATAACACACGTAGATTTCCTTGACTTCAACCAAGAGCAACGCGACGATTGATGTACAGTTGATAGAGAAAAGGGCTTTGTTTTTTTAACTGGACTCAGCTCCTTCATTCTTGTTTAGAGGGTTTATTTTTTCCAGTCTTTGTATCTAAACATGTTCATATATATGACAAAGCTGCCTGCTTGTTCACCTAATGAGTTTCCTTTGCGTCTCCCTGCGGGCGTTTTCTGATAAAACATGTCTCTGTATTCCTTCACCAGTGAGATATATTTTTCCTTAACCAATATTATATTTATTTGAACTTTTATTTTTTTGTTGTACTATTTTATTCGACAGACAAAGCGGAATATTTAAAATCAGATGTTTTTTTTAAAATATATCCTATGATTATTGACTGTCAATGCTAATGATTTTATTAATTGAAACGTGAAAATGTATGACCATTATTATTTTTTGTTTTTAATGATAGACAAACTATTTTATATTAGTACACTATAATGTTTATTTATAGACCAACACAGAATGTTACTGCCTGCATATAAAACCTGATTAATTACGGAAAACCAATATGAATTTCCCCAAACATGTGGTGAATTTCTGTGTATCTTTAAAGGCAGTAAGCACCAACTAAAGATAATAATGTATCTATTTACAACGTGTACAGTAAGTATATTAACTTTCTCGTTTAGGGTCACATTTCGCTTAAAAAATGGAATACGCTTTTGTTTCAAAAAATGTGCTTGTTTTTTAAATCTATTTGGTCGTGACAAAAAACTTTATTTACAGTGAATTACCTACTTATTATGATGGAACTATCCAGATCCAAAGTAAAGACTGGAAAGTATTGAAACTTATACCTAACTTTAAACGAATTTGATACGCACCGCATTGCGGTTGTAGATAAAAATGTACTGGGAGGATCTACTGGTAATAAAACGTGTGATGTACGGCGATTTTATAGTTTTACTAAAAGTTATATATTTATCGAAATTTTGTTCCATCAGATTAAGTATTTTGAAAACTATCGAAAAAAGTTCTTTTAAAAAGGAACGAAAATATTAAGCAAGCTTCTTGTTTTTAGTTAGACATACTAATCAGCAAGGAAGTTAGTAAGTGGCTGACCTTATAACATACTTATCACTTATCGTTAGGTCGAATATAAATAAATAAATAAAAAGTGATTTAACATTTCCAAAAGATAAGAAGAAAAGAAATTGTACCTATGTAAAAAAGTTGACCCGTTTACGCAGGTGAAGCTGTGGGCAAAAACCATAAAACGAATGAAAATCACGCTTACCTAGGTAGATATTGTAAAAGGTGTTGTTGTATCTCCATTTTCATACTAGAGTTAGACAGACCTCATTTTCTTAAGTGACTCTCGTGGATTGCAAAAAGCTTGGAATTTTTAGTCTCATACCTAGTGTGGAGTGAATTTTCATTCCACTGCGTAAATTTGATGACATCACATGTAGGTATTCTTTTACTCTTGAAAAACCTTTCGTTTGGCTTAAAAATGTAATTTTATGTTTACTAGTTTTGCTTTGGTTTTAACTTTAACAATTTATTTGTTTTAATACCTTATTTATTTTTGTTTACTTTGTGTGACATCATTGGGAGTCTACACCAAACTCAGTGGTCCGCACGTCTCGGTTATTGTAGTCTTTGGACGTGCCTTGGAATTCTTCGAGCGCACGTTACCTCAGCAGATTGTTGTAGTCGTAAATTACTTTTTACGGCGGTGAAGTATATTTGTTCTGCAGGTGATTAGAAGTTCAATACAAACGAAGTCGTAGGTAAAGTACATCATTATAAAGGTTTGAGTGATTTACCTTTTGTCTTTGCAACGCAGGCATGACGAAAAAGAAACAATACAAGCCTTACAGAATACCACTCTGGCTTAAAACTTCAAGTGAGAAAACCTTTTTTGCGGAACCCACAAGAGTCGCTTAGGGAAATGAAGACTTTCTATGAAGATTTGATAGCATTCCATTACCTTATACGAATGTAGCTGTATAGCATATTACTTTCCCTCTTTTTGTTTTACTTTGAGAAGTCAGAACATTCATTTGTCATTTGAGAATCATAAATAAAAAGTGCTTGTGATACTAAAACTGAGAGAAAACTTATGTTTGTGAAAATAAGACAGCTGCAAACATTGACTTATAAAATCGGGATTAATACAGTTTTCTTTTTGATCAATCAGTTCAAAGCGGAGCATTGTTGCTCATTCTGGTGAAAAGATCTGGCCGCAGGCAGTTTAAATCAATTTCAGTATAAAGCTATTTTGTATTCTACAAAATACAAAGAAAATTTGATGTAGAATCATTGAGTTCAATGTGATTGATACATATTTTTTTAAATACTTTGTCTTTCTAAGAATTTTCGTCAATAGGTAAGTACCTAATAGATTTCATTTACAAAATGCAGAAAACTTGGTTTGAAAGAACATGTACCTATCTCATTTACGAATACCAGAACCTATGTAACCGTATCAAAACGACCAAAGTTTTATCTCTCGAGAGCTTTTATTGCAGTCGGTATCCTGACATTTGGTCCAATTCAATGTTACGAAAGTACGAAATAGAAAAGGAGCATACAAATCGCACAGGACACCGTATCTTTCCATGTAATGTTTACAAAGAAAGTAGTCTTTGCATCATATCTAATCTTTCACATTTATTTTCTGTAGTGAGATAATCGGTTCCCATGTTATAAATGTGACCATGTTTTTGTTTGTTGATTTGACCTTCAATCTAAATTACTATGCTGCAACAGAGTAACGAATCGAAGTGGTTTTTAGCTACTTTTTATCCCACGGGCTTTTAAAAACCCTAAATCCACCCAACTGAAGTCGCGGACATCAGCTAGTGATGAAATAAAGGAAAGCTATGTGTAGGTATACAAACTCAATAATTCAATAATTTTGTATGCTTTCTGTTACATTATTTTTAAGAAATTATTTTCATGGTTTTGCTACAATATTAGTAACTAGCCGAATCCCGCAACTTCGCCCGCGTGAATTTAGGATTTTCGGAATCCCGTGGAAACTTTTTTATTTTCCGGGATATGAAGTAACCTATGTGCTAATCCAGGATATTATCTGTCTCCATTCCAAATTTCAGCCGTAGATTTTGCATGAAGGAGTAACAAACATACACACACACACATACACACAAACTTTCGCTTTTATAATATTAGTGTGATAAGAACACTACTTAATCCCAGTAAAAAAAGACCTTTCACGTTTGAAATCTCGCAGGTGTACGATGTACATTCCAAGTAAATGGTATTGAACATTACAAAACTGGTATCGAAGTCGATTTAAGTTTTTCCATTACGTCCAATGTACAGTACATTAATATCTGAGATGTTTGACGTTGAGTTGTGACACGTTCAGATAGCTTGGACTAAATAATTATTATATTTTATTTGTCTATTCATAGACAAACTTTATCTCGAGACTTTGTCCGCGTGTCATTAACTATTCTTATTTTATTTACCTATTCTGTTAAAAACCGACTTCAATAACCAAAATATTAAATTGTAAAAAATAATTTAACTTATTGCCGAATATTATTACGTATAGAAGAGTTATTTTGGAGCGGTGTCTTGGCTACAGCAAAGATTCTTCGCGTTATTTCAACTTTACCGTGATTTACCTTGAGTCTAATATTGAAAACAATTTTCAATTAAAATAACAATTAAATGTGCTGTAATTTATAACTTGTCGCAACCGAACAACTTACAATAATACATTTTCGCCGGGAGGAGACACGGACACGGCACACTCATAATTTACATCATATACTTTTAACATTGCCCAAATGATTGATCGCTTTGCCTCAACGATAATAACCGATGAATATTCATTGAAAATTAATTAACGATCATCAATTAGGTACGCGAAGCAACTGTATTTGGTAATAAAATGTCCTTTAAATCTGTTTGGTAATATCAAATAATTTGTATGTTTTTACTTAATTTAAGTTTTGTTATTAAAAACTCCTTAAAACTTATTACTTTCGTCCCAAAATTAAATAAAGTAATACTTACCTTATAAAAATTCTATTGTTTTAGGCATGAAATAAAAATCAAATAGATTGCCTATACCCGGGGTTTGCACAGGTAGACTAAATGTGAATGGGTTAAATCAAAATTAGTTTTTTTTACATAGGCTACTTTATGGCTATTATAACATACTCTACCATCGATTTGGAAAACAGATTCCACTGAGAGAAGCCAGCAAGAGCCGATCATATATTTACTCTTAGGTTATAAACCTTCTTCATGAAAGGTTCATTTATAACATGATGTAATGGTGGTGGGCTATAAGTACCTAAATTCACGAACAAACATGAATTGCGATTTTATATTAGAGATACTAATTAATTAGCAGGTAGCTACTAATAAATAAAATTGCAATCCCCAGTTGCTTGTGTGATAATAATATCGTACACTAGGCATAATTCGACTCTCGTAGCACTCTCGTAGCAGTGCTACGCTACTACTACGTTTTCTCTAGTTTACATAATATACACATAGATTTTGCCCTATTACGTTGGTTGTTTTAATTTAAGCAATAAACTTGTTCTTGAAGAACATAATATCTGTTTAAAAACTAAATTTCTACATTGTCCACCAATTTTTTTTTAAAGAAAAATTGTCAAACCGGTGTAAATAATAAATATCTAATCTATGGTCAAAATGTACTCGTATACACCCAGTAATTTGTCTTTTTTACGATTGCTCTTTATTTTCTTTCTTCATAAGTTCCTGCTACTAACAAAAGTTTTATCAATTCAACTGAGAAAATTGTTCAAAAAGTTTGGGAAAGTTTAAAAAAAAAAATTGCATACTTCAACGAAATGTTTACTTGATATTTCTGAGGGTGCTCATAGTGGGTAGGTACTTATATATTCAGGACTCAAAGTCTTAGAGATAGACTCGACTATTTGTTTTTTGACAATGGCCTCTTCTAAACATAAACGTGCAAAATTAGACTTAGACTTAGTTTTAAAAATTAGGTAAGTGGTAAAAATCCACTTAAACATGACCTCACAAAAATGTATTACTCTTAATTAGATAAATATTATCTTTACTTTCTTTCTTTCTATCTTCTTCTTTCTTTCTTTTTATATACTTTATATAAAAAGTTTTCTAATTTTGATTTTGAATAAAAAATGGTTCTCCGTTACGAGTATAATCCTTCATCCAAGGTTACGAGGTTACGCAGCTGTGGCGCCATCTAACGTGAAAATATTGCACTTGATTCTACTACAGCTACAGCAGTGCTACCACGGAAAACTCAGAAAACTTTACATAGTATCACTAGTGCCATCTGTTAGGACATAGCTAAATCATGTTTCAAACTTTTTCAGGTTCAGACAGGTTCTTTCAGAAGTCGCATGTTTAAAATTTTAAGAACCAAATATTTTTGTGTTGTTTCATTTCTCTAACAGATGGAGCTTGAATGAAAGAAATGAGCAGCCGAATTTAAATGCTGAATTTATGAATTTATAATTTCTTTCTACAGAGTTATTGCCATTGTTAAGATTTTTTTGATGTTATTATGTTAGATATTATATGTAAAATTGTTTCATTCTTCACCCGTCAAACATCGTAGTTGTTCCAGAAATAGTTCATTTATAAATCAATTTAATTATAGATTTAATAATCTGACAAAATAAAATGCTAAATAGCTGTTTCAAAGTAACATAGTAAAAAGAGTTATATTTGTTACATTAAGTAAGTATATGTAACTCACACTAAAAATATGTAACTCGTGCAATTCGTTAAAACTGCAAAGTTAAACTGCTGACGTCAGTTGCAGTTGCAAAGTAAACTAATTTGTCATTGTAATTAGAGTTGCAAATTTTTCAGACGTCGAAATGTTATCTCACTCTTATTTTTCTTTCGGAATCTGACTTTTTAGTTGCGAAAAATTTCTATCAAAGTTGTAAGACATTTTATATAAAAGCAGTAAAAAGTTATCGAATTACTTAATTAAATTATAGTCGGGGTCGCCCCGAGGCTTCAACAACGCCTACGTTCAGTACAGTGACATTTCGATTTCTATATCTATACTAGCTCTATACTAACTTCACCTTAGCAGTTTCAATTAACCTCATTGTCATATGTATATTTATAGAAACACTAGATAAACATGAAGGTTTTTAACTAAAATCCGAATCATTTCATATTACCTAATATGAAATAATTATATCGTACATTATTAGGCTGATTTTTTGGTATTTTCGATTGCTCAGAGCCATCAGACAACCTTTGGTGACAGGAGAAACTAGGTTTAACTAGGTAGGAAAAAATATTTAATAAAAAAGATGCAAACCATGATTATGTGACAAGCTGTTAGAAAGAGCACCATTATGTGGTCACAGTTCAAACACCTCGCATGAAACGTTTTTCAGCCTCGTTTCCGATAACCGGTGTGGAACGCCCTTCCGGCGTTCATGTTTCCCTTCACTTTGAACTTCAAAACCTTTAAAGCACGATTGAATAGGCATCTTCAAGGCGAGCGAAATGCCACCTAAACCCTATCGATGCTTACTATCTGGCAATAAAATACCATATTTAAATATAAGGCTGATTTATACGTATTAGATACAACTATACTCTGTACTAGGGATTGCAATGCTTGATCCGCAATCCAGCAATCCAGCTGGATCCAGCACGTTTTTAGGGCTTGCTGGATCCAGCATCTGACGCTAGATCCAGCGGTGCGGATCCGCAATCAGCTAAAAACAAGTAACTAACTTTCTTTTTACGCAAAAATCATCCAATGTATTTCAGAAAAGTAAAAAAAACTGTAACATGTAATTGATTGGCTTCTCAAATCTGAAATTATATTATAACTTCAACTTCTATTAAAATTTTAGTGGGGAAATAGGTACTTAAATTAAAAGCTATTTCAGATTAATGTTGTGTATAAAGCAAGCTATAACTTTAAAAGAAAGCACGGTACATTTTTGGGTCCAACGTTTTCGTTCTGGAAATTATTTTGACCTACAATATAAACTCCGTGGACAGCCGGAGATCCTAGTTGACAGTGAAGAATTAAAGTTGATGGTCGAAGCGGATTCATCGCAAACCACGACAGAGTTAGTGGTACACTAAACACTTGTAAATGATAAGACGAGTTTAATTCACTAAAAACGAATTGGTAAAGTGAAAAAGCTCGATAAATGGGTAGGTACCGCATGAGTTGAGTAAAGCATAATAAACCAACAAACACGCTATGGGTGCTGCGTTTACATTACTCAAAACCATCGATTTTGGAGCGCCACCCCTACTCAAAACCGTCACAATAACGTTAACGTTAAACAACTGAGACTGGTCAATTGCTCTAGCTCACTGCTGCTTCAGCATAACGTTAGACCTCATATTTCACGACAGACGGTCGTTAAATTAAGGAGCTGTGGTTGGAAACACCCACCATTTCTTGCAAGGACAAAAATTCTATTTCGATTCAGTCCAAAGATTCTATTATCTTCAAAGATTTTATTGATTCTCGCTCTCACAATTTTTTCAGCAATGGAATTCCTACCTTTAAAATGGCAAAAGTGTAAAGATAATAACGAATATTACCATACTTCGATTGATTAAATACATACTTACCTAATTTCATTCAAAAAAAGTTTTTAAAAGTTCATTTAAAATGCTTTTTTTATGGGTAAAAAGCTCATATTAACGACAAATAAATAAAAGTAGTTAGTTATTAAAGTTTCTATAGTAAATACATAAAAAAATATTGCATTTCTTTGAAAAATCTATAAATGCTGGATCCGCGCTGGATCCAGCTGGATTTGCTTCGATCCAGCAAAAATCCAGCTGGATTGAAAATGCCGCTGGATTGCAATTCCTACTCTGTACCTACTTGCCTACGTTAATAACGTGACGACGACGGCACGATTATTGTGATATAACGCATCGATAAAGAATTATTTGATTAAATTCCCGTGGGAACTCTTTCATTTTCCGGGATAAAAAGTAGCCTATGTGCTAATCCAGGGTATAATCTATCTCCAGCCTAATCCGTCCAGTATTTTTTTGCGTGAAGGAGTAACAAACATACACACACACACACACACACACACATACAAACTTTCTCTTTTATAATATTAGTGTGACAACGAGTACAGTACATGTTTTCAAACGATGCACTTTCTATCACTTCGCCAAGTGTCGATTTATTTAATTGCCTTTCAAACTTTTAGTAACCATACGTCAAAGAGATTATTATTAAACTCTAGATAGGCAAATCTCATACAATTATTGTATTTTAAAAAGTGGAAACAATTCGTATGTTTGTGTATTTCACATATATATATCTACTGATGCAGACTACCTACATAGAAATTGGCGTGGGGTTTACGCTTTTACAAGCGCACTTCAAAATATGACAGGTACCAGGATTATTATTCGTATGCTATGAAATACCACGCCCGTACTCTATCAGGACTCTAATGTATTTTTGACATCAATATTGTTCAGCTGCGACACGGCCCTACGCCTTCACGGGCAGTAAATAAATCATGCCTTACAACTTTCATACACAACTCTCTTAGTGTCTCGTGACCTCTCTAGATGTTGTCCTTTAAGTAACAAAACATAAAACTTATCCATACTAATATTATAAATGCGAAAGTGTGTCTGTCTGTCTGTCTGCTACCTTTTCACGGCCCAACAGTTTCGATTCTGACGAAATTTGGTACAGGTGGTATCCCGGGGACGGACGTAGGCTACTTTTTATTCCAGAAAATTAAAGAGTTCCTACGGGATTCATAAAAACCCATTCGCCAATCGCAAACCGATTTGTATAGGTACCGAGGTAGTTTGCGTCCCTGTTATTGACATAGGCAACTTTTTATCCCGGAAAATCAAACAATTCCCATGGGATCTTTAAAAACCTAAATCCACGCGGACGAAGTCGCAGGCATCCTCTAGGAAGAATATTAACAAAATAATTGAAATTCATTAGTTTATTTGCCTAAATATCGTAGGCACGTAGAGCCAATTAACTATGCAATTCATCACGTTCGAATGGAATAGTGAAACTGCCACAATTAGATCTAAATCAGGTATCTACTCGTATCTACCTAAAAGAGGCTTATCGAAATTCACTGGGAGTGCGTAATTTGGTTGGAGCCGGCGTCACGTCAGCCGTCCGACGAACGAGTATGATTGTCACATGCATGCAGCCATGAATCAGCTTAGCTTAGTGGTCACATGGGACATGAGAATATAACGATTTAAGTACGGACAGCAAAAAGCAAATAAATCTTCTTCTTCCTGCGTCGTTTTGAGGATCCTCAATTTTGAGGATCGTGGCTCCCCTTTGACGCAATCCTTGCTAAGATGTTCTTCAGGCATGTGAAGGTTATTGTAACTAGAAAAGAGCTGATTACTTTCAAACGGCTGAACGGATTTTCTTAGATTATAGCTAAGAACACTCTCCATCAAGCCACTTTTCAAACAAAAAAAACTCAATTAAAATCGGTTCATTAGTTTAGGAGCTACGATGCCACAGGCAGATAGACAGATACACACGTCAAACTTATAACACCTCTCGTTTTGGGTCGGGAGTTAAAAATTGGCATTGTTTTACCGCCCAATGTAGACTATTAAGCTCAGTCTAGACTGTCTATCAACCTATTAGATTTTGAGGCACTTACTTTTATGTTTGAAATAATTGAGCTCACAACCGGAGGTTATAATATTTTGTGCTAGCTTATGCAAGCAAAGTCCGTATGGGCTACACAATTTTCCAACCCCTATTTTATCCCGTTAGGGGTTGAATTTTCAAAAATCTGCGTAACTTTCAACCCGATCCGCCCAGTAGTTTGAGCAATGCGTTGATAGATAAGTCAGTCAGAAAGCTTTTTTTCGTGTACATATTTAGATGTTATGATTATGTGATATATTATATGATATCACATTTTTTTGTTTTTTTTTTACATTTTGAAAATAAAAGTGATCTACTACAAGTAGACCGTACAATCCAAAAATCACGTAATACCCGATATTCTCGCTCGGATTCAATTTAGGTGTGAGCTGTCAATACGTCATTCAACTGACCTGCGTACCTCGTCACATCACGTACGAGTGTGAATAGTTATTTGACTACAGTAAAAATCACTAACTGAGCTTTCATAGTCATAGTCAATAAAATCACTTATTCATAAAGTCCACGTGTACGAAGTCGCGGGCGTAAGCTAGTGACGTACATATAAAACGAACATATCAATTTTTTAAATTTTATATTGGTATAAAATATATAAACGCATAGATTTATAAACACATACCTACTAATGGAACCAATTCGTGTATTGATACTTTATGTAGGCATGAGAGGCTTATTAAAGCAGTTAAGTAAATTGCCTCCTACACAAAATATTTCAACCAATTTTCTGTCATATCGGCAATATAAAACCACCTTTCATTGGTAGTCAATTCACGCTATAATATCATCTATCGCTATTCAAACATATTGAAAAGACCTGATCTCATATCCACGGCCCTTTCAATGCTATTAATGTACATAATTGAATAGTTGTGCTAATCTATGTTATCTACAGAAATAAAAAGACAAACTGTAAGGCCTCGTTTACACGAGAGCTTTTTTAACATCCGTTAAAATAGCATCCAAATGTATTCCCAAGTATATGTTCACACGTCAGCGCTTTTTTAAACTTTAAACTTAGGAATATTCTATTTGGATGCTTTTATAACGGACGTAATAAAAGTTCTCGTGTAAATGAGGCCTCAGTAAGCGTTATACGCTTCACTGAAACGACTCGTGTAAAGGAATTCAGTATCGCGCGTCGCTGTCACCCTCTCGCAACCCCATCGCAACCCGCACCCTAGCCTACGAGCCATCTCAGTCAAACCCACCTTTAACTGACATATCAATGTTCACGATAGGTCCCCCCCCCCCTTATACCCCGATTGCCATGTCGACCTGTCGCGTACTATACACTTAAAACTTGAGATTTTACTTGTTAGTACTCTTTATGACATAGACTCACTGCTATAATATGATTCTAAGAATCCCAACGGACTCTTTAAAGTGCCTAAGTCCATGCGGGCTAAATTGCGAGAAAAGTCAGTATTTTATTTCTAAAATTTCTAATTCATTGCATGTTTATTGCATGGTTACGATTTACGAGGCAGTCAGTCAAAGAAGGCCGTCAACATACGCTTTGGAATTATTGCATAGTTCCGAAGTTTAATACGGGAACATCTGGCCCGACATAGAAATACATACAAATTATTGTTGCTATCGGGCTTCATAGTATTAACTTAAATGTTGCTCAATAAAACATTTAACTGAAACAAGTGTTTTATTGAGCAACGTACTCACAATTCCAATCACAATTAATAATAATTAATGACCAGTTTTCTGATCGTGTATCGCAAATCCATATTATGGAGCCTGGAAACTTGACTAAGGCCAACTTCTTTGCCAAAATTTGAAGATGCCCTAAAAGTGCACTAGAATTTATTTTTAAGCCAACTGAGCTCCAATTATGTAAATCAAAGTAAGTTATGATTAAAAAAAATCGAGTGCATCATAAAACAAAATAAAAAGTAAAACATTTAACACAGGTGCTAGACAGCCGCCGTTTTGTTTTTTTCTCTTCAAAACATTTATAGGCATACACTCGAGATGATGTGAAGATTCTACCAAAACCCCTTTTAACCTATTTAGGTAAGTATTTAGAAGTAATAGTCGAATAAAGAAACTTACATACACATAATATGAACTCAGTTACATGCTACGTTCTATACCTACTCCTTTTTTAGCAGTCGTATAATAACGGCACTGCAAATACGTTGCATCATTAGACCCCTAGAATCAAAAGCAATCAATAGACCCAAGCATATTAACCAAGTATAAATTGCTTCTGGTTCGAATGGAAACTAATTTCTGTAGAACAATCGCAAGTTATTCGAAGACTGATCCACTGAGACGTTGCAGGGTCCAATGCTATTGTTCAGATTAGCATATTCTGACTTTTGCTGACGAGCTCATTCTAGACATAGCCGACTGCTGTTAATTAAACCGGACGATTTAACGACTTATCTAGCTCAGCAGCATTGTTCACGACAGTTAGGGAACAATCTTGTAACAAAACGTCGACGCCTCCACATCACTGGTAGGCGTCAAAGGTTCCTATATTTGACGCTAGGTAGCTTATGAATAAGTAGCCTATTTTTCTTTGATTTCACGTTACCATTTGACATATCGTCGATTCAGGATCAAAAGAGAGTTCCCTCACTCAAGTTCACTTCAGCAGTGCATATGAATATATTGTACTGATCGCAATACCCCAAAAAATTACTGTACTTGTATTGTGGGCATCCGCTTACTTATGGGTTTAAACATTCTTATCAGCAACTATAACAATTACATATATCTTGTCTTTACTTGAGAATGTTAAATTGTCGATTCCTACAATACATGTTATGATTGTCAATAATCAATAGGTACTTAATAAATTATACATGCGAAAGTGTATATCGTCACTAGTTTGTAGAAAGGGCGAATAAGCCATTTTGCTATAGGTAATATGGCTTTTTGAGCAAAACAATTTTAATGTCATATTTTGTGGCCGATTTTTATAAACGGCGAAGATTAATATGACACTAATAATAATAATTAAAACTTAAACACAGCTGTCCTGGGAGCTTGGACCATGGCGGATACGCCTTTTCTTTTTTACAAATCACCGACCATATGTTTGTCTGTCTGTCTGCCAGCTTTTCACAGTCCATGTGTTTAGTCGATTTTGATGAAATATCATTTGAGATAGTTTGCATCCCGGGGAAGGACATAGGTTAGTTTTTATCCCGAAAAGTCAAAAAGTTCCCACGAATATTCGTAGAACGAAACTGCGCGACAATTCTCGGCCTCATCTAGTACGTCGCAATTTAATTAGCTAAAGTAACAAACCTCAAGTAGTTCTTCTCAAAAGTCGATAAAAATCTAAACATCATTATCTGTAATAGGGTACAATTTCTGGTAAAACCTGAAACTGAAACGCTCTTGAAGAAAAGAGCGCTGTAATCCCAACTAATAATACCGACAAACCTCAACGCTGAAAACAATTCTTGCGTTCCTTTTCGTAGATAGGAATATAATTCAGGATTTTCAACCACTATAGGGCGTCTCCCGGGGGTGTTGATGCCGTCAGTCTGTCGCCGACCGCCGACCGGGACGGATGTGTCCATTTTACGACAACAATTTACGGGATATCGTATACACGCCATATGGAATCGTATAATTAAAAACAATAAGGCTTGAGTAATATTTTAGACAAAAGATATGATTGATTTGAATTGTTGTGAAATAAGTGGCGTTTGAATATAGTGGATGATTTAGAGAGTGTTAGAAGGGGAGAGTCTTTCAGTCGTCGATCTATTGTTGTTTTGAATTCGAGGACAATAATATTCAAGCACTTTGTATTTGTTTCGATTTACTATGTAGAGATATTGCTTATCAATTTAGGATAGTCCTTGGGTTAATAAGTTTTTACATAGAGATCATCGTTGTAATTTATTGCGAATTATAGGTAATTGATTGAAAAAACCTCTAGGAACAAATAAACGCCGAAATGAAATAAGGTTAACAGGCCTCTCAACGTCACTCGCTTCATACAATCGTATTTCCAATTTCATTTGAATATTAAGCAAACAAAGTCCATGAAATTTTGCAGACATATTCTAGAAACTAATATCTTTGTCTGTGGTGTTTTAGATTTTTCTAAAAATATGTAGTTTTAAAATTACAGGGGCTCAAAGATTTGTATGTAAATTTTTAAGACCGCGTAACTTTGAAACCGAATACTTTAACAGAAATCTGGAAAACCACAGACATAGATATTAGTTTCTAAAATATGTCTGCAAAATTTCATGGAATTAGGTTGCTTAATATTCAAATGAAATTGGAACTACGTTTGTATGAAGCGAGTGACGGAGAGAGCCCTCTTTTTGTAAATGTCAACTGTAATATAGAAAATACAAGTATATACTACCCAACATATTATTTTGTTTCTATATAATACTTATACTTATGAATCCATTTATCATACATAGGTACTCGTATATAATATAATACCACGCATTATATTGGATAGTAACGTTCGCAAAAATCTGTAGCTACCCAAATTATCTACAACGAAAATAAGAAAATGTTTACCAAACACATACCTAATCATAAACAGTCTGTAAATGCTAACTCACTCCAGTTTTAATGGATTTACTAAATTTTCTAAACATGTTTGATCACATAAACAGTTATGTTTCCAATTTTTCAGACCTGAATAATCTTATTAACATCTGACGATGGTAAACGTTGGCTTTGTTTATATGCTTTGGTTAGTCAATCAATGTGTTACAAGTGTAAATTAAAAATTTATAACACCCCCGACGATCCAAAGTATCTGAGTTTTCCAAAATATCATTTTCAAATAAATAATTATGTATTTAGGCAACGTCCATCTTGACAGCTTGACATTTGTCAATTGACATAATATTATGAACCTAACGGTTATCTAACCTTCTTTTCTACAAGAAAACTAGAAAAGAGCTGATAACTCTTAAACGGCTGAACCATTTTTTTTAGATTATAGCTAAGAACACTCTCGATCAAGCCACCTTTCAAACAAAAAAAACTAAATTAAAATCGGTTCATTCGTTTAGGCGCTACGATGCCACAGACAGATACACAGATACACAGATACACAGACACACAGATACACACGTCAAACTTATAACACCCCTCTTTTTGGGTCGGGGGTTAAAAATTAAAATACTTTTCGCGCAGAGAACCAAATTTTACAATAACA
The DNA here is from genome assembly GCF_905333055.1 of Maniola jurtina. Taxonomy (NCBI): domain Eukaryota; kingdom Metazoa; phylum Arthropoda; class Insecta; order Lepidoptera; family Nymphalidae; genus Maniola; species Maniola jurtina. Next base: position 8,368,515 of record NC_060033.1, read on the forward strand.
CAGGATTAATTTGACTGTACCTTACTCGATGCTTAAATATATGAGATAGACGTCATTTGTCCCGCCTTAACGCATCTATCTCGCTCTATCATATAGCGCTGTCCCTCTCTCTCACCACCACCGCCTAGCAGTGCGAAGCGTGGCCCAAAGTGGCCGCGTTATTTTATTCATTGGCGTTTTGTTTCCCGCCGAGAACGGTTGTGCTTGCTAAAATGCAGCACTCTGGAGAAAAAATTACCTGCATTGGATAAAGTATTATAATACTCATGCAAGAGTATAATTACTTAACAATATTTCATGGAGGTTGTAAACCAGATCACGTGAGTTTTTCAATTTATTTAATTCTTATAAATGTTTGAGTATAGAAATACTTTTATTTCTTAAGCAAAATTTTACTGCATAGCTAAATTCATTGGCTATTTATGAAAATGTCATCTTAGAGGTAGTTTGTTAATTTAAATACATGATTCAACAGATAGTTTGACATCGAATGAGTCAAATATCGATTTTATTAAGCTACCGTCAATGAATCCTATATAAGTTCCAACAATTCATTGTGAACGAAAAACTACCTCATAAGGTAGGTAGTTTTTGAAACATTTGCAATTTTTGTTACATTCAGCGCCATAAAAACCACAGTTGGTTTTACCTGGCACTGAGTTAATTAATTATAGCTATACAATAAAAATAAAACTATAGAAACCAGCATAATACCAAATTGGTAATGTAGGTACATAGTACTTAATCTTGTGGGTAGGTAAGAACAATGTGCAGCGCGACGCGCAACGTCGTGTACATTCACGTCATTCGTATTTTTAAATGCTATCATTTCTATGGAAAGAAATGTTGAAATATTTATTGTTTAAAAAAACTAATGCTATTTATGATTTAATATAAAAGGTATCCGGTAGTACCGGTGCTTCCGTTTTCATTTACTTTTAGATTCTTGCAGATTAAAAGTACATAATTGATTACATTGAAAGGAAAAGGTTCAGGTACCAGTTTTCAGATTAATCGAGCCTATTGAAAGTGAACAAATTTTATAGCTTATTAAATGATGTAAAACTTTCGTGCCTACCCACCTACCACGATAAATATATATTATCTCTCACGATATGTTGATAATTTGACCGGCTTTCATGAACTGAACCCGTGGTAGATGCCTTTTACGATTCAAAAGAAGTGGCATAAGTCTAATTGAATAAAAACATTTTGAATTTGAATTCTATTCATGGTTATATTCAGAACAACGGTATTAGAGTTACCTAAGAGAAGAAAGTGTAAGGCTCAAAGAAATGTTAAAAGACCTTTTATAAATCTACCTTCGCCACGCAGGCGTATTTTTGGAAAACAGAGTGGCTCTTCGTGGGAGTATACATGGCAGTGTTTTTGGCCATTTAAGAATCTAGCTCCGCCTCGCAGGCGCAGCTTAAAAATTATTGGAAAACAGAATGGCTCTTCGTGGGAGTATACATGGCAGTGTTTTTGGTCATTTAAGAATCTAGCTCCGCCTCGCAGGCGCAGCTTAGAAATTAAATGCCTCCTCGCGGGAGTGCATAGGCCATTTAAAAACCTAGATCCACCTCGCAGGTGCAGCTTAGAAATTAAATGCCTCCTCGCGGGAGTGCATAGGCCATTTAAAAACCTAGATCCACCTCGCAGGTGCAGCTTAGAAATGAAATGCCTCCTCGCGGGAGTGCATAGGCCATTTAAAAACCTAGATCCACCTCGCAGGTGCAGCTTAGAAATTAAATGCCTCCTCGTGGGAGTGCATGGGCCATTTAATAAGCTAACTACGCCTCGCAGGCGCAGTGTAAAAGCCAAGTAAGCAACTCCTCGCGGGAGTGTGCATGACATTGTTATTGTCTCAGTGGAATATCAATCAGTCGCTCTTGGGCGCCACCGATATTTATGCTAAGTTTTACGCTCCGTTATACCTGTTTTTGCTTCGAAACCTCCTTTGGTTCGTCTTGGTCAACTCAATTTTACAGGTTACAGGACCTAATGTTTTTGGCCGATTAAAAATCTAGCTACGCCTCGTAGGCACAGTTGAACTACGCGGGCTGGTCAGCACACCTCGTGCATTTGTTTGTAATGGTTCATGCCTACTTGCCCTTGCAGGGTAGTCGTTGCTAGGAGCACAGCTGCTCTCGTTTCAGTCACGACGTAAATAATTTTACGGTCTTTTGCATGACATTATTAACGAAGGTATGGGTTCTAAGCGATACCGAATGCAAATATATTGATATAAATTTCAGAGGCCACTTGCGTCACGTTACAAACAAATTGGGAAGAGTAAAAGCTCCGAAATTACACATAGAAATATAAATATATTCTTATATCTCATAAAGCGTACCGCATACCGCTTTTTACAAGCTCCCGATATTTTTAATGGGAGTCATCCGAACATCGCAGTCCTATTGCCATAAATTGACATCTACAGTGTGTACAGTGAGCAATGCAATCATCTTGAATTGGCTGTCGCTCTCTTGCTGCTGGCTAATTGCAGCAAGTATTAAGTTTATAACAATGTGTTATTCACATCTCTCAAGCTAAAGGAGGCCATACTTCTGACCAAGTAAAGGTGCCTATAAATAACATGAAAGGAAAGCCAACAAAGCAATTTATTATTTTTATTTGGAAAACTTAATTCTATCATTACACGCTAATTCAATGGATAAGTTAACCTAAATTCATTATCATGATAAACGCACCACCAGCTCACTATAGAGCACGGCTGTCTTCACTAAATGAGAAGGGTTAAATAGTTTGAATTATATAATGATATTTTTACTATTTACAACTAACCTAATGAATCTATACTTGTCATATATCGTTGTGGTTTATATGAGCTTGCCCAGTGATCAACTGATCAGGTAGATTTGTTCAGTGACTGACATGAGCGTGCGAACTTCGTGCGTGAGTGACACCCGCTGCAGTACGCGAGTGCGGGTGTATGTTTGCGCCAACAGTGGCGGCTTGCGTCCACGTGACCCACTATTTCGGCTCTCAAGACTGTATTTTCTAAAGAATAGCAGGTTTTTGCACCTTCCCTCATATTATTGGTCTGCATGAAGCGAAGGATTTGAGATGATGGTATCAGAATCTCCTTTCTTCCATCTACATGCCTTTTGCAGCTTATTCTCTCACAAACAACGTTGCATGGACATCGCGTTTTCGTGCTTGATGGGCAGACTTCTCTTGTCGAGCCTTGGACCAAACCGATGCATTCCAGGAGAAATTTCCGGTTATTGTAAGTTTCAATCAATCAATATATTTTTGATGTAAATGCGTGTATGCTAAGAGCAATGCATTTGATGGAAAAGTCAACAGGATGTTAAAGTTTATTTAAAAGTATCACCTCATTTCCAAGGTCATGGTCAGCTTTTTCGTCTGGCATGGACTTATGACAGAAGAGGACGCAATCTGCTCCTCTCTGGGAACTGGCATCGTGGCTACCAGATTACTATTATCATTACTTATTATTTATAATAGACTAAGCAGCTTTCGCTGATTCGTCTATATCAGAGGTGCTTCGAGTTTTCCGAATGTTTGTTTAATGTTTTCTTGAAATGGTTAACAGAGCTTGTCATAACTACATCCTTGGGCAATTTATTCCATATGTGACCGACTCTGTTGGTCAGAAAGTGTTTTTAATGGATTTGACACTGATAATTGACATGTAGCTTCATGTCATGTCCCCTAAAGCTAAGATTGCTCCTTCTCAGAAACATGCTTTCAAAGTTGGGACATTTATAGTTATTTAGTATTTTGTACGTTTCAATCCTGGATACATACATTCTGGATCCTGGATGTCTAAATACATTTTCAGTTTTGCAACAAAACAACGGTCATGCCGACTATGTTTCTAGACTTGGCATTCCTCTGAATTAGCATTTGCTAACCGCATACTCGTATGGCGGAGAAAGACTTTAGAATGAAATGCTAGATTTATTCGCACCTAGCCGTGCCCGGTGTAGCAAATTTATAATCTTAAACAAGACAGCTTTCCTACATGGAAAATTTAATGTTAACTGTTATAATCGTTTTCCAGTTCAAAGTCACATGACAAAAATTTTCATATGCTCTGCTCGTGGCAGAAGATTCATGGTTATACTTTTAAAATAAAACAACCCATTTATTTTTCAAAATTTTTGGTTCAGAAACTAATTCAGCGGACAAAAATTCATTTCAAATCTATCGAATTTCTATATTTCGAATAATAACTTTGATCCAGCCTGATGTATCAGAACTTAAGATCTGTTTAGGGGTTGTGATTTAATTTCATAGTTATTCGTAATTGTAACATGGTTATTAATTCTGAGTGAATTAGATCTGTGTGCAAGGATGCTACAAGAAGCATTTACACAATACCTTACCTTGTATATGTTATAAGTGGGCTGTAATCCTAAAATCTACGAAATCTTCTATGATGTTGCTGGATTTAATAGTCATGTGTAGGTCTGGATCGTAAAAGTTCCAGGAGCAAGGTATGTCCGACGCGGGAGCGATTTCAGTCCAATCCAAGATGTCAAATTAACAGGTTACGACAGTTTTATTGTACAGTTTGTTCGGATACTATTGTGCAAGGAATGGATTTTCGTACCGAATCAGCTTACCGTGTCCCTAACTATGTCCTGATCCTCGATACGGGCCTTTTTGGGTAACATTACCATAAAACTATCAATAATTTGAAACTGTGAGAATATTCTTTGTTTTCACCAGTGAAATGTCCACTTTTATGATTGAGCTTGGTCGATTTCTTTTCATATCTTTGTGAATTGTACGAGTATTGCTGACTGTCTTCAAGTCAGCGTAGTTAAACATTCTTGTCATAAAATGTCAAAGTCAAAGAATTATTCAAAGTAGTACTTACCTACCTTGTCTTTGTCACTTTTCGATTGTCAAATTTTGGGTGAGTGTTTACAAGCTATCGGAGTTGTTAAGAAACTCATTCCTAAGCTTTCTTATCATTTAAATAATCCTTTACATGGTGATAGGATTCCCAGTAAGTTTCGTTTTATGAAACTTTAAGCTTGTTGAGAGACGTCTCCAAAAGGTTTTTGTTCCTTTTTTGCTTCAAAGTTAAAATCTTTAAAACATGGTAATATTGAGCGCGCCAAGATAGATCTTGGAATGTCTAAGCATTGTGCCAGAAGACAGTTTGTAATAACTACGTTTTATCACCATAGCGTGGCATTAACTCATTAATCCCTTCATCATTAATTAATGAAGTCAACATTTCGGCTAACAATAAGTCATTACAAGTCCTGGTCTGGTTCAAAGTGTCCTAGCTACAGCCGCCCAACGCAGGTTGTAGGGGGTTCCTTTATAGCTTTTTCATGCTTAGTTTAAAATAAACTTCTAATTCTAATAATAGGAAGGATGGCTGCTAGTCAAATCAGCGACTTTTTATCATGTATTATAGAAGCAAGCGTTATTTTGCGGAAGTCCATGATATGCAAGGAACCAAAAGCTTAATTTGCTATAATTTATTTTTGACAGTGGCATCATCCCAATTCTTGTAGAATGATAAAACAAAGAGTATGAGGAAAATACCTAAACAATGATGAATTGTTTATTTATGAGTTTCAAATTAAAACTTTCTTCTGTTCTGGTGAGAACTGTACGAACTTTTCTAAATAGCAAAGCTATGAGCCAAGAAAAGGACATGGAACTAAAGAAACTAGACTGTTCTGGGAAGATTTTTCCTGGTCATAGTGAAAATAGTTATTTTAAACAAAGGAACCTTTCCATTTTAAATTCGCTCCAGGGCATGTTTTGTGCATGTACTAAGTTACTTATTTTTACCCAGGATTGTTCATTGTGATTAAATTGTTCTTAATAGATATCTAAGATATCAGATGTCCGAGGATTTCATGCAGGACGGTAATAATTTCAGTATGTTTTCGAAACGATTGGGTCAATTGTCTAATGTTGTTGAAATAGCTGTATTTTGACCCAGTTATATTGTTTTTGGTGGTATATATTATGTTATTGACTCATAGAGTGAGTCTAAAATATTTAATCACTCTTGCAATGGCAATTGTTTTCATGACTAATCACTATCCTAATATTGATGCTGTCTAATTAATAGGTAGACTTTACATGCAAAGAATGTATTTACAAGTGTTTGCGAGGTCAGCCTTACCTATTGACTGAGTATTACACATACAGGCACGCATATAATTTTAATTGCTAAATTTATGCCTAGCTTATAATGGTTTGCCTGATGTAATACATACACGCGTATATCTTTTCTGTTATTTTGTATGTCGACTTGCAAACTCATTCTTAATTCGCAATCATGTGAATAGTTTGTTAGTGAGGATTTACACCCCGTAATTTTTCTTTTCTTAGCAAGAAAATGGCATTATTTGCTCAACATATCAGTTGTCTTATATATATGTCACATTGGCGTCAAAGATGTTAAATCTTTGTATGGCGCAGATCACCACCACCACCAGGCGATAACAAACACGTCTCATATATTTAAGCATCGAGTAAGGTACAGTCAAATTAATAGACGCGTTTTACCTACCAATAAAACGCTTATTAATTTACTTACCTTACTCGATGCTTAACTTTGAATTCTGCCTGGTGATTTTCAACGCAATGAATAAAATAACGCGGCCACTTTGGGCCACGCTTCGCACTGCTAGGCGGTGGTGGTGAGAGAGAGGGACAGCGCTATATGATAGAGCGAGATAGATGCGTTAAGGCGGGACAAATGACGTCTATCTCATATATTTAAGCATCGAGTAAGGTAAGTAAATTAATAAGCGTTTTATTGGTAGGTAAAACGCGTCTATTTTACTCTCTATTGTTAGATTGTTTCTCATAAAGATGATATTGAAGTTGAAATGAATCGAAAAGATGTGAGCTAGGTATTAAATCTATTTCGATGCGTAAGTAAAATAATTAATTAAATTACACTTGCTGCTTTTATTTATATTTTATAAACTAATAATAATAATAATTAGTAAAATTTACAGTAAATAAACGTAAAATCCATTTCTATGCTTTATTTCCATTATTATAATGATGATGGTAAAACATAAAAGATTATTTCTGTCTATAATTATGTAATCAAACTTCGAATAAGTGCAATATTCATTGTATTTTTTTATGTTTTTAAAGCAGATTGACAACAATATTTAGACGACGCGGTACACTAGCCCCTTGAAAAATACGCGAAAGTATTAGAGACTAGACACCAGCGATTAGAGACTAGAAAACATATTGTAATGTCGTTTCAATTTAAAGTAGTGGTAATAATTCGCAACAATATTACAAACAAAGAACAATATAAGACTCAATGTAGGATCCTGTGAAACTCATTTTAGAAGACAAACAAGAGCGGGTGATATTCGAAATGGCGTCGTCGAACGGAAAAGAAAGCACCAAAATGACAACATCTATAGATAGTTTAAAATTATCGAGCAAAAATACGTCGAAACATGCTTCCTCAGAATCTGTGCTTTCGAAGAAAGATAAAGAATGTTTGCAAATGCAGGAGTGCAAGAAGAAGCTATTGGCCATGGAGCCACAGATTATAATAAGGGACGAGAATGTGGTGCTGCGGTCTCCGCCACAGAAGAAAATTGTCATGCCACCCCAGATAAATCCTGAGGTATGACTTTAATTTATTTTTTATTATAAATGAATACTAACTAGGTACTACTTAACTAACAAAAAGTTCCCACGGGACTTTTAACAACCCAAATCCACCTGGATGAAGTCAAGGCATTATATTTGGAACAGAGATAGTTCTCATCCTGGAGATGGACAAATGCTACTTTTATCACCGAAAAACAAAGAGTTCCCACGGGCTTTCAAAAAAGCCAAATCCACGCGTATGGAGTCGCTAGTCGTAGGCATCATTTAGTAAAATATAATTTGAAAAATAACTTATTTACTTATTTGCTTTGATTTCACACAAAACACCATGCTTTTAAAAAAATGTTGATAAAGTCAAAGAGCGTTGTGGATGTGATACGTATCAACTTAATAGACGCAACACACAAGGGGAATAGATAGCGGTTGAGATAGAGCCAGACGGGCGTGAAATCGATTTTGCTAACTGAAATACATTGCTATAGGGAATTTTCTTGTCTAACTATTGACATTATACTATTTTTTAGGGTTCCGTACCTCAAAAGGAAAGACGGAACCCTTATAGGATCACTATTAAGCTCTTATGGGGTGTCAAATGAAAGGGCTCTACCTGTATATTTTAAAACAGTTAGTTATTTATTTTTATGTATAATAGTTATTGATTTATCGTGCAAAATTTCGGAAAAATTACCCGAGTACGGAACCTTCTGTGCGCGAGTCTGACTCGCACTTGGTCGGTTTTTTGGTATTGAGGACGTAAAGACCCCAATGCACTTAAAAAAAACTTGCGTAAATGCGATTGAACCTAAATCTAAAAAAAAAAACTTTTAATTTTTTTTTGTAATTATTGTTAATTTATACTTTTCATTGTAGTGACCTCACGAATGGTAATAACTGATAATCAATTATTTTTGTTTATTTAAATATGAAGATACAGGGATTCTGAATGCACCCTGCTCTGAGAAGAAACCCACATCAAATTCAGCCAGATATTACCAATCTATTAGATTAACTATTTATATCATACCTATAACGTTTGTTAATTTCATTAAAATACTTAAATTTAAACGTAACTGTACTTTCCAATCTTACAACTGTTATAGTTTGTTTTAAAATTATTGTGACACAGACAGATGGACAGAAGGACTGAATGAAAATATGAAACTCCCCTGTTTTACTATGACACGTTTAAAACTATATCAACTCTGCTTTAACAAAATTATAATCATAAAATTATTTCATTTTGAAAAATAAATCAATAGACGTTTAGGTAGTTCGTAGTACGTAGTAAGACTATGATTTAAAACAACATCTACACTGGCTTATGAAATATTTAATCTGCAGTCAAAGGCTCTACAATTTAGTATTAATATAAACATAGAGTAACCCAAAGAGAAAGTCTTCTAGAAGTTTTCACAAAGTCGCAATCCCATTAATATTAAAACTACAAGCCTCTTTAGCAAAGATCCCCCCGTCTTTGAAACTCCATTAAGTCTGGTTTCTATTTAGCAAAGCTTATCATCAGATTTTATTCAATTAATAGCCTGGAAATACACAAGAGATTCCTCGATAGAATAATAAAGACTCAATAATACCTACACGCAGCCTAGGGACTATGCTTGGAAAGAAATTAAATTAGATACACTTCGATATCAATATAAGTAGTAAACTAAACACCTAAACTTTACTATGCAGTGAAAAAGGAATAGGTTATATATACCTTTTTCGGCTTTTAACAGCTTGGGCATCCATCGAGAATCTAAACAAAAACATTTTGGCATTAGATGACTGCTAGAGCGACTAGATGCACAGGCACCCAAGTTTCCAATAAAAATAATACTTTTTCTAGGAAAGAGATGGAAAGTAAAAAGTGGAGGATCGTCTTAGAACCCGGTATAATCCAAAGTTCTAAAAAAACTTATTTCATGAAAAGGAATTAGGATGAAAATTCAAAGCAGCGTGGGTTGCATTTTCAATAGCTAAACTGTCGTAATCCATACTTAATTATTATAAATGCGAAAGTGTGTCTGTCTGTCTGTCTGTCTGCTACGTTTTCACGGCTCAACCGCTGAACCGATTTTAATGAAATTTGGTACAGACATGGGATACATCCCGGGGAAGGACATAGGCTACTTTTTATTCCGGAAAATCAAAGAGTTCCTATGAGATTTTAAAAAACCGAAATCCACGCGGGCGAAGCCGCGGGCATCCTCTAGTCTATTATATTATCCCCATTCATGGAACATTAGCGAATTCGATATCGCCAGGCGATTGACGTCATCGCATGTAAACAAGTACATCCACCCTTCATCACCCTATATGTCTGTCTGCCAACGAAGCGAGATTTGTTTTTATTCTCTGTTATAAATTTCTCATCATATTTCATATCTCGAGCTTGTTCACGCTAACTCGCTCTCACAAAATATCAAAGCTCCATTAGTGTTCACGTAGAAAATGAAGGCGCGTCAGACCTCGCGAATTAATTTGTGACCTACAGCCCAAGCATGATCAATGCGACAACACTTTCTCGCGACATCTGTTCCATCGACAAACTGTTGTAAAAGCCACGAGACAGATGTATCGCACTGATTGTGTTGTGGTTGCGCACACGCCACTAGCAACAGTTTTCAATATATTATGAAGGCTCAGGCTTGTTGTTGAAACATGCGGTTAAGCAAGTGATTTTTGACAGATGTCAAGTAAGGTTTACAGAATAGGTACGATGTTTTTCTCTCTACTGCATCATCGTGCAAAAAATCCAGCGGATAATGAAGCTGCCCAGTCAGTACAAGCGACTTATATGTTCGTGAAAACGACTAAAGATCATTTTATTTAGGTATCATTGGAAAAAGTTTATACCGACCATGTCTCATGGCCATGCCTCTTCAGAGTAATTTAGTGGAACCGCAAAGAAATATTTCATGCAGACGTAGATAAAATACAATAGAAACAAAAATTACTCCTAATTACAATCCGTCTATGCCGTCTATATAAATAAGTTATATGTGCATGTAAATATGTGGGACTATAGAAGGGTGAGGGAATTCAAATTAGTTTGTGCTTTGCCCACATCATACGCAAAGCACTAGGATAGAAGTGGTTAATTACAAATTGATATCTTAAGCTCCTTAGTTTTAATACAATGCTGCTTGAACTTAAAGCAGATCTGAAAGTTAAAACTTCGCCTTTGTGCTGGAGAGAAAGCGCTACTTATTGCTTCGTATCAGCACTTATAAAATCTCTAGGCTAAGGTAACCCATACGATTCAGTGAATGAGGACATGTTTATTTTTGCAACGGTACGTTTAAATAGCTAGTTTATGTGATTGGCATTGTTAAAAATGAATCTATCTTGCTTTTTCAGATTACAGGCCAAATACTGAAATGACTTAGGAGCTAGGTGACTGTGAGCTTGTAGACATAATGTTATATGGATAAAATAGCAAAGATAAGATTCACTAAAATTGTATGTCTGGATTTTGGCCGTTAATCTTACGGTTTAAAGTAAAAAAAATAATTTAAGTCATTTAATCATCGATCATTTAATACGAATATTTAAGGGGTTTTCGGCTTAATTTATTTGAACTAAAAAAGAAATTTAGTAGGCAAAGCAAAATTTAAAAAAAAACTGAATTCAGAACCTCATCCTTTTTTGAAGTTGGTTAAAAATGACCAAGTTATTTCTTATTATGTTTTCTTTTGCATTAAACCGTTTGAAGTCATCCCACTCTGTGATAAAGGACTAATAGATCTCCTCGAGTACCATAAAGTACAAAATCCTCTATAAGCAACTTGAGGATCCCTAATCGATAATGACGGAGAAAAAATGCTGAAACTTTGGGATGTTTTCTATTTCCGGACCGCGTTATTTATTAGCAAAGTTTGATGTGCCTTTTATTGTTCTTTCTTTTGAATTATTCCTTTATATCGGCATAATAATAAAATTTTGTTGACGAAAAATTCTTATAATAAAAACTTGAGAACTTTTTATGAGTAGTCATATTTTAAGGCCACACTTTTGAACACTGAAATGGAAACAAGTGTAAATTGAAAATTTATAACACCCCCGACAAGTGAAGGTAATAACTTTCAAACGGCTGAACTGATTTTCTTGGATTATAGCTAAGAACACCCTCGATCAAGCCATCTTTCAAACAAAAAAAAAACTAAATTAAAATCGGTTCATTAGTTTAGGAGCTACGATGCCACAGACAGATACACAGATACACACGTCAAACTTATAACACCCCTCTTTTTGTATAAAATAATGTTTAAATATGTACAAGTACGCGGGAAAAGGTGCATCATACAAAATGACGATTTTTTGTGGCGATTCGAAATGCCACTCCGAGCGTACCGGAAATTAAAATGAATGCATTGTGTCAAATGTCAATAAAATCAAAATATTAATCATTAATTTTGCCCTAGATATTTAAAAAAAATCCGCGACATCGTGTAGGTATATCGTTTTCCCTGAAAAAAAAAAAAAAAAACAAATAAAACTGTTGACCATTCATTTCACTCAAACCTTTTTAGTCGAGTTTCTTTATCATCCTTACAGAAGTAGGTAATACCTTCTGAGGTGTAAGTAGTTCACATTCAGAATTAGCATACAAAGGCGTTTTCACCTGTGGGTACGGGTACGCGGTGCACCCTAATTAGCAAATGAAGCTCCAGCAATGCTCGGATTGTAGTTTACAGTTACTCCACATAGCAATCTTGGTATGAGTGCAAGTGATGATTAAATTATTTATTTATCATGTAAGATTTCACATGATAAAAAATAATTTTAAAATTTGTGATTAGGTACTTACAGCTACTTGTACTATTATGTGCTAGAAGATGAATAAGGTTATTTATAAATCCTCAGGAACTCTTTGATTTTCCGGGATAAAAGTTAGTTTCCGGGATGCAAGCTACCTCTGTACCGAATTTCATATAATTGCCTAAACGGATGGGCCTGTAAGAATCCCGCAGGAACTCTTTGATTTTTCGGGAAAAAGACTAGCTTATATCCTTCCCCTGGATGTTAAGCTAACTCTGTGCGCATCAAAAACCTTACGCGAATCTGTCAGGAATCCGCAAAAAACCTGCGAATCGCAAATCTTGATGGTTTCGCTTTCTGTACGGCCTTCCTTCACCGTTATTTTTCCCATTAACAAGCACAACCTAATTGTTATTTACGTTTACAGTGACCTAAACTTCACTAGTGTAATTGAGTCTTTATCGTTAACTGAAGAGAACGTGAGGCGCAAACGGAATTCCTTGCTCTTTCGCTAATATTTCTTGCTCAGTTATAAAGCCATATTTTCTTGCTCTATTTTCTCGACGTGCGCGGGAAAGAAACCAGCTGAGATGGCTTGCCTTTTTGCGTGTGTTGCTTACTTAAGATTTCCTTTGTTGGCTATTGGTTTAAGATATATTTTCAATTCAATGCAAAGTATTATAGCTATATTTGTGTTAACGCTTTATATGTATTCATATTTACGGTTTTTTTTTTTTTTAAATAGTTTTCAAGCTAAATTTAAATAAGGCTGGATCTAAATAACACCTTGCTCCCGTAAGGTGCCCTCAACGCAACAGAGATGCGGCACGGCTTTTTGCGGTAGGGCGTGAAATAAATTATTCCTGTTTTATCTTACCTACTAACTATTAATTTTAAAACTGACTAAGCATATCTGAAAAATGTAAAAGAACTAGCGTATGCCCGCGATTTCATCCACGTGGACTACAAAAAGTTCTATTCAAACCCGTATTTTACCCCCTTAGGGGTTGAATTTTCAAAAATCCTTTCTTAGCGGATATCTTATGTCATAATGCCTATCTAGCATGATAAATTTCAGCCTAATCTGTTCAGTAGTTTAACCTGTTATCAGTCAAGTCAGTCAGTCAGTCAGTCCGCTTTTACTTTTTTATATTTAGACAGTCAACAAAAGAACATATTTTCAAGAACCTTTTAAGAGGGCTCTCTCCGTCACTCGTTTCATACAATCGTAGTTCCAATTTCATTTGAATATTAAGCAACCAAAGTCCATGAAATATTGCAGACATATTCTAGAAACTAATATCTATGTCTGTGGTTTTCCAGATTTCTGTTAAAATATTCGGTTTCAAAGTTACGCGGTCTTAAAAATTTTCATACAAATCTTTGAGCCCCTGTAATTTTAAAACTACATATTTTTAGAAAAATCTAAAACACCACAGACACATATATTAGTTTCTAGAATATGTCTGCAAAATTTCATGGACTTTGGTTGCTTAATATTCAAATGAAATTGGAACTACGATTGTATGAAACGAGTGACGGAGAGAGCCTTGTTAAAGAGTAACTAACAACTTTGAAACGTTAGGATTTCGCACTAGGTACACGAAAAACTTTTAATTGGGAAACTAAAAACCTAAGTAAGTCAAATAGTTGTAAGCTGACGTAGGATTTGAAACCCGACAACTACCTCATTTAGAAGTTGGTTGATTGCTACCAAAATTTCAATCTTTGTATGCCAAGTTAACAGAGCTCTCTCCGTCACTTACTCCATACAATCGTAGTTCCCATTTCATTTGAATATTAAGCAACCAAAGTCCATGAAATTTTGCAGACATAGTCTAGAAACTAATATCTGTGTCTGTGGTGTTTTAGATTTTTCTAAAAATATGTAGTTTTAAAATTACAGGGGTTCAAAGATTTGTATTTTTCTTTAAAAAAAGGCCCAACTTTGTGCTCGTTTTTCTAGACAACGAAGCAATTTAATGAAATTTGGAAAAACCACAGACCTAGAAAATTTAATGAATATCATGCAGTAAAAAAATTATCGTTATATATTTTATATTGTTATAATTATGTTGGAACTACGAAAACCAGAAATTACACCCAGAAATCTTGAAAATTTCGTGCTGTCTCGATTTCTGCAAGAGGGGTGGTGAGGTGCGGGGGACGACCAACCCCCGACGGTGACGGGGGGCGGAACTGACAGTCTAAACTGGTCTAAACACACGGGCCACATTTAAACTACACCCGACTCTAAACTTGTCGATAGGTCTAACTAAATAAGCTCCAATACTATAACTAAGCCTCAATAGCTCAACCGGTAAAGGAGTGGACTGAAAACCGAAAGGTCGACGGTTCAAACCCCGCCCGTTGCACTATTGTCGTACCTACTCCTAGCACAAGCCTGACGCTTAGTTGGAGAGGAAAGGGGAATATTAGTCATTTAACATGGCTAATATTCTTTTAAAAAAAAAAAAAAAAAAAAAAAAAAAAAAAAAAAAAAAAAAAAAAAAAAAAAATACACTGGTACATTTCAACTTGCGTTAGACGTATGCGTTACCTACTCAGACGTTGCCTGTAGATAAAAATATGTCTCATGTTTGCTGGCAATAGCGCATGCATCAAACCCTGCAAGTTGCACCTATTCCTCACGCAATACGCAATTCCTCACGCAATACGCACAGCTTTAATATTATAATTTTTGACAATGTATACTATATGTAATGCCATATCACAGGTCACTCTCTGATTTATTGCTAACAATTTACTTCCAAATCAATTCCAAATGCAAAGAAATCTAAGTGTGTTCAATTCACACTGCCCAATACCAGGACCTTAAATGACATAAATTCATTGATTAATAATCATATGTTGAAAATAAAGGAGAACCCCGTGTTTCTCGGTATAACGTTAGATGCAAAGCTTCTATGGAACACCCACATATCAACACTTGATGGTAAACTCAACTCTGCTGCTTACACTGTTAGAAAAATTCGACAGGTACTGACGTGGAAACTGCAAAAATTGTATATTTTGCCTATATTCACTGTATTATGTCTTACGGACTCTTGCTATGTGATAAAGCGATAGATATTGAGAAAAAAATGTATTACAGAACAGGACGTGCAATTTATAATTTAAAACCGCGCGCTGCCATACAATAAAAATATAAGGAAATAAGTACCTTATTTATTATCTTATAGTAGCTTTTAAATATATTTACAACTAGCTAATGCCCACAGCTTTGCTCGCGTGGATTTAGGTTTTTGAAAATCCCGATCCTTTCATTTCCCAGAACAAAAGTTGCCTCTCCGTAATAGCCCGTCCCCGGGATGCAACTTGTTTCTGTATCACGTAAGAACATTTAAACGGATGATCCTTTTCAAATCCCGAGGGATCACCAGGATTTAGGAATGCAATTTCTTACAGCATCAGGGTTGAGGTCAACGACAAAGTATTTACTTGGTATAGATACCTTCAATATCAATTAATAATCAACACTTTTTAAATCCCATTAGCTTTAGTAGTCAGGTCCCCTGCAACATCAGGATTGAAGAGTTGGAATCCAAATTTTTTATTGAACAATGTCGCAAACTTTCTTTATCGATTAAAAAAACTAGCCAAAATTACGCAGTTAGGTTACCTGCCAAATTTCATGGTTTTGAGTCAACGGGAAGTACCCTAGAGGTTTTCTTGACACACTCGACAGACAGAGAGATAGACAACAAAGTGATCCTATAAGAGTTCTGTTTTTCGTTTTGAGGTACGAAACCCTAGAAACGTAGGAACGGCATTCCGAACCAGTGGTAAATTTTTCTGACCATTCAAAAACACTTTGAAGTTTACCTAAAAGTTTACAGGAATAAAAATTAATCATTGTATTCCATTCCATTTCATTCTATTCCATTCTGTTCAAAGATAAATAGATTATAAAAATATTTGTCACCGAAACAATACCTAATTTACGATACATCAACCAATATCAATTTTACTGATGACAATCTGACTATTACCAAAGTGAACGACTACTATAATATCTATTATATACGACTAACATAATATGTATTATAAATTGTGTGCCGTTTGCATTCTCACTAAGTTCTCATTAAGTTTGTTTTATTTGGTTAAACTTTCTGGCATTTATATTGTTATGACGTTTAATTGGCAAACAGTCTGTTTATTGGCTGAAACTCAAAAATTCAGCCAATCACAACAAATAAAATATTTTAATAATGATTGATGCAGCTTTCTGTAATCGAAAACAAAATATTTGACATTAACTTGAATGTGACAGTGATTTCCGAGTAGGGTTGCCAGAGGCCCCGTATTTTACTGGTTACTGGTTGGTATTTCAGGATACAGAAACCCGTAATTATGAAAATAAAATATGAGGCAAATAAAACTAAATATTTTTAGGGTTCCGTACCTCAAAAGCAAAAAGGAAATAGGATCAATTCGCTGTCTGTCTGTCTGTCCGTCTGTCTGTCTTTCCGTCTGTCCGTCTGTCTGTCTGTCCATCTGTCCGTCTGTCCGTCTCTTCGTCTGTCATGTGTTCATGAACAAATATTAGTATTTTCAATTTTCAAAGTAACTAAATATTAAATCAAGTGGGTCAATTAAGTATGAAATTAAATATGAAAGGACTTTACCAGTACATTCTAAGACAGATTTTTATTTATTTTTATGCATATTTTTTTTAATGCATAACAGTTTTGATTTCTTGTGTAAAATGTCGAAAAAAAATACCCGAATACGGAACCCTCGGTGCGTGAGTCGCACTTGGCCGGTTTTTTACAAATTCAGCCGGGCTGGCTTGCGAAACCAAACGCTGACGTTATGTCCAGTAGAAATAATACATATTTTCCTTGTGCGACAATGCGTAGAATAATACCTGCGTAGCCGAAACCCACTCGATTTTGATCATGGCCGTAGCCAAAGAGGCGGAGGTTGGTTTTAGGATCTAAGCCTTTTTTTATACAAGTTAGCCCTTGACTTTAATCTCTCCTAGTGGTAATAGTGCAGTCTCATTTCTTGGCCGGTAGGGCCATACTAACCATATAACTAGCCATGACCCAAGCCTCCCACCAGACCAGAAATTTAGAAATGGCCACTGCGTCTGGGAGACCGTCAAAAACCTAAACCTAAAATAATACTTACACTATTTCTTGCATTTGCTTACCAATTTTTTTTGGAAATATATCAAACATTTCGCGCTCGCTTCACTCGCGTTTTGAATTTGTATTACTTGGTGTATGCCCCGCAATTTCGTCTGCATGAATTTAGGTTTTTAAAAATTCCGTGGGGGATTTTCCGGGATAAAAAGCTTATGTTCGTTTCTGGGGTGCAAGTTACCTCTGAATAGTAAGTATCAAAATTTTGGTAAAGAAGTATCTTGCTATGGCTAAACTCGTTTCCCTTTCACTTATTCAACTAACCAGGTAATTAGCCCATAAAGTTGAGCGAACGTATTTTTCCTCATGACAGGATTCAGTTCCGGCCCTGATAAAACCTCTCCCGAAATCAATTCCTGGCTACGGCCATGGTATTGATACTTTGAAGGTGGAATTACAAGTTAAATGTAATTTTAAGTTAACATGCATTTTGTTTTACAAAATGAAGAGTTTTTAAAAGCTATTGAAATAAATAAATAATCTTTTATTTAAAACCACATTGCAAACACAGTTCACCGATCAAGACCCGGCAACATACAGAGAAAAAATACAAAACATACAAATAAACTGAAATATCTAAATAAGCTTTCAGAGAGAACCACCGCCTATTTCTTCAAATACAATAATAAACAATACAATAATACAACAATATATAAGAAACAATGTCTCCCGTAAACAAATCTAAACCCCGTATTTTTGATGGTGGTAGCCTGTAAATCTAAAAGAGGCAGGTGGCAACCCTACACCTACCCTACACCTAGACAGAATGAAAAATTTGTTTTCATTACTCGGCAGGCCTACTGCCAAAGTTTGACAGAAAGTGTGGCGGTAGTTGTGACCTCTGATTGGCCGACTCTCTTTCACTATTTGCTAAAATTGATGATTGCAACAACAATTTTTGCTTTTTTGTAATCGAAAACAGAACACGGACGTCAAACAGGTTGACTAATTGCAATCATTTCTGACCGGCTAACATTGTTCCACTAGTGGCTCAAACTCACTGTCGCAGCAAGAACATGGTAAATTCAGCCAATCACAGCAATTTGAATTGGATATCACAAATGTACCGATCTAGGAACCGAGAATGCACGAACCAGGGCAGATAGAGATAAGAACAATAATATCATACGTAGGAAATCGACGGGGGCTTGTTGACAAGTATCCTCTTAAGACATTCAACTTGGTCTAAATTACTTCTACTTACAGTTAAGATAAAGTCAACATCACTTTTATTTTATGTAATACTAGCTGATGCCCGCGACTTCGTCCGCGTGGATTTACGTTTTTAAAAATCGTTGAAAAACGTTAATCCAGGGTATAATCTCTCTCCATTCCTTTAAGCCAAATCCGTCCAGTAGTTTTTGCGTGATTGAGTAACATACATCCAAACATTCACACTTCCACATTTATAATAAGTATTATTAGAATTAGGATTAGGATAGCCACAAGTACATATTATACTCATAGCTCTCAAAGATTTTCTACACCCAACGTTTTTTAGCTTAGGTACTTATTCAGTAAAAGTAACTTTTCTTAACAATGAATATGCGATGCGCTATGTCCTAATACGCACAGTTCTACAGAGTTTACACAGTTTGGACTTTCACTCTTATCAAAGGTTTATTATAATATATTCAAATCAGAATCTAATTACGTTTGTTTAGAGTTCGCTACGAAAAAACTCCTCTTAAGGTTTTTTATTCACACACAAATTAGCCCTTGAATGCAATCACACCTGGTGGTAAATGATGATCCAGGCTAAGATGGAAGCAGGCTAACTTGGAAGGGATAACCTGGAATGAATTATAGTACTTTCATTTTTCTCATGTATCACATTATACATATCTTTCTGTTAAAACAAGAATGAACCACAATCAACTTGACCTTATAAGCAAAGCCATATAGCAAAAATATATTGTTTTCATTATTTGTGTTATACCCATTCTCTATTTATCCACGGATATTATATCACTATAATGTAGTATTATTAAAAACGGAACTCATGCGTATGATGTTACCGTCTCATCACTATCAGTAGCTATAGACTTATTGTAAAGGTGGAAACTCATTAAATACTTACATTGATTTTTTCGAGACTTACTACGCTCTAGTTCATGTACCTAAGTAGGGTCTTGACCTTCCACCACTAGAACTCCATCCTGTCCTACGCTGCTTCTCGTCAATCGGGTCAAGTAGCAGTGATAACAGGGCTTGAAAGTGTTTGCTCACTTCGTCAAACCTGTTATACTTGGGGTGTTACCTGCTATACACAGTGTTTTCCTGTTGAGTGACCTTAAGCTTGCTCCCTTCACAGCACAATCCTATCTAGACACTTTGCAAGCCAGCGGAGTCTCGCCTATATACCTAATTTTTAAGTTTTTCATGTTGCTGATTATGAAAATGACATCTGCTATCGCCGAATTATATGAAGTTCGGCCATAAGGTCTTCTACTTATCTCTTGATTCTTTCTTGTCCTCCAACCGTTTTCACGTCTGATTGCCCCCAGGATTTTCCGGAAAATTTCCTTTCAGCCATTAAGTGCTTATTATTTTTCTGTTAATGGCAGGTTAGGTATGTTGTTATTAGTAGGTACCTACCCAATCTTAATGTACGGACATTAAGATTGGGCTGATTACAGTTATTTCCGAGACTACCTCTGAGAAATATTGTCGATACTAAAATATGAGTAGGTGCATTAAACTGTTATACGAGTAGAACTATCAAAACTGGTCTCGTATGTGCGCATTTAACGACTCATAAATCTAAATAGATAAAAGCTGCTGTTATAAAAAGTGTTGTTAAGATTTAAGTATTTTGATAAACATAATTGAAAATAATATATATTCTGATATATCTGGTCCTTTTTATCAGTGGCAGGTTATGAAGGGAAGCACAAAGCTATATCCCAAAGGTGGGTTCATAAACGTACTAGATAAATATGAAATTTATCTACCTAGATAAAGTTTATTGCTCATAAAAATGTGTCAATGAAATCTTACTAGCATGTTACTTCTGCATTTAAAAGCTATTATTATTTACTAGCTGACGCCCGCGACTTCGTCCGCGTGGATGTAGGTTTTTCGAAATCCCGTAGGAACTCTTTGATTTTCCGGGATAAAAAGTAGCCTATGTGCTAATTCAGGATATTACCTATCTCCATTCCTTTCAGCCAAATCCGTTCAGTAGTTATTGCGTGAAAGAGTAACAGACATACACACACATACACACAAACTTTCGCCTTTATAATATTAGTGTGATTTATTAGTTAATGTTTATAATTAGTAGGTACCTAATATCCATACACGCGTAGGAAATAGGTATGGTACGAGCTCTAACTAGCATAGCTTTTTTTGATAGTTAACAATAAACCTCTACAAACAAAGTTAGTTTTGCGGTTCATTAACAAAAGTGATTTTTACGATTTTACTTCTTTAGTACGGAACCCTCGGTACGCGAGTCTGGCTCGCACTTGGTTGATTTTTTCTTACTTATTGTGCTGGATTGATGTATGCAAAGCTAAAGGTACGTCACCCACCCAGTGCTGCGTTTTACAGTACGAGGGCGCCATTCCAGCATTGCCACTTTATTATTCGTAAAGCTATAATATCAGTTCTCTCTGATTTTTATACTATATTTTGGATCATCTCCTTATTAGGGATTTGATCACGTAGAGAAAAACCACTATTGAGTGTTGACCGAAATGGTTGCGGTCTTATCTGGCCTTATAGTCTAGCAACCATAGCTGGCGAGAAAATTGGCCCAATAGTTGGCGACATCACCAACATTTCGAAGCCGTATTACAAACTTCCATTTTTGCTTTAATAAATTAGCCAGTCAGTAACAATAGCAACAACATGCTATAAAACCCAGTATGTTATTATGTTACATACAACAATACTAATTAAATAAATTTCCCGGTTAGCAAACTTTGAATTCGAAGTTACTATAACCTTAAAGTTAGGACTACGAAGTTTACTGACCGGCAATATTTAATTAGTTTTACTGTACAACATTGTTTCCACAACGCACAAACAGAACAATAAAGAGGTTTTCGTCGTAATATTTTACGATTCATCGTAAAGCGTAAAACAATGCAACTGTTATCCTAATCCTATATAGGTATAATATTATAAATGTAAAAGTGTGGATGTTTGGATGTTTAGATGTTTGGGTGTTTGCTACTCAATCACGCAAAAACTACTGGACGGATTTGGCTGTTTGGAATGGAGATAGATTATACCCTGAATTAACACATAGGCTACTTTTTATCCCGGAAAACCAAAGAGTTCCCACGGGATTTCGAAAAACCTAAATCCACGCGGACGAAGTCGCGGGCGTCAGCTAGTAGATAATATAGTATGATATTTTTAATACAGTTAGATGCTATGAAAGTGATTCTGATCTAGATTTATATTACAGCACTCACTGGGTGAACATTAATTTTATAGATATTGATTTCGCAAGTTCGTAGTTCGCAAAGTAGCGTAGGCAGAACCAAAGAGATTTTGCTATTTAAGTGACTGTAATGGTTGAGTGTACTTAATATTATATTTGTATTGTTAAGTATTTTCCTCAGAGCCCGAAATATTTTTTTGCAATCTACTTGAGCGGTAGGTACTTACTCTCATTTTATTTGTTTTTGTATTTTTATTTGTCGTAAGCGCCATGTTGGTTTTGTCAACGCGTCATAATATTACCTAGTAGGTATTTTAGTCTTGACACGCGAAACACGACAAAACTAATTTAATTTCTTTCTATGATTAATAGGTTTGAGAGATATGACATACGAGATAATCATAAAATTGCTTTCGTAATCGAGCGACATACCCTTTTGTTTATTTTTGTCTGTTTATTAGTCAAGCAAAACTTTCTGGTTATAGGATATACCTACTCGTAGACTTCTCGTAGATAGCCATCTCAATGTACCTTCTACTGAAAGCGAGTGATTACTACACTATGTTGGAAACAAAGGTTTATATTGTAGGTATAATAATACATTATTAAGTACTTATTATGTATATGACAACTAGCTGATGCACGCTACTTTGTCCGAATGGATTAAGGTTAAAATCACGTAAGAACTTTTCGATTTTGAAGGATAAAAATGTCACTCTCTGTGATTAATTATATTTTTATGAAAAATCACGTAAACCCATTGCAATGTGAATGAAGAATATACAACCACTCAGCATTTATAATATGTGGCAGCAATTACAATTCGATTGCTTTTGAACACGAGTTTATTTCAAATAAATAAATTATATCGAAATGTAATTAAGTACTAACAAAACCAATTAACTATAATATACAAACACGAATTTTCACTTTAGTTTTCCCGGAAAATTTTGTGTGAGGCGAATAAATTTTCCTATATTTTCAAGGTAATTCAATATAATATTATTCTACTGTTGGGATCAGATTGAAAATATTGTTCAATTTTATATAGATTTTTTATTCAAATAGTTATAGACTATTTGAAAATATTAGGTAACTATAATAGATGCCTGAGATTTTGCCCGGGTATGTTATGGTTTTTAAAAAGTCCTATGGGAACTCGGTGATTTTTCGGAATAAAAGTAACCTGTATCCGTGTCCGGGATGCAAGCTGTTTCTGCACCAAATAGAAGATGCATGCGACTTCGTTGGCGTGGGAATGTTTTGATTTTCCGGGACAAAAAGTGCCTATTGTCCTTCCCCGGGATATAAGCTATCTTTGTTCTAAATTCCATCAAAATCGGTTAAACTTGTAAAGGTAGCAGACATACAGACAGATACACATTTGCATTTATAATTTATATTAGGTATATAATATAGTATGGATAACCTAACCATTACTTATATTTTTTGGAATGTTTTTCATGTTGTTTAGAGCTTCACAAAAGTATAATAGTAAAATAGATATTAAGGTGAATATGTGTAGTTATACCTAAATAAATTCTAGTAAATAGGCAACAGCAGCCTTGTGGTAAAAATTCTCTAACACGCAAAAGTAGCATTAACTTTTACGAGGGGAACTAGGCAAACTGTATAAGAAATGGGCAAGGGGAAGATTGTGTCAACAGCCACTATCTTCACAATTTACCATCGTTTGTCGTAACTCCAGAAACGCTATCTTTTGTGGAAATTTCGTAAAAAGTAGGTATCAGTAGATAATGAATTATTTTTTTTAATGTAAAAGTTATAGGACTTCGTCTGTATTGGTGTTAGCTGGCGGGCGTGTTCTGCCTTTTTGGAGTGTTTTTTTTTTGTGAAAACTGACTGGAAAGCGCTCTAAGCGGGTGCCGTGCGTATGTCGGCGAGCGCCGGCACAGACGGGGTCCATACTTGTATAGTTTAACTAACTTGTTACAAATAACTACAAACTTGGCATTGGCTAATCTTTGTAAAGCCAGATGAGAGAGAAAAAATAAAAGTTATAACAAAACTTATATCTAACCTATCCTCATCCTATCCGTCTATCTTCTTATCACAATATAGTAATATGTAATGTGTTATAGCTAAATAGCTTGGTGAAACCTACCTGCGATAATATATTATTTTATACCTACTATAACTTCGTGAAACAACAGAACGGGTTATGCGAATCCACGTTACGGATCTCGCTGAAATGCATTTTCAACGCTCCGATAAACTTCAGAGAATGCGAATATTGTTGTTTTAGTGTCTACTCGTATGCGGAAATTCGACTTCAAGCAATATTCATACTGGGTATATTCGGAAAATGTTAGATATTAATGAAAACTTATTAAAACTTGTACTCCTAAATCAGGTTTGTAACTTACTAAAGTTAGCTATAGTATATTTTTAGTTAGCCTAGCCTTAGTAATAAAATATTTTTATCCGTCATTTTTTTGTTGTTATTTTTGGCTAAGTACATTATTACATAATATAATACATCTATTTGTTGATTTATAACCATGTGTCCTATCTGATCGTTTGCACGCAATAGTGTCGAAATCAGGCAGGTCAAATGATCATAGAGTGCAGACACAGAATAGTATTTACCTTATTCTATCAGTCTAGCAATTCTTTGGAACAATCCTCATCATACAGAGAAAGCTGAAGTTTTTTGGGTGCCCTAAGGACTCCAGCGCGTCCATATAATTTATGTATAAAAAATAATAATGAAAAATTTAGTTGAGGATTCAACTACATTTTTTTGTAGAACATAATACCTTTAAAATATAAAATGCGGTGAATTGGGAAATTGGATGGCGATCGGAAACTAACTTCTCATTTTATACCTAACTATTAAATTAGATGTTAGGTCTTAAGCCAAAAAAAATCTGCGGCTCGGCTTATTATTTCCCTTCAAGTATTTATTGTAACCTAACGTGTCAACGGGACATAACATTCCACACAACTTTATGTTATGTCATCGACGTGTGGAGTTTAGGGAATGCCTGTACGCCACCAACCCAGATCACGAACACTGCTTAAATCCATTTTCTACATTCCGCTAAATTTCGGAGAACACGAATATGTGTGTACAAAATTGCATTACATACTTGTTATCATGTGGTTACCTATTCTACTAGCAGTTTCATCTCTTGTCTATACCTATTCGATAAGCCAATTTCATTTTGTTTGTGTAGGCAATAACTAGGCATACCATAGCATAAGAGCTTTAATAACATTTTCTTCTTCTATCTGCATTATCTTGTTTATGAATATGTAAGAAAAATAACTTTTAAACATGTTTCATTTCTTGAAACATTATCTATCAGAGAGTTTAACTGCATTTTTGGGGAAAACTATGTCATAAAAGAAACCCTTTGTGGATAATTTTCAATGCTTTGACGATTACTGTTATTTCAATAGATTTTTCTTACTTTGAGGCTTGAGAAGGGAATTTGGTCAACAAGCTAAAACAACTCGCAGTGAAAATATCATTGTTTCCTTTATTCAAATTATGGCACGAGCTACGATATAAAGCAAGCAAATTCTGGGAGCCTTCTATTCGCTCTGAACTAGATTTCTGATTTGAAGCAGTATTTTACACTCATGCGACGAAAAGGTAACGTTACAAAATATGTAAATTCTTTTTTCCAGTTTTCATTATTAACAAATACATTTAAATTGGGTAAAATCACATCACATGACATAGAATGGGTCCCAAAGGTGAACAAACCAATTGACAAACTCATAAACAGAGTATTAAAAGTAGCTTATTTATTTATTCGGCATCCCCTCCGGCTCTCCGGTTCGATTTTCGGCTGTAAAACGGCTATCAATGTATCGGACCGCACCTGTACATTTATAGGTTCGTAAAACGATCTACAAAGAAACTACTGAAATAACCTCCCAGTTTATGTATTGACTACTCGTAATCATGCAGAGCTGTGACGTCCCGCTCGTAGCCTCGTAGGTAATCATGCAGAGCTATGACGTACTAGCAGAACACTGATCGTTATTGTAGTTGACTAATCTCTTTATTGGGAGTAGGTATTCGATGTAAAAGATAGAGTTTCTAATTCAATACTATTATTAATATTATTAAAAATCTGCAAAATAAAACTCAAAAAATTTGGGGTGGCTCATTTTTCGCACAAACGATCAGCCTGGCTGTTCAATGCAGAGTGCAGCCAGTATTTTTGGCACCGTTCCACGCGGGTACGTTGTACAGTAATTAGATAAAGCTAACTTTAACATTAATATTAAATTTTAATGTTGTTACTTTAAGAAATTCATTATTTACTCAATTAAAATAAAACAAGTGTAAATTAAAAATTTATAACACCCCCGACAAGTGAAGGTTACAGTAACTAGAAAAGAGCTGATAACTTTCAAACGGCCGAACCGATTTTCTTGGATTATAGCTAAGAACACTCTCGATCAAACCACCTTTCAAACAAAAAAAAAACTAAATTAAAATTGGTTCGTTAGTTTAGGAGCTACGATGCCACAGACAGATACACAGATACACACGTCAAACTTATAACACCCCTCTTTTTGGGTCAGGGGTTAAAAACAAAACTACTTACTAATCAAACATTCAGAGAGGAGACCTGTTTTCAGTAGTGGGTTGGCAATGGGTTGATTATGGTAATGACTAATCATACGAGTAGAGACACACAAAGATTAAGTGCAATGGCTGAAATCCTGTTTCAAAGTTGATTCGACGATCCCCCGTCGATTACCTAAATGTGATATGTAGGGGTGGCTCACAATGATCGAGGATGATATTATTGTTGCTATCCCTATCTGTCCTGGTTCGTACATTCTCAGTACTAGCTCGATACATTCGTGATAAGTGATAACCAATTCAAATAGTTGCGAATGACTGAATTTATAATTTTGAATTGGTAGTGATTATATGGCGAATAGTATAAACATCCATTACGCCAAAATCTGTGATAAAACATAATATTATGATAGAACAGTCCAATAAGTAGGTATCGTGTCATAAAATATAGCGTCATATGGTTTCACTAGGATGAATGATGATGATAAATGACAGCATATTATATTAGTTTATGGCTTGTTATATGGTTAATAATACATACGATTCCAAGCATAAATCTGTCTTCAAAGTAAATCAATTGATTAATTCTAAAACTAGGTCAGGTGATACTATTGGTGATAAGCAATAAATTGATACTAATGTTGTAAATGCGGAAATGTTTCTAACTGTCCGTTAATCTGTCTGTCTGTGATAATAAAAAGTCAAGGTTTTCTTTCCATCATGTACTAGTATGGTTGTCGTCAAGTGCAGGTCTCTATCTTGCATTGAAAAAATTTTTCTTTTAGAGTTCTGTACTCGAAGGGTGGCAACGGAACCTTATTACTAAGACGCCGCTGTCCATCCGTCCGTCCGTCCGTCAGTCGTCCGTCGGTCTGTCTATCAGCGGACTGTATCTCCATATCTGTATCCATATCTGTGAACCATAATAGGTAGAGATAGAGAGTTGAAATTTGCACACCATGTGTATATTGCCGCTTTAACAACAAATACTAAACATTTCGAAATTGCCGCCTTGAAAATTTAAAAACAATGAAAGGAGTTATTTCTAGTACGTAACCCTTCGTGTGCGGGTCCAAATCACACTTGACAGTTTTTTTGCGTTTTTCAAAGTTTCAGTATGTAATTGAAGCGATTGCTAAAAGCTGCAGCGTCGTATATCTCGAACCCAGTACGTTAACCGGCACTGATTTCCCCAGGGCTAGACCACACATTATTGATTTTGTAAACCGTACTATGAACAGCTGTCTTTTACTCTCAATATGATTTTCAAATTATTATAGACATTACCATCTGAACTCTATTAGAATTATAGCAAAATTTTCACATTTGATTTCTTAATCGACATTTTTGTATCTATCAACATTTTTTCAATATCTTTCTTCTTTGTATTTGAAAAAAGCGAACTACAGCTCACTGACTAATAATAATTACGAAATCTTAGGAACTATAAAGCCTACATACAAACTTTAAATTTGGAAGATAGATTTCTTCCTGAGGTCTCAGCTAAACAGTTTTGAGAAAATTCAACCCAAAGAGAGTTCTTGGGGTTTGAAGGATAAAAATCTTGGCTATAATAATCTATTCACCTTTTACTGAAGATTAGTGCTTTCAAATAGATCTAAGAATTATACAATTCACCTTGCATTGGCAGCACATACACCTAATGCGATATTATAAACCAAGTGGACAGTGTACAGAAATTTCATTATAGCAAATAGAATTTTCCGGTTATATTCTAGTGCGGCATAAGGCTTGCGGTTAAATATTCCAGAAATTACTTGTGGGCGCATGCCAAAGTAGTATCTTTTGAGATATTTTGCCAAGTAGAATTTATTTTACACTAGATGATACCCGCGACTCCGTCCTTGTGGATTTAGGTTTTTTTTAATCCCGTCGGAACTCTGCTTTTTCGGGATAAAAAGTTGCCTATGTCAATTTCCGGGACTCAAACTACCTCAGTACCAAATTTCATATAAATCAGTTAAACGGACGGGCTTTTAAGAATCCCCTGGGAACTCTTTGATTTCACAGTATGAAAAGTCTATGTCCTTTCCCGAGGTGTTAGCTAATTCTGTACCAAGATTCATCGAAATCGGTTAAACTTTTGAGCCGTGTAAAGCTAGTAGACAGACAGACACACTTTCGCATTTATAATAATATTAGTATGGATACCTAACGAACTGTGACTTTTTATATTGACATGACTGAGATACCTGATCCTTTATTTCAAATTGTCTAAATTATAAAGAAACATAAATAAATTAATCTAGATAGTAAATCCGAAATATGAAAGTCATATTAGTTAGGTAAACATAGACTACTATGCTCCGAAGGGTGTCTGTATGAGTAGGTACATGACCGTAACAATGGGGGGGCAGAAGGGTTCTTGGGGCCGTAGGTAGAGGGGGGTACAGACTCCCTCCCTCTTCACCCCGAAATCTGATACGTTAAGCAAATAATTTTGAAAATAGTATGTAAGTAAATTTTAAATCTAAATTTTTGAGAGTGAAAAATATTTTAATAGCATAAAATTATGCGATGCTTGTCCTTGGCTTTGTTGTGTTTTCGAACAGGACTTGATACAGCAAGCGCTTCAGGCGCAGAACGGGGCGCTGTTACGACGAAACGTACAGTGATCTCGGTAAAAGAAGGGCGCGAGGTGGACGCTTGTTGTAGGTACCTATTTTGTTACATAGAGCACCATGCATTTTTCTTCACAACGCCAGCGTTCCTTCCGCATGCCCGAGGCGTATGCTATACCTAGTCTCTAAAACCATAATATAGCGAAACCTGGGCCAATAACTAGTGACAATAAGACCCATGATGTAAACATTTACCCGATGACCCGAGATAAGATGACGAGATCTGGCTATATTATCATGTCTCTGAAACCATCTCTATAGCGAAACCAAAGACAATAACTAGTAACAACAAAAACTGATATAAACATTCTATGCTCGAGATAATACGAGATCTGACCCGAGTAAAATAAATAATGCAGCCTCATAATAATTATACCCCAGCTCAGCCTGCGGGAGCGTGCTTATTATGAGGCTAAGCAAGATCCCGCAAATTAATCCAAATACTTGATCTGGCTTATAAGCCATTAAGTGAATCTTTGGGCTTTACTATGCAATATTATATTACTATTTTATGCCCACGACTTCGTCCACATGGATTACACAAATTTCAAACCCCCAATTTACTTACTTAGGGGATGAATTTTCAAAAATCCTTTTTTGATGGATGTCTGTCCAGTAGTTTAACAGGGCTCTCTCCGTCACTTACTCCATACAATCGTAGTTCCAATTTCATTTGAATATTAAGCAACCAAAGTAAGACATATTCTTGAAACTAATATCTGTGCCTGTGGTGTTTTAGATTTTTCTAAAAATATGTAGTTTTAAAATTATAGGGGCTCAAAGATTTGTATGTAAATTTTAGAGACTGCGTAACTTTGAAACCGAATATTTTAACAGAAATCTGGAAAACCACAGGCATATAGATATTAGTTTCTAGAATATGTCTGCAAAATTTCATGGACTTTGGTTGCTTAATATTCAAATGAAATTGGAACTACGTTTGTATGGAGCGAATGACGGAGAGACTCCTCTTGCGTTAATACTTAATAGATCAATCAGTCAGTCAATTTTATACTGAGTGATAGACATTTCCCAATTAGTCGAAACCTAAACTATTAGGAAATGTTTATGCAAGATAAAAGCCCGCAATTTCAACAATCATTTAAGTATACCCGCGGACTATTTCAGTGGTCCGCGCACCCACCCAGTATACTAGTAAATATTACGATAGTTCTTGGCCACGGATGAGAAAAACTAAGTAGCCAATGATTGAACGAGAATGTAGCTAGATAAATTATTATTAAAGATTCTCGGCTTAGCAGCCATACAAAGACCTGGTTTAGGTACGTCTGATATGTCAAAAGATTGCAAATAGTTTTTCTTGATTATATTATTATTGTAAGGTGCGTACTGACCAGGATAATTAAAATTTGGCATTCGATTTTGATCATTACGTTACAATGATCTTATAATACTGATCGAAAGTACATTAACTTTTTAATACCTACTCACTCACAGCAGAGAAAACAGAGAATTCTGATTTATTTTTATGGATAAAGAGTAACTGATTAAGTAACATGAATTTCATTTTACAGGTCGTAAGCCGATCTTTACTCAAAAAGCATGATTATCGTAATTGGCAATTAAAAATTTAGTAGGTACTGAATAATAAATATGATTTAGCGGAAGATATTATGAATTATTTGTACTGAAATATCCATTTTGAAACCACATTAATTCAAAGTTTATATTGTAATATTTGCCATGAATTTTAATGCCGCTGGTATCTGCATGATTAAAATTGTTATTATACTACCGATGAAGTTAAAAAAGTTACGTTATTTTAAAAATTGCATTTTTCGCATAATTTTTTGGTTAACCAATCTGACCACAACATAAAGTCGTAAATTATGTAAATTCCGTAAATAAGGTAAGCCCGATACGCCTCGCTCGTAAATAAATGTAAAATACGACGCGATGTCAGACAAAACAAAATATGGGTAACGAATAACGATTGATATCAAGTAAAAATATCACTTTTGGCATAATATAGTCCGTAATCTAAGCTTTGACGTTGCATTTGCAGTATTAGTATATTACCCGTTAGAACCCTCCGACATCAATAATATTATCACTAATCGAGCTTCATAATGAAATCATAAATATTTTCTCAACATATCACTATTATTTTGATACATTCATGGGTTGCATTTCATTCATGGTTTCTATTAGGTCTACATAAATAGCATACACCGTTTCTTCAAGAAGACCCACTGCAATTAAATAGAGGACCAATAGGCTCAGGGTTTACCTCATTGAGACTTTCACGGAGCCATATTTGGCAGTTTATTTTTTTGCCCCGAATCGTGCGTTTAAAAAGAGAGACGAAGAGACATATCCGTTTGATCAGCCTCAATTTGCCTGGAGTCATCACTGCCTCATCTGACGCTGCTCAAATCAATATGAAACTTTACATTCACAACATTTATCAATTTTCATACACGGACCGCTCAAGCAGTGGGAGCTGACCGATCCAAACGGTCGTGCAGGTGTCAACTTCTAGAGCAGTTGACAATGACTACTCTTACGATCAATGTACGTTGTTAAACGATCATAAGAACAAAAAAAAAATAAGGTCCTGAGACTCGAGATAGGTTCTTAAGATGACATTTGCCAGATTTATTGCTCAGGACAGAAAATTATACTGGAGATTCGAGACCATCTTGCCTCATAAATTACTATCTCTACGATCTTGTCCCGTAAAATGTTATCTCAAAAATACTCGAGGTCTAGACTCTAGAATCTAGATAGAGCTCACGTGTATATTTCTCTTCTATTTCTAAGCTTTTTCAGTATTCTTGTGGTTAAATTTGTCTCTCCAAAGTGTCCTCCTTAAAGTCATGACAAGACTTTTAAATTTGATTTCTGAAATAGTTTGCACAGTTTTGTGTAGAATTTCGGGATTCGTGTACCTACCGATGTTTAAAATTATGCGGGATGTAGCTTTTTTGACATTATCATCATCATGATCAACCCACCGCTGACCCACTACTGAGCACAGGTCTCCTTTCAGAAGTAGGTAAAGGCCATAGTCCACAACGCTGGCCAAGTGTGGGTTGGCAGACTTCACACATCTTTGAGAATACAATAAAAATTCTCAGGCATGCAAGTTTACTCACGATGTTTTCTTCACCGTTAAAGCAAATGATATTGCTATTTTTCTATCCTGCAAACCACCGGATAGCTACCAGCCACCCCATCACCCGCCAGCCACGGATAGCGGAAAAGCGGATAGGTTTTTGGGAATTCCCACGGGATTCCCAAAAACCTATTCCCTTAACCGATTTGTACGAAATTTGGTACCGAGGTAGCTTGCATCTCTGTAATTGACATAGGCAACTTTTTATCCCGGAAAATCAAACAGTTCCCACGGGATCTTTAAAAACCTGAATCCACGCGGACGAAGTCGCGGGCATCCTCTAGTTAAAAATAATCTGGAGTTCTCAAGCAATAGCTATTTGAGATAGAAAATACTTAATACTGGAATTTAGAGCAAATTCGATAGCAAAGTTTCCCGTGGAATGTGCTGCTAGTCAGATATACAGCACTCTTGAAGCTGTCTACCTACTGAACTGAGTCGGGCAATTTGGGGTATTCTCACATCTGTTCGCATTTTGCGCATTGATCACCTTTCTTTAAAAACTTCAATATATTATTTTTATCTATTAGTAAATTAGATGTCGGTGTTTTCATCGTATCAATAAAGGCTTAGAACTATTTTATCAAATGCTAGATTATGCCCGAGATGCGTTGTATCCTGGGCATTTGCGTGCGCCACCTTATTATATGTAATGTATAATATGTATTTCTTTCAACTCAATCGTAGAACAATGTACGTAAAGATCAGTAAACAAACAGATCGACGTTCAGACAAACAATAATTTCTTATCTAATAAACAAGATTGGCGGCGTATACTACCAAAAGTTCTTTTTTATAGATGTTATGATTTTAGTATCACACTAATATTATAAAGGCGAAAGTTTGTATGTGTATGTGTGTGTGTGTGTGTGTGTGTATGTTTGTTACTCCTTCACGCAAAAACCACTGGACGGATTTGGCTGAAATTAAGAATGGAGATAGATAATATCCTGGATTAGCACATAGGCTACTTTTTATCCCGGAAAATCAAAGAGTTCCCACGGGATTTCAAAAAACCTAAATTCACGCGGACGAAGTCGCGGGCATCGGCTAGTCATAGATATTTTTATCTACATTTAAATTATTTTATTCAAATCAAGACTTATATTTTCCACTTAATATTATAACTTTTAATTGAATCAAAACTTTAATTAAGTCAAATCAGCTTCAAATATCATTTATTTATGAAAGTAAAAGCTAACACTTTTATTTTTAGATTGATGATTCTAAGTAAACACGGCCAAGTGCTGCTATGTGTAGCTAGACTCTGGATAAGACGAACTTACGGAAACAAAAGACAGTTTATTCCCCGCAGTGAGAACTGCAAACCACAAGCCGAAATACTGAAGTTATCTCCTTACTCGTATATAGCTGGCTTCTATTATATTACTCTACTTTAGTGTAACAACAATTTTTTGTAGATAAAAAAATTTAATCTTTTTAATTCATCAAAAACTAAAAATTTCCGACATTTTAATCATGATTGATGGACTGAGTGCAGTCGCGCCATATTCACAATCCACTGGCTAATAGTTTTAGCAGCTGATTCTCAGTTAAAAATAATCCTCCAGGTATAAAAAATGTCAAACTGATGCATTACGTGATCTTCCCTATATTAATCAACTAGAATATAACATTTTTTGTAAAATCTGTATCAAATAATATAAGTATCTCATTTTTATTACAAAAAATTATACCTCAATATATAGAGTAGGTAGTGTATTATTTTTAACCGACTACAAATAAAGGAAGAGGTTCTCAATTCGTCGGAATCTTTTTTTTAAATAATATCTAAAATTAATTTTTGATCCCGCGAGAATTCTCATCAGCATCATTTGTGGGAAAATCTAATAACTTTACATTTTTTTTTTTTTTTTTTGTTGACGCTGGGGAATGCATTTACGCATCCCCCCCGGAGGGAGGGTATGTGGGACTCGCCGGCCGAGAGGCGACCGGAATACCCACTAAACCCCAGCGGCGCTACTGCGCGTCGCCTGGCGACTGGGTCACGGGAACGGCCGAAGCAAACAACCGCGACCCAGCCAGCGACGTCTGCCAAGGCAGACCCTCCACCGGGGACCTGCTCGGTCCCCATCGACGCACCTCCGGGACGCACCAACGAAGTGCGTCCCCCGACCTTGGGACGCGCACGTCGCCCGCGTCCCATCCTCCACTTCATCCACTGTGCCCTCTGCTAGTCAGAGGGACACGCGGAGAAACCTCCCCCCCTGCCAGGTCATTAGCCATAGCCAACAATATCTCCGAAGAGAAATTATTAGCCATGTTACCGGGGCGCACCGGCCCGAACACTGCTCTTCCCCTCGGACGCATCCAAAAGGGACCAGCAGCATCCAGGCACACTGGGAGGTTACCTGGCTGGCGCCCCAATAACTTTACATTGCCCCACGGGGAAAAAGTAAATCCCTCAGCTAAACGAGGGTCTTAAAATAATCTAAATCCCACACCCCATTTAACAATTTATTCTAACGATTGCCTCGCTAAGCTTATTTTGTTTTATCGTGTGCTTTTTCCCCTATATTAATAGGTAAGCAGCTTAAATTATATTATATTTTTTAGTAAACCGAAGTTTATCGTGCTTCAAAATTGAAATTGCAAAAATATATTAATTTAATGAACTTATACAATTATTTATCAGATTACCCAAAATATTGTTGAACTGGCAATATAATTTGGTTATAATCAGTTTACCTTTATAATTAATTAATGACGAGCCGGGACGAATAGTGTTTAATATTTTCATAACGCAATTGATGTATTCATTTTTTTTGTGACTTCTCATTCAATATTAATAGAATTTTGAAAAACAAAAGAATACTTCGCAAATATAATGTTCTACGAGTTCTACGTTCAAGTAGATGAGTTTGTTTAGGGGTCCGTACGGAATCTGAATAAAAATTGTGACTATTTATAGGATCACTCGTGTGTCTATCTCGTGGCATGTAGAAGTCCCTACTTAAGAAACCTGATATTGTTGATAATTATAACGATGATGATAGTCTTAAAGTAACTTCTTAACGTAACTCTCGATATCAAACTTACATATTCATCGTAGGGAACCAAGCGAGTTCAACTCGCACTTGACCGGTTTTATTTGGAAACGGGATTTATGAACATAGAAAAAACAATTCATATTTTTATCCATTTCCTGTCAAGTACGAAAAGCCGCAACCCTCGTTTAGCTGAGGGCTTAATATCTTCCCCACATCCAGTTAAACAATTTATTTTAACGATCCTTTTCCTGTGCCTTTTGTTTTATATTCTTCTTAACGATACCTAACCTTTTTTGGCAGTCTTGACCTTTTACGTAAATCTTAGGGATATTCAATTACATGAACCCTAAATCTTAATGGCTAAGACGATATTAAATTTTCATTTTTTTTTATTCAGATACAAGTTAGCCCTTGACTGCAATAAATATATAAAATAAATAAATAATAAACAAATGATCATTAAAAAAAATTCTTCGTGAATTGCGAATACAACAAAACTTAGATGTAAACTTTTTCTATAAAAAAAGGGAGTGATAAAGAAAGCTCTAAGCGAAACTTTTTGAACCACTTTTCTGCTTTTCATGTACATTTTGAAACACATTTTTATTTATTTTTATGCTTGATAGTGTTTGATTTATCGTGCAAAATGTTGAAAAAAATACCCGAGCACGAAACCCTCGGTGCGCGAGTCTGACTAGCACTTGGCCGGTTTTTCCCTAACGCAATCACTATTCGAATATCCAAACGAGCAATAAGTAGGTGGGTTATAGGTATGTGCCATTGAGTGAGCTACATCTTTGTATTTTTTCCCCCTAAAAATATATCATCTTTTTAAACGTCTCTATTGGAACCGTATTTGCTAGAGTTCAATGATTCGGAAACTACACAAAAAGGCTCTATTTGATATTTTTTATATCGCTCAACGTGATGCTAAAACATTCAGAATATTAGCGAAAAGGTATGAAAAATGGCGCCTGCCTCCTGCTTAGTACACCTTGTGAATCTACCCTACTGTACATTTTCAACAAATATTACTCAACAAACTCACGTTTTCTCAACCGGTAATTTAATTTTCCGAGAAGTTATATTTTTTTAGAGTTCTGCAAGTAGTAAAGAAACGTAAGAGTCCCAAATATATATAGTATATTTTTAAATATTAAAATTAGATATATTATTATTTAAGAAAATTGACCATTTTCCACCTCTTCTCCGAAACTATTGAGCCTATTTAAACAAAAATCGAAAATAATTCTTTTCTAAGATATTACAGAAAAAGTCTATTGTCTTAAAATAACATGGGAAACCTCAATATCGTGTGTGCCAACTTATTTATTCATCTTACGGAACCCGCTCCACCGAGTTCAACTGCTACTTGTCCTGTTTTGTCATTGTTTAGGTACATGTTTGTAGTTGACTATGACTGACATCTCGTTTACATCTACCTGAGTGATGAATTTACTTTGCGGGGACGCTCTGAAGTACCTACTTTCTTAATAATTGTATATGGGTATCGCCTTTTATTTCCCCCTAGAGATCTTCAGCTACATAACTACATAAATAAAAACCACTCTCGCTACAATAAGTACTTAACTTATTTTAAGTAGTGAAACATCGCTGATACCTAGCTGGACGATTACGCAAAAGTTGGATCAATTAGGTATTATCTCTGCAATCTCAATTGATGTAATTCTAATTGGCTATTTTTTTTTTTGTTATTTTGCTGCGACAATGCATTTTAGCCAATACCGGAAGAGTGTTGGCCAATCAGAGGTGATTGCGATCGTCACACCATAGCTATACCGTACAGCTCGATTGCCTTCCCTTGAAAAAAGAATGTTAAACTGCAATGAAATAAATAAAGTACACCCTGTGCTGTTGCGTCGAACATTGCAGGCCAAAACAAACAACGTTTGAATAAATGAAACTGAAACCAAGCATCGAACGCCCATATTACAAATTCTCCCAACATTTTTATGTCAACTAACATTCCAAATAATACATAATTTATCGGACCGTTTACGAAATGCTAAATAATAAATTAAACGCAGTCAGCAGCGGCGATAAATTTTGTTGTGTCGTTTTGGGCATCCCCGCAAAATTGGGTGGTGTTAACCTTTACACATACTAGTGCAATGTAAATTTGATTAAAAACAACCATAAATAAAAGTTTGAGGGTCGGTTTCACAACCATGAATATAAAAACTTAAGAAGATATATACATCGTCAAGTACCTAAAGTTTATCTGACGAATTTTAAAACTTTTGAAGCCGTCAGTTTTAGTTCGTCTTTCAGCCCTATGCCTAGCCTCATTTTTAGGGTTCCGTACCTCAAAAGGAAAAACGGAACCCTTATAGGATCACTTTGTTATCTATCTGTCTGTATGAAAATGTCTGTCTGAATGTACCTGAAATTTGGCAGGTAAGTAGGTCTTACAGCACAAGTAAAGGAATAAATCCACAAACAATGAAGTTGTGGTTACATCAAACGTGTTTCACGTTTCAAAATAAGATAAACCAAGTGGGGTAAGATACCAAGTGGGGTATTATAATATGAAAGGGCTTTACCTGTGCATTCTAAAACAGGTTTTTGTTTAGGTATTATTATGCGTGATAGTTTTTGATTTATCGTGC
Organism: Maniola jurtina; assembly: GCF_905333055.1. NCBI lineage: Eukaryota > Metazoa > Arthropoda > Insecta > Lepidoptera > Nymphalidae > Maniola > Maniola jurtina. Next base: position 8,406,455 of record NC_060033.1, read on the forward strand.
AAAATGTCGGAAAATTACCCGAGTACGGAACCCTCGGTGCGCGAGATTGACTCGAACTCGGCCGGTTTTTGTTGAGTGAGAAACAACTGTTAATTGTAACCCGTGTCTCGAGTGCCGTTATGAACCCCGCAAGGCGCGTTAAAACGTCTCCTTGTATTGTGCGGGTTCAAGAAAATCGCTTTATACGCTTATGAGCCTTGTGTTTATTGCCCTAAGGAGTCGTAAATGTATACGATTATCTTCACGGCTTTCAGTCTGCAGCAAGAGTTCAAGAAAAGTTGTTCACATTTAACAGATAAAGTTATGAGAATTGTCGTTGGTTGTCTTCGTATTACTGAGGATCGTGACCCCTCCCATTAACCACATAATGATGGTAGTTTACTTGATATAATAATGCGGTGGGCTCCCAGATCTCTCCGCACATGGAAGACTCGACAGCATACAATTTTTAACCCCCGACCCAAAAAGAGGGGTGTTATAAGTTTGACGTGTGTATTTGTCTGTGACCTCGTAGCGCCTAAACGAATGTACCGATTTTAATTTAGTTTTTTTTAAAGGTGGCTTGATCGAGAGTGTTCTTAGCTATAATCCAAAAAAAATTGGTTTAGCAGTTTAAAAGTTATTAGCTCTTTTTGACTCTTAAATTTTTTAACAAATTATCACTATTGTGTGTGCCAATCCACACTGGACCAGCTGGGCAGACTATAGCCTAAACTCTTCTTATTATGAGAGGAGTGAGTGAGCCTGCGATGGGTAGATCATAAAGATAATGATGTGTGTGACTACATAGTACATACGCGTAACGACACAGACTACATAGATACCTGGCACGGAGTTTTCGTACGTTTTGAAACTTCGAGCATGCCTCAAAATTTTGTGGTCTTTTACCAGGGTTGAGACGGGTCAACTTTGCTTAGCCAGGACTGATACACTTGACCAACAAAATAATGGCCACTATGGTACTCATTCATTTTAATTTTAATTTGTAAGTACATACTTATATTTTAAAAGAGTCAGAAAGAATCCTTGCTCAATATGCTTAACTCTTACTTTTTACTATTCCTCAAGCATCCTACGTTGAAGGACAACATCGTTAGGACACCTGCATATCATTTCAGGAGGAAATCGTTACTTGCCACACTCCAGCGACGTGGTAGCTTTAGCTTGTTTTATACCTAGGTATCTTTCTTCAATTCTCATGAGATAATTTGCCCAGAAAAAAATTAAATTAATCGCTGCATCACCAGAAAAGAGCCAATGGAATTCCTTATTCTATCATAAGACTTTCTTTAAATATTCTTATTGTTTCCTGATATTTTCAGCGGATATACAGACAAGCACTTACGTATGTAAGTACTCGTTTATTGGCTAACAAAGTTTGCAGCTGAATAGACATCTGGTGTTTCGTTACATATTAAAGCTCAAAGGAAATTGCGATGGTAAGAAAAGAACCGCTCCGAGACCGGGTGTACCCTTTCTCATACAACTTGGGAACTGTACAGATGGTAGTAAACAATTCATAAACCATACAACAAAGTAGGGCAGTACCTACAATAGGCCTAACTATACATATACTTTGCATAGCTAGCCATGAAAGGGGTATTGAAAGTTTCTAAAAATCAAAATCCCTTCCCATATTATAAATGCAAAAGTGTATTTTGTTAGAGTAACAGATTGACTTGATTTTTGCACGGGTAAGTAGACCTGGAGTCATTCTCCAGGTCTACTGGAGGATGAGTATAAGCTCTATATCAAAGAGAAAATCAAAGAGTTCCCACGGGTTTTATAAAATCTAAGTCCACGCAGACAAAGTCGCGGCCAACATCTAGTAAATAAATTAGAAAGCTGAAACCCGAGAGCATATCCAAAAATAGTAAATCGTGAAAAAATGACCCAATTTGAAAGCATTTGCCTGTACTCATATTTCTCTATTTATCTTGGGAAAGGTTTGTCCCTACAATTTTCCCAATATTTTCGTACCATTTTACGAGATCGGGAAGTTTTAGATACGCTTTGCTATAGTGGTTTTTTATCCCAAAAAAAAACTCTTCCTTGTTCATATTTTCCTTCCACTTTTAAAAATCTTAAACAAGATATCAACCATGGAAATTAATTTGTGTAAGTCTCAATTCATGCGAAGCAGAATGAGATTTTTTTATTAATCCATATTAATGTATTAAAAGCGAAAATGTGTCTCTTGTCATGGGTCATCCGTTTATTCTCGATTAAAATGGTTCAGAGATAGCTTGGCATAGGCGACTTTTGATCCCAGAAGGTTATAGTGTTCCCATGACATTTTTAAAAACCTAAATCCACGTGGACGAAAACAAAATTGGTACAGATATAGTTTGCATCTTGGAGCCGACCCTTTCTTATGATTTTACCATAGTCTGGTAAAAATAAACAATACAAGAAAGTATTGACCCAAAAAAAATTGTGTAATCTCATAGATATAAAATTATTCACGACAAAACTCTCATAAATACTTTCGAGAGTTTTAATAAATGTAAATTCCCTTTGTAAGAAATCGTTTCATAATCTTTTTATTCTTTTATAGATTCTATGAATATTGAAACAGGGTCTATGAAAAGACATTGTTTTTCTAGTTACTGTATAAGAAAAGCGTAGGCTTGAATAGAGGCCGTCATATCTTAATATTATTACTAAACTTTGTTAAGCAAACCTTACCTACTAATGAAAATTTTTACAAAGAAAAAGAACAATATCTGAGCAGATTGCATCGTTTCCCATTAAACTATGTAGCGTTATAATTAATCTGACTGAAAATATTTTATGATGGAATTAGTTGCATGAATTAAAGTACTATTTATAAAGAGAAACATAATTCTTCATCGGAGGATATTTAGATGAAGTTAATAAATCCGATAAAATGGAAAAATATTTTATGACTAATTTCGGAGGCATATAAGTAGTTACATCATATAACATTCTGCATATTTTATAGAAGCATACAAAACCTGTGCCAAGTTGGCAAAAGATTACCTTAATTTTATTCGAAATTTCAATGCGCTGACCCAGAAAATATTATATAGATAAGTATATTAGCTAATGTTTCATTACTTAATTACGAATTTGTATCTACTGAGCCTTATAACTTATTTAAGATATAAAGGAAGTCTTCTAAGCAAGGTATGAAAGTTCTATGAAAATTCAGTATAGAATTTCTTATGAAGTTTTGTAGTTGAGTATTATATACCTACATATATTATATTATATTATAGTATCTTAAGTGTGTTAATGTGATGGTTGTCTGTTTAATGGGCACTATCTGCGACTGATTTTAACGTAAACACCTTACCAATAGACTTTGCTGCCATTAATTTAGCCTAATGTATTATTTATCCGTATTGCAGAGGTTAGATACTGATCTCTCTATGCGCAGAACTTTTAAAAAAGTTTAAAGAAAAGGTAGATAAGTGCGGTACCTACTCTTGTTTTGGCTTCACGACTACAAACAAGGGCTTTTAAGTTTTAGTATGTAGGGTAAAGTTATTACTTGTATGTGATGGAATAGTTAGGTGAACTTGTTTCGACTTTAAAGTTGCTTATATTACCTAGGTACTCTTTGATTTTCCTAGAGTCGTAAAATTTTCTTCATATAATATTCCAGCTCGCATGTATCAGGCAAGTTTCTACAATGCAGCACAATAAAATTACCTCTGTCTCTATCAAATTACGAATCTAGAAGTGAGCCAATTAGATATGGTTGCAGATATTTTCTTAGCCTTGGCCACTAGTAGAAATATTCCAGATCTTGTAATAACCACAAATTTAATTGACCTACGTATATGGTAGATAAAAATCCGTAAGTAGGTTGAACCTAAAATTTAAAAAAACGTAGGAAAACAGGAAAGAAGAAATAAAAATAGACAACCACCCACCCTCCTCCTATACGGATAATAAATATAACCACCACCACTCCTACTTGTGTAAAGCTGTTATTTTTATTTTATCAGTCTAGAAGTGTAATTTAGGTACTTGAAGGTAGATGAAAAGATAAAGAAACGCATAGGCGTGTGATATGCGTCCAGCGTATGATAGATTTGTGATCTGTATCTTGGGTAGGTGGATAGGTCATTTACATGTAACTTCCATCCTTAATTAACTTTCATCCATCCATAATTAAATTAATTTAGAATCTACATCAATCCAGTCTTGTAAAGCTCTTTTGCTGTGCCTAGATGAAATATTTATGGAAAAATCGAAAGCCATCATGAGACTCGTGGACCTTATAAATTCAAAGACGGCAAATGAGAGCCATCCTAAAAGTAGGTAATGTAAGGAAAGCACTTTTGATTCCGTGAGTTGTGCGCTATCGGTTCGATCTACATAACAAAGGGTTGTCAAGATGGACAGCAAGCGTAGTAGCTTCAGAGCGCGTTTACCAATTTCCATGTAGATTCTATGTTTAACACAAAGACAAACTGAATGAAACGGAATTTGTACTTGTAACAGCATAGTTATGCCAGTTGACTGGTAACGGGTCGCCATATTTTGAAGAATTCTCGTAAGTTTCGTTTTATCCAAATGTACGCCAGTATCTATGTAGCTTGTGCCGCTACGTACCAACGAGTTACACACACAAGTGTACGATTTTGCCTTCACTTCTTAAACTATGAATGCATGAGCTTTGCGTATGGAGTTTTATAATATTCTTAGCCATACCTTACTACAAAAAAATTATTCAACCATGTCCGGGCAAGAGCCCAGCTCGTGCATGCCCTGCGACAAAGCTATCGACCATCCTACTTTGTTTAAAGATTATAAGAACATAACCTAATCAATGTACACACAACTGTTACCACAAGAGCTAGAATTATCAAAACTTTACTAACAATGCGATATCGGCTCTACCGGCATTGTGTACAAGTGTACAGCGCACACACAACTTAACTTTACCTATAGATAACGATACAATCCACTAACTATAGAAACAAATTAAACAGTGACAAAGGCGTAATTCGGGAAGTTTGTATCACACCTTCCCGTGAAAAAATCGAATTATAACATTTATAACACTACAAAGTAAAGACATATCATTTAGTAAAAAATCGGCCAAGTGCGAGTCGAACTCGCAGAGAAAGGGTTCCGTATCATCGTACAAGAAATAACTGTTTTTTTTTAGTTTATATGACGGCAATTTTGAATTTTTTTGTATTGGTTGAAGCGCTGTGTTGTGAAATGTGCATGATAAAAAATAAGTTTATATTTTATAAAATCCCTTTCAAAGGACGCCGCGGCAGAAGGCCAGCTAGCTAGTGGAATAACGCTTTGATTACTAAATACGCCAGCGAGCGCCTGTCCGCCTGCTATTTATTATTAACACTGGGTTTCAACTGTCAATAAAAAACGCTTTGAGCAGGTTTTAATGAAAGCATACTTCAAATTATGTAAAAGCTCTTCTAACGGTCTGGTAGAGGACTGAAGAGGCTTTGATTAATAAATGATACTTAATCATCGTGTGCTTGCGTGGTAGGTACCTAAGTATTTTTTTACGTAGAACACCTTTGGTAGTCTGCTTGCTAGAAGGTATGATACAGTCAAAAGCTAGTTTATTTGGCACAGGTAATTTAAAAAATTACCTGTGCCATAGCTTAGATTCTACAAACTCGAAAAAAGTTACCTGGAAGTTGATGATGATGATGATAATTTAAAAAGGGTGTCTTTTTCTTATTGAGATACGAAACCCTAAACATATTTATTTTCATTAAAGTGTAGGTAATACACTAAAATTAATATTATAAAATATGCAAATCAAGCTTTAATAATGAAACAAATCGCTGCCATCAACCGAGCATATGTTTTAAAAATTTTCAAAAGAAAAATAAAACCGACTTCAAAAACCAAAAACACTAAAAAGTAGAAAATAATTTTTGTTTAGCTACACATGTAATGTACCTAGGTATGAAGTCGAGCGAGCATATTAAAACAAAATTAGAAATCCAAGAGTGAAGCTCGCCCGACTTCATACCTAGGTACATTACATGTGTAGCTAAACAAAAATTATTTTCTACTTTTTAGTGTTTTTGGTTTTTGAAGTCGGTTTTATTTTTCTTTTGAAAATTTTTTATTTCACAATTTTTAGTGGCCCCACTGTACTATAATATGCTATGCCCAGTTAAAACCCTACTGTTTACTAAGCTATTACAGTGATCGCGAGCAATTTGCTCTTATCCATTAAGGAGTTCTGTTCTCCATCTCCGAAGATATTCATCAGATCTTCACCAAATTTATATGGGACCACCTGCACAGTATACCCTTTCAAACAAAAAAAAATTTTCCAAATCAGTCCAGGGGTCTTTGAGTAATCGGGGAACATACATAAAAAATAAAAAAAGATCCCGACGAATTGAGAACCTCCTCCTTTTTTGGAAGTCGGTTAAAAATGGCTCATTATCCAGTGATGGCATAATTATCCAGAATGTAAATCGTTTCAGAAATGTCCTAGCTATTCGTTACAGCCTGCTGATATTATTGGATAAACGTGGAAACTCACTTTTGAAGTTACTTAGTTTATATACTTTAAAAATAGGATTCATTTTTAATCCAAAACTAACATCACCTTTTACTTTTGAGATAAACTTCATCTGTGTCAAATTGATTCCATTATTAATTTACAATAAGTAGGCATAATAAACAAAATTAATAAAAATAAAATCACGTCAATAAATGATTGAATACCTAACTATTAATTACCAACAAGTACAATGAGACCAACATATATTATAACTTATCATAATTATACTTAGGTGTAATTATGTGAGTCAGTTAGTCTAAAAACCGCAAACTTCTTTCTAGAAGCTTAATTTTCAGGGCTGTCAGCCATCAGGAAAGTTGTCAAAGAAATTGCAAAAGAATGCAAAAATGACTTTTTGCCTCTTTTGCACTATATCCGCCTTAAAGTTATAGGAAATTGAAATCCCTAGAAAAAAGGATTCGTGCAATTTTTTGTATTTCTAATAGACCACACTATGAAAGTCAGTGTCAGCTAGTCTGATGAAAAAAGTAATCTTTTTCATTTTCATAAAACATTTTGCTTCTTATAATATCTGCAAGACTGTAGTTGACTTAGGGAAAGTTACATATCAAGTAATTGTGAGTCAAAATTGTGGAATTTCCGTAACCCAAAAAGAAATTTCGAACTACCCGGGGCGCTCCATCATGGCTGCCGGAAGTGACGTATGATGGCCAACGATTAATGACTCCGCCGGAGTTTGCTCTGATAGCGAATCAAAGTTTTAAAGTTTGTTTCTTGGTAATATATTGCTGAAACGCGATATTAGTTACATAATATCACAATACATTTAGGGGTATGTATTTTTATATGTCTAAGGAAAATCAATTATTAGATAATCTTTGAGAAACTAAAGTTAGGTCTATTTTAATAAATAACATGGGAACAAAAACGCAGAAATATCTACTCAGATACATGAATAGAAAACACGGATAAGTTTTTTCTGTTCATACTATAATATGTTTTCGGGATGTACAAAATATATCTCATTTTTAATCCCCGACCCAAAAAGAGGGGTGTTATAAGTTTGACGTGTGTATCTGTGTATCTGTGTGTCTGTGTATCTGTGTATCTGTGTATCTGTGTATCTGTCTGTGGCATCGTAGCGTCTAAACGAATGAACCGATTTTAATTTAGTTTTTTTTGTTTGAAAGGTGGCTTGATCGAGAGTGTTCTTAGCTATAATCTAAAAAAATTGGTTCAGCCGTTTAAGAGTTATGAGCTCTTTTCTAGTTTTCTTGTAGAAAAGAAGGTTAGATAACCGTTAGGTTCATAATATCATGTCAATAGACAAATGTCAAGCTGTCAAGATGGACGTTGCCTAAATACATAATTATTTATTTGAAAATGATGTTTTGGAAAACTCAAATACTTTGGATCGTCGGGGGTGTTATAAATTTTTAATTTACACTTGTGTAATAATATGATTGACGGAATACTAGACGAAGCTAACGACACCAAATTTATCAATATCGGCTCAATGGGCAAGATCATACGATGCTACTGTAAAAGTATCTATATGTATGAATGTTTATTTTAAACGGAGTTATTGATCGAACAAGGGGCCGTTAATAATAAGGTCGCTCTTGTTATCGTGAATAAGGACCTAAATCGGGAATTGTCTGCTAATTTTAACGCTGCTGGAGATAATTTTTAAGTACCTTAAGTACCTTAGTATTAACAATAAAGAATAATAAATAGTAGGTCTTCAAGGGTTCTAGTTTTCCGGAGGAGTTTCAGAATTTGGGTCACATAATAAAGCCAAACAGATGCCAAATGTTTCAACTTTTCTTTTATTAGTAATAACATACCATTGGTAATAACATACCATATACAATATTAATTCATTTATGCAGTAAAACTTTACACTAACAAAGTCGTTTTTCATTGATACGAGTACCTACGCAAGAAATCTTGACATCAAACCAAAAATGTCATTTGTCAAACAATATTTTCCGCCTAGGGATTTTCTTAGCAACTCATTACGCATTCCAACTTCCAAGGGCTGATTGGACCTTTTACATCCACCAAAAACGGCTTTCAAATATTCATGGCAAGGATATCGTGAATAACGTCAGATCTCTCTTCATAAAAATCTTCGTAATATTATTTTCATAACGTTTTGTGAAGAGACTTCCCGCTCATTATGAAAGCCTGGAATGTCATAGATAAATTAAATGTGCGAACTTTCTAAAGCAGTGCTCTAAAAGTGTTCACCGAATGTGAAAGTATTTTCACCAAAGCTTTATATGGTACGTAGTAGTATTTTATAATTTTATAAAATAAACTTTTAATTTACCTAAATTTCATACCAGTAGGTAAGTACCACTAAGTAAATGATTGTAGCACTCACATTAGGCACTACACATCTACATAAAGCTAATTATTATAGATATATACTAACTTGCTTTAACACATGTGAAACTTAATACATTCCTGGGCGTAGGAGAGCTATATTACTTTTAAAATTTTCAAACTTGTTCTTTTCGAAAGGTCAGGTATCGCTGACCTAACAAAAGCTTTTTAGCGATCTACCTCTGACCTTTCTACCTTATATACTTTGGACTTCGTCTGTGTTGGTGGTCCAAAAAAACTGATAATAATGTATATGGCATTTATCCCACACTAAATGGCATCTCCCCCACACTTTGTGGGAGAGACGACCTGCAGCTGTGTACTTACAATTTTTATTTTTCGTTATTTTTATGTTAATTCTAAAATTACTTAATTACAATTGTAATACCTAATACTAATGTACCTTTCGAATAAAAAATAAATGGTTGTTTTAAAATGTTTTTTTTTTATTTATTTTTCATCATTTCAACAAAAGTATGGCGTCTCTCCCACTTTTACTATATATTAAAATTGTCACCAACTCCTAATATATATAGAGACAATTTGAGAGAATCAATTATGTACCTAGTACCTACCTACAATCAGCTGTCATACCTACAATCAATAAATAAAATGATAAATTAAATATTAATTTATTTGATTTGAAATGAGAAAACGTACCTAATCATAGAAATGTACGGGACCGTTTAATTAATGTTCTACTCACTCCAATCCGATACGAAGAATCGAATGTGAAATGAAATTTGAGAAATGGAGTTATTATGATAAAAAATTTCATTTTACGTCACACAATTTAATATAGCTATTACATAAACCATTGAATGAGTAATGAAAACTAAATATTCGGTCTCGCTATGTTGAACATAGCGATAGAGAAACCGAAATTGAATACGAACAAGATGTTCCAACACATTCCCGATATGTTGGAACTCCCGAACATTTCCAATACATCTTGTCATAAGACATGTAACGAGTTTGAACAAGTGACGCCTGGCGACAATATTGAAAACTTTACGCGCTAAGTATTTTATTAAACTCTTTACGTAAGTGGCACTTTTTCAATTTCCGTACCTATCTCCTTCAAATTCTTTCTAATTTTAATCATGTTTTGTTGATTTCTCATAGAACTGGTAATCCCGCACTTGCACACATGTAAAAATGCATGCCAGTTTGCCAGTAATTGTGTGGCAATTTTTTCTCTGTGTGTAGGTATGTATGTGTAGGTATATCTGTTGGCAAACCAATAAAATACTTAAATAAAAAATAAATAAGTTTTTTATTGAATCTCTTTCTTTTTTTTAGCTTTTTATGAAAGTTTTACAATAAAAAATAGCTAATCCATAAAGGTCTATACGAGTTGTGCCCCTTTTCCTAGAATATTACATTTTACATACTCCAAAAATATCATTACCAACTCTAAATAAACGTTCCAATCTAAATTATAAAAGGGCAACTATTATGGAATGGAATGGTTATTTAAAATATTATTGTAAGTAGTTTATTTTCAACCAAAAACCCTTACGTAAATTTTGAACATTTTGAGAGGTTTGAATTTCATAACATTTGTTCTATCTACGAAGACCCGAACGCCCATTCTAGGGGTAAAACATGACTCGTTCCAAAAACATACGTGATATTAATAAATCTGTACCGAACTGATGTTCTAGTTAGTAGTTTGTTAGTAAAATTATGAAATACAAACAAGATTGTAAATCTTAAAAGTTCGCTTCTTGCCGAGACAAGTTTTAGAGGCTCTAAATACTAAACTTGTACATGTAAAAATGTGGACAATTATTACCCTAGGTGTAAAAAGAATAAATTATTAAAACAAAAGCAGAAAGTAGCAGTTTCAGATCTATCTTATTATTTACCAGATTTATATGCATCTGACATTTGCTCATCTTATACTATAGCATCTCTAATTTCCACATTTTGCTACGCAAACATTGTATTATAACAATATTCCCACACATAGTAATATATTTTGTCGGTGGATGCCAAACAGGTAGCTTTCTATGGCATTTTTAGGGGTCCAGCCTCAAAAGGAAAAATGGAACCCTTATAGGATCACTTTGTTGTCTGTTTGTCTGTCTGTCCGTCTGTCGCGTCTGTCAAGAAAACCTATAGGGTACTTCTCGTTGACCTAGAATCATGTTTGTCAGGTAGAAAAAAATCCGAAAACGGTAAATTTATGGTTAGGTACATCTCAAAAAAAACATATGTATTTCAATTTTCAAAGTAAGGTAACTATACCAAGTGGGGTATCATATGAAAGGGCAATACCTGTGCATTCTAAAACAGATTTTCATTTATTTTTATGCATACAATTTTTTGAAATATCGTGCACAATGTCAAAAAAATACGTACCGGACGTACGAGTACGAAACCCTCGGTGACTCTGGTCTGACTCGCACTTGGCCGGTTTTTATAAAAGCTAATGGAAAGCAACGCGTACTCCTAAATTATAATATTTTATTATTCAACATATCTAATTTTAGAAATCTATACACGTCTTGTATAATAATATTATTCTACAGTAGGTATATATGTACTCGCATTACCCTGTTTGTGATTTTCGACGCTGCCAGCCAATTTGTTGGGCTAGATGACTTTGCTCCGTGGAAATCCGGTTTTACAATAAAATAGTACAATTTCTAGTGTATTATGATCCTCACTAGTTCTGATACGTCTCATTTTACTTTTGAAGAATTTTCTTGGACAATGGATCTAATGAAGCTTTGCAATCAAAAGGACTGATAGCAATAATTAACAAGTTACAATTGACCAAGATGTAGATTATACCACCAAGATGTATTTGGCCCTTTATTTCTTATAGGTTATAGATAATGTTTGTTTATGGTTTATAGATTTTTTGCATGTCTACGGAACCCTACCTAAAGCGTATTCCATCATGTACAAGACCAGTTATTTAAGGTCTGAATGAGCTAAATTATTTCGATAATTCACGGACAAAAGTCTAACAATTTATCAAACGGGAAAATAATATTTTTATTAATAAAAAAATTGAGATCAAAGCTTTTGCTCAAATAAATTCATCTTAAAATGTAATAAAACCAGCGTTTTCGGTCCTGTCGCCGGCAGCTGGCGCTACGCTCGCAAAAAGCGTAGGCACTTGCACCTAATATTGCTGAGCCATTTTTTTACTTGCCTGACGATTTATTATAGTGTGTGTGACGTCACCCGTTGATGAATAAATCCACCTCTCCTACAAGCGAAGGGGCCTTTGCTCTGCAGTGGCACATGATGTCTCAATAAAATGGCTCACTTGAGATTTAAAAAAATACAATATCTTCCTGCCACTCTTCAAATGTCTTTTCCACGTACAGTGCTCGCAAGCCAAATGCTTTATCGGTGTTCAGGTACCTGGGGGGTAGTTTTTCGCCGAGGCAACGTGCGCTCATAAAACCTCGACCAACATCCGCACGGATTGAACTGACCTGAACATTTTAGTGGTTCCCGATACTCTCAAACCAATCCGAGCTCTTGGTCACAGTTAATTTCTTTTCTTTCTCAACAACATTCATCATCACCAACCCATTGCCGGCTCACTACTGAGTATAGGTCTCCTTTGACAAAATCCAAGAAAGTTAAGATTTAGGCTTAGTATGTATAATATATATGGTATAGATTTACAAGTCTTCTCACAGAATGAGAAGGGTTTTGGCCATAGTCTACCACGCTGGCGAAGTGCAGATTAGCAGACTTCACATACCTTTCATATGAAGAACTCTCAAGGGTCAAGCATGCAGGTTTCCTTCACCGTTAGAGCAAGTGATACTTAATCGCTAACTCCGGAAATTAGAGGAATCCCAGAGGAAGCCCGGAATCGAATCCCGGACCCCCGACTGACGTCTTAACCCCTAGGCTATCTTCGCTTTTTCCCGACAACATTAACCTATTAATTTTCATTACAGGAACTGGCCGCAACGACACCTACGCAAAGGAACTGGCGTGGGATTCTCATCGCGTTGCTGGTGATCGCAGCAGTATTAGGGCTCATCGTGTTCAGCATAGCCTTGCTAACTCCGGCTGGTGATGATGGGAGAGGACGGGGGAAAAGACCAACTCTTGAAGACGTGTTAACTGATCATTATAAGCCTTTTAATGGGACCTGGCTAACAGGTAAGCTTGTTTTCACATATTTAATATGAAAATATGCTAGTGATCGGTAGAAAAATTATCCAATCAAACAATAGTAGGTATTGCAAGTATAGTCTTGGAAAGGTGGCAACTAACCACGACCAAAGCCTCCCACCAGACCTTGCCTTATATTATGTGTGGTATTACGCTGATTGACTAAAGGATTATGACTGTCTGAAGCCTCACCATATTTATGTCTATCGTAAGTAATCACAAATATAGTGTCTGTAATAAAAAGTGCTATCCGGAACATAATATTACGTAAGCACTACGTAATTATATATGTAAGTAGGTAGGTAGTAGGTATTTACCCACCCTACATTGATTTGATTTCTACATACAATTCTACATAATAACGGAACACCAAAGTCTGCCGGCTCGGCCACAGTTTTACATAGGATTTTTACAATAATTGTCAAATTACTTCAGGATTCTAAAGTTAATTTACCAGATACTTTCGTCTCAATGAATTAATTATACTAAAGCATTGATCACATCCTGAGCTTTTCGTAGGTAGGTATTATTGAAGAAAACAGGACGATTTATCAAAACTTTTGTATTAGTCAACGAATTTTAGACGATTTTCTGTTATTAATTACTTTGTAATTTGAACACAGTTTCGATTTGGTCATTATGTAAATCTTTTGTGCTTATTCATGCTGAAAGCGTGGGTGCGAAATTATATACTACGCTTAGGTAGGTAGGTATATAACGATACACATTTCACACAGTGGCTTGAAGCTTCGGGCTACATCTAGTTCTAATACAGCTAGTAGAAACAATATAATGTTGTCTTTAATACCAGGACATCATCATCATGATCGTCAAGCGGTAGACGTCCATTGGTGGATACAGGTCTCTTGTAAGGACTTCCACACGCCATGGTTCTGCTATGACTTCAGGTATGAAGTCGAGCGAGCATATTAAAACAAAATTAGAAATCCAAGAGTGAAGCTCGCCCGACTTCATACCTAGGTACATTACACGTGTAGCTAAACAAAAGTTATTTTTTACTTTTTAGTGTTTGTGGTTTTTGAAGTCGGTTTATTTTTCTTTTGAAATTTTTTTATTTCACAATTTTTAGTGGCCCCACTGTACTATCATATGCTATGCCCAGTTAAAACCCTACTGTTTACGAAGCTATTACACTGATCGCGAGCAATTTGCTCCTATCCATTGAGGAGCTCTGTTCTCCATCTCCAAAGGTATTAATGCAGGACCACCTGCACAGTATAACCCTTTCAAACAAAAAAAAAATCCAAATCGGTCCAGGGGTCTATGAGTAATCGGGGAACATACATAAAAAATAAAATAAAAAAATAAAAAAAAAGATTCCGACGAATTGAGAACCTCCTCCTTTTTTGGAAGTCGGTTAAAAAGAAGAGGCTCTGGCGACCAACAATTAATGACGGTATAACCATTTCAAATTGGCTAGACAGGATTAATGGCAAAGGCTAGTGTCCGATAGCAGCGATACTGGTGCGAGCCCTGTGATGACCAAACACATCCCGTACTCGGGTATTTTTTACAAGATTTCGCACGATAAATCAAAAACTGTTACGCATAAAAATAAATAAAAATATTTTTTACAATATACAAGTAAAGCCCTTAAATATGATCCTCACTTGGTATCGTTATCTTACTTTGAAAATAGAAAACACTAATTATTTATTATTTGTTCATAAACACATTTTAATTTTTTTTGCGATGTAACAATAAATACTAGGTACTATGCTTGTGCCATAAGACTTACCTTACTGAAAAATCATGATTCTAGGTCAACGGGAAGTACCCTCTAGACTTTCTTGACAGTCACGACAGACGGAAAGACAGACAAACGGAGAGATAGACAGACAACAAAGTGAACCTATAAGAGTTTCTTTTTTCCTTTTGAGGTACGGAACCCTAAAAAGCATGTTTTGCTTTTTATAATAAAAGGAAAGTACTGAAATATACTTTGACATAATATCATCCAGATAAGTAAAATGCTTGGATGTCTGGATCCAAAATTAAAATATGAATTCCTCCGTTGTGAGAATTCCTTGCTTCTGTTTGTTTAATATTGTTTCAGATTTAATTAAAATATAATTTGATACGTCTGGATCCGTCAAGTTATAATTAAAATTTGTTTTTAAACAAGCAGGCAAGCGCACCTGCGCTCACCAGAAAAATAGATTCAAAACTTTTGAACATTAAGTCGAGACCCTGCTCAAATAATATTATAATTAAATATCTTTGCACCCGTTCTCGTGGAATTTTTCCAAATGCTTTAAAATGATTTCGTTCTGTGATAGAACAATAATTAAGTTTATTACTTTGATTAGGTTATACCTACTCTGCAGCTTTGCACATGGTCTTGTTGGTTTTGTGCAAATATTGACAAAGTAAACATTGCAGCAGAGTAGGTATTTCATTTTAATTTTCACTCGCAATAAGTACTTATTTGAAAACACTTTTTTTATTCCGGTACAAGTCTTGCCTATGATATCATCTGGTGGTAAGTGATGATACAAATGGGCGTACTTAGAAAGGATGTGGCAGTTTTCTACACAATATCTACCCAAAATATTTTTTTGAGATTGCGCTAACTTATGTATATTTAACTGCCATAAATGAATTCGGGCAGCTATAATTTCAGAGCCGGAAAAGTCCCCAAAAAATATTTCTATTCAAGTTTTCCCTATAGTCGACCTCGTTCACCTTTCGTTGCGAAGTATCTATGTATGTGTATCATGTATTGGTAATATTGCCTTAAATTCCGTGCGTTCTCGTTCTTCAAATCTAAATAAAACTTTTCTTGATTCTAAAATTTCTTGATAAGTTATTTGCAAAGAAAATTTGAAATAGGGACCTATCTTACAGTGGCGCGGAAGATATTATCGTAACTTTGAAATATCTATTCACTCACACACACATCACGCATCACGTAAATATGACTTCACATTATTTCGTTCCTAAAATTCCATAAATGAACACAAAATCTTTATAGCACCGCAAACCTTTCCGCCAATTCAAGGAAGGGAATCAAAAATGCCTCAAATAATATTCGATAACGACCCAAATAAAGACGTGAAAAGCTAAGAAAACGTGTTCAACAAGGTTTTTCCATTACGTAGATATTTGACTTTGGCTTACAAATAACTTATTAAGTATTTTCGTCGTATTTTTAAATATCTACATATTTTACTAGCTTTTTACTGCAACTTCGACCACTGTGGATTTATGCTTAAAATATCTCAAAATCCAAATAATTTGCAAACATATAGGTAAACCTTCTTTTATTTTATCGCCAGATATATATTTCAGTAGTGTTTCACTCGTAACAAAAGAAAATATTTAAGCTAGGTAAAAAAAGTTAGTTTCCAAAGTTCCAACTCCAGAGTTGAATAAAGAGAATCTACAGTGGAAAACGAAAACAGTTTTCAGAACTTCTCAAACTAACTTTACCGGGAATCCTCCAACACGTAATTTTTCAACAAAGTTCAATAACGAGGTTTTCACGCCGAAATCTTTCTTATCGCATCTGCAGTAAGATCCTACATACAAGAATATTATGTATCGTAGAAAAGTCTGAGACTTTCGAACAATACAGGAATATAATATTACCTTTCACAATTTACGAAAAATTTTTGGTTGTACTTATTTATTTTAATTTAGCTTTTTTATACAAAATGGCTTCCATCCATTTTGAATTATTTATCATTTGTGTTTTTCAACTCTCTATCTATTACGGTTCATGAGATACGTCAAACTGACAGACGGAAAAACAGACGGATGAACGAACAGTGGAGTAATAGGGTCCCGTTTGCAAGCTTCGGGTACAGGACCCTAAAGAATAAAGGCAAATTAATTTGCAGCTGTTTTAAAAACGAAATATAAACTGATTGTGGATAATTGCAATTCTTAGAAAACGGTCTTATAAAAACAATGTAAACTCTAATTATTAGGTAAAAGAAGTACAACTTCTTTAATATCCGGGGATCTTGACTCTTTTAGCGAACCTTGTCGCTTTCAGCGAAATAATGAAGCAAAGGGCAAATACTTCTTTGTGTTGCATGTAATTATATTCCGAATAAAAAGCGCCTTGCTTTAACACAATATTCTTTACAACGTTCGCATAAAAAGCTTATTATGTCTGATATTCTAGTCCTATCTCGTTACATGAGGTTACATGAAAGACCCTTCGCCTGGTTGCGCTATTAAAACAGCTTTTAAATATCTATTGAATGAACCGACTTGAACTTTTATAGCACAAATTTTAAGAGCTTTACAAGCAAGTCCAAACAGAGCCGTTGCATTTATAAGCTCAGCATAAGTGGCAAGATTACGACCCCCTTCTAGAAAAGAATGACTTGAAAAATTGATTGTAAATAAATAATTGACAACCACAGATGAGAGAAACTCATCTGTGTTGACAACGCATGTTTAATTTGGAGTGCCTTTGCGATGTGTAAATATGCGAAGTAAACATGTCACATTAATTTTGATCTAATACTTGGATCTGCGCAGACTGAACTGAAATTGAGTACTTAAGCGATATTACTTATGGTTAGAATGGTGAAGGCACAAAGGAGTTAGTTCAGTAAAGGATATTAAATGTTGTGGATGGTGGGTGGAAAAGCTGAAATTTCAATCTTATACCTATTACTAAACTGTAAAACAAGTTAGTGGCGTATTGAAAATTATTTTGACTGACATCTACGAGTACCTATAATAATAATATGTGCCTAATGCTATGCAGAGAGGCAACTACATTATGTTATGATGCATATATTTTAACATTTTAACTTTATATGTTGAATGACATGTCAAAAGTACTATTTCAGTCATATTTTAGTCCTTATTTTAAAGGTGAACTCATGAACGTATTATATCTCTATGGGTGAACTGGTGAATTAATTGTACATGACAGTAATTGATACCATAGAGTTAAAATGGCGAATGAATTTTCATTTTGTACGGACTATACTTTAGTGTTTATACCATACCCAAATTCGTACTTTATCCTTCGTATCTCTATCACATATTTTAGATAGGTCCTAAACTTTAATACCACTTTCGACCTTCCGAGTTCCGACCCTCTTCATAATATTATAACTTTATCTCATTGTTAAATCTTTTTTAGGATTTAACTTATACGAGCGCTCGTATGCATGTGGAATGCAAAATTGTGAAATCTGGGGCAAAATAATAAACAAACTTTGAGTAAACTGTACGTGAAATGCTTCTCTAACCTTTTAACTGTCTAGTTCAAATATAAACTTAATAATTGGATTTGTACTATCAACTTGAACATAAACGATATGTACAGAATGTGTTTCTAATATTACTTGCAAGGCACCTACCTATTTAAATCATTTGATAAAACATGCAATGAGCGCACTTTATCGGCTTTTTTTCTTGTTAGGGCGATAGCAAACACGATGCTTTTAGCATCAGCGATCGGCGATAGTGCGACTGCATCGCGTTTTGTGGACTTGCTGCTTTCAATCTTTTATTGAATCGTGCGCGTTGTAGCGAATGCTTCGATGCTGCATCGCGTTTTGACAACTTTCTGCATCCGATTGCTGTATTGAATTAATAAATAAAATTGATTTGATCACTGCGATTGAGATTGTGTGTGTGTGTGTGTGTGTGTGTGTGTGTGTGTGGAGTGGAGTGGAGCATTTAATAACAGCATCAAGCTGTAGAAAGTAACTAAATTGCCTATCGTTAACACTAAAAGTATCGTAACTGCTTTGGCCCTATCCGCATACACCTCTTTGGCGAACCAAAGTCACCATGCGTTGCTCTTTAACTTCGGCTTGAATTGTGCTACAAAATGAAACATAGATTCTGTAATAATTATTTTTAAAGTCGTGATAAGTAAAAATAATCGTATTCAATTTAAGGTCCTTTACGACCGAAGAACAGAATCGTAAAATGTTTTATCGTATTTCTGGGGTGTGGATTATGAAATAATTTACTCCAGTCTCTAGAGGCCCGTTCATCTTTATTAGGGTCCGATTTTTTATGAAGGTTTTCAAAGAAATTGAATTAATATCTTACCCAAAAAATATTGTTAAGATCTTTAACAATAAGCCTCTTTCTCTACGAGAAAGAGGCTGCGATCCACGCTCTGGGGCCTACCTGGTCCTCCAAAGGTTGTCCATCGCCATTCAGCGGGGCAATGCTGCTAGCTTGATGGGCACTTTTGGTCCAGGGGGGTGGTCTTTTTAACGACGATAAATAGTAATGTTAATTTATAATTATTAATTTATATAAATTAGATGTAATTACATACTGTGGCATTTACTATTGTCATTGACGAATATTAATAAAATAAAGGGATTTTAATGAGATTAATAAACCTGACATTGTATCAATTAATTAAAGACTAATAAATTGTGACTTTAACTGAAAATTTCATCATGACAAAAATACTTTACTGATACTATCATGAAAATATCAGTATGTACTACCTATAATCCACACAGATCTGCTTGCTATACAGAACATTTGCTTACAAATACAGTTTCTTCCAACGTAACATTCCGATAGTTGGCAGTGGAGAGTCATTCTACAATCAAATGGACAAACTCTTTGGATTCCAGCCAAGGCCAGCGAGGCTTTTGGTATTATTATTTTTGAGCCTACATATGTTGGATTTTATATGAGCAACCGTCGATGATGTTTTAACGGGGTATACTTGCAAATAAACGTTGTTTGTATTCAATGCTCCACATGTTGCGGCCACCTTAAGTGAAATATCCAAATTGAACCATTGATATAGGCACAGAAATCCAAATAATACATAGGTATAGATAACTTTTAATGGCACGTAAAAACATGACAGACACAACAAATTACATTCTCATTACAGCAGAAGCTGATAGCGCCTAGAAAGCCAAGAACTCAGTAAGTAGGAAAGTGAAATAATGCTCCTGAATTTTCGAGTTACAATAATTAAAATTACACCATTAATTTAAGTTAAAGTTTACTCATTAACGTTATTATCTCATTTGATCTTCAGGCGCTTTCTTAAATGTAAAACTTTGTTATTTAATGTTATTATATAATAAGTATTTTATAATTAGGAAAAGATAAATTTACTGAGAGCTTAAAATTTAAAGTAAGTATTTGAAAGTCGGTGAACTAAACAAACTGCTTGGACACGGCATAAGCAAAGCCGGGGTGGGTCAGCTAGCACCCAATAAAAAGTTAATTAAATATCGTATAACTGCTAAGTTTTTATGCTAGTTTTTGTAAGAGTTCCATTCAGCTAGCAAACCGCCATTTTGTATTCACATTCACTATAGAGCCTGAAATACAAATCACGATAATATTCAATACACTCGGGAATACATTGCGGTAAACGGTCGCTAACGTCTACCGTGTGGTTCGAATGTGGTTTCCTTCTATCGAGAAATAAAATAATAGTAGCAAAAGTCGTGGAATATATCATACAATGAAATTACAAATTCATCGAAGTAATAGAACTAATAAAGCGTTCGCATTTCGGAATGCAAATTCAAATTATTATGCATCAAGACTATAGATACCTACTAATGTATTATGATTATGCGTCATAACAAATTATGTTGCACAATCATAATACTAGTATAATTGAATGCATACACTCAATCTATGCAATATTCATGATCGTATATTACTTACCCGTGATAGCCATACGAGACCAAAACGTGGTATGCAACGCATTTTCCGATACTGAGTGTAATGGCAATAGCAAGAGTCAGCTGCAACTAGTGTATCGAAGAATTGCTGATGACATTCACAAAACTTGGCGTGACTTTTGTCCACGCATTTTTACAGCGTGACTGATGCTGCGCTAAATATGAGCTTCTTGTAACTCTGAGGCCTCTTGGGCTTTTGCAACTCCTGTACGTCTGGCAGAAGTTTATTTGAATTTCAAGAGCTTTTAATTCATTATGTACCTACTAGCTTATGCCCACGACTTCGTCTGCATAGACAACACAAACTTCAAAATCCTATTTCACCTTCCAGGGGTTGAATTTTCAAAAATGCTTTTTAGCGGTTGTCTGTCACAATTGCTCCGATCCGTCCAGTAGTTTGAGCTGTGTATTGATAGATCAGTTAGTCAGTAAATCAGTCAGTCAGTCACCTTTTCACTTTATAAATTTAGGAGTACCACAAAGTGACAGGAAACTTAGAGGTCAATACTGGTAATGTATGGTATCAGCTCTACTATTTTACACATTTCGATACAAAACTAAAACTTTGTTACTTAAAGCTAAAAGTAACCTACTACTTAGTAGTTTATTTTTATTTAGTTTTCATTTACTTTCAGCAAGAGTTCAGAGCATTGTTTTTCGTTTAAAGTAGCAGTAAATGATGGCTCTTAAGCCGATTACTTGCCAAGTTTCACCAGGAATAAGAATGTTTTCCAGCAAGAGCTAAATTGTTGTCAGAAAATGTAATAGGTAGCTATTTTTTCAATTAGGTAATAATTGCATGGGGTCTTATTTACCTAACTTCAGTCGCACCGAGTACTTCAGTCTATACTTTTGCTACAACTAAAACCAGTAGAAATTGTAAATGATCTCTAAATTAAAAAGGAAATTCACTTTAAATTATACGATTGGACAGCATTTGCAAGGCATAAGACTCGAAATCTAGGGCACAATCTAAATACTAAGTAAAAAGCCATCTGCAGTTTTAGAGGGAATATTTGAATGACCTTTCAAAGTGACTTCATCAGAGACTTGAATTGTGTACATTCACAATTATATCCGCTAGAGCAAACTTCTACTACTACTCTACGAATCTCTATACCTAACACAAACGCTAGTCTAAAGGGCTACTGATATAGTAAACATTATTACTTCCGGTATTTAAGAGCGCGCTTCCCAACGCTTTCCATTCAAACATAGTTTGGTTCTCTTTTGAATATTAATAAGTAATAACAAATATAACTAACTCTAAAACTATCTACACATTTTTACAGAAATCTGACCGACCACAGACACAGATATTTATTTCTGGAAGTGTCTACATATTGAGATTGATAAGAACCAAACTACGTTTGTATGAAAAGCGCTAAACAGGGCGTCAAAGTTTGACTACTTATCTCTGATACGTATAATTCATAAGTTTGATATCATTATAATTTAATTTATCACAATAATTTTAATCGGTTTTTAAAGCCGATTGTGGTTTGCATCCATTACTAGGTATAAAATGTTTGAATCAAAAACCAATAAATTGTTATATGTAATAAACTATGTATACTCGATTATCGAAAAGTTGTTTACATACGAGTTTAATAAACGTAGATCTCACATTGAAAGGTATTACAGAGGTCTGAATATTCTGGCCGGGAAATCGGCCTCAGTGTTTAATTGGTTTAAAAGTTCGGGCGCTATTTTAAATTTCTGTTTCAAATTACACCATATTTCGCTTTCAAACTGATTCGTGTTTGTGGTAAGTATTGTTGTTAATATTTGTTCTGTTTTTGTTTCGTATTTTCGCATTAAATACGATGTTTACAGATTACGTAAACAAATTTGAATGATCATTTAGGCAACATTTCAAATAAATTGACAGAAAGGCTAGCTTATCTTTCGCCCAAAGGATCAGCCTGGCTGTTCAGCGCGAAATTGCACCCAGTAGGTACGTCCTGTTCTTAATAATAATTTGAACAGTAATTAGACAAGGCTAGACTTTAAGTTTTATTATACACAAACAACACAGAGCGTAAGTATCTAAGGTTGTGGTGTGCTTGCAATTGGCTCACCATTAATGTAATTTTTTTACGAACCACCAGTAATGGAAATTTTTTACACTTGTCAGACCTAAGACCTTGATTACCTATTTTTCAGGAAGATAAAGTGAGAAAATAGCAAGACTTCCAAATCTATACCAATAAATAAAATTGGAGTGTCTGTCTGTAATTTCGAAATAACTACCTCATATTAAGCTCATATGGTTATTTGAACGATACCAACACTGAATCACACGTTTTTAAAATTTTTGTCTGTCTGTCTGTCTGTCTGTCTGTTTGAAAAGGCTAATCTTCGGAACGGCTGGACCGATTTTGACAGGGTTTTCACAGTCAAGTAGAGAATTGACCAGGGAGTAACATAGGCTACTTTTTTTACCGACTTTCAAAAAGGGAGTTGTGTTTTTCTACCTATGTACACCGAAATCTCCGAGATTTCTGAACCGATTTGCGTCATTTCTTTTTTAATCGATAGAGGAACTTCGCGACATTGTTTCATAAAAAAATTGGAGTCCAACTCCTCAATCCTGATGCTGCAGGGGATCTGACCAATCCACGCGGGCGAAGCTGCGGGCATCAGCTAGTAATTAAATAAGTTAAGGCTTAACAGAAAAACAGATGTTTCGGAAAGCTATTATGCAGATTTTAGCGAAAAGGGGCGCCACAGATTTCGTAAATAAAGTAGAAAAAATGTTTTGATAAATAGGAACCATGCCTAACAGCCTGACTATCAAAGCAATCAAATTTCCGTCTCCGCCATAGCCGAAATGCCTTTGTTTTATAACCAATACCAAAGCAATATTCTAGAATCTTCCCAAATGTAATGGACAGGTCATTTCGACCTAGTTTTGTCGGAAAAGTTACCTCCTGGCAATGTGCCCAGTGCCCAAATATTGCCTCGCAAAACTTTTCAACTGTTTTGCAAAATCGCCAATTCGAATGATGGACATATGGAAGAGCTTAGTTTGTCAGGCGTCGCTTCTAAGTGTTTAATGTTTATAGTGCATGGATGGATCTGGGATTTATTTTGCTACCATCAATTGTTCTAAATATATCTACTTCGGTTACAGGAAACCTAGTGACTTGTTCGGATTCGATCCTATGCCTAGTGTCCATCCTTTTACACTCTCTGTTGCGAAGGGTTATCTAATTCAATAAATAGAAATACAGTATTTAGTAAGTAAGGGACCATATTGTATTACTATTCACGTAATCGCTTAATCTATGACTGGCTTAAAACAAGTTAGGTAGGTATATGGTTCAGTCCTATACTTAAAATCACCACTATGAGCATCAAGATTAGCGTCATTAATCATCATTATACTTACTTAACTTTATTTTAAAACTTTTTCTATTTTAAGTAAGTATTTAAACTTCAACCCTTAATAGAATTTAAATCTTATACCTGTTTTAGTATTATATAGTCTAGTAATAAAATTAAACTGTTATCCGAAAATAGGCATATTCTTTCGTTATTTGGACAATTGGTTCTGACAATTCACATTGTCCAACTTCACTGCCAACAACGCCTAGAGCAGTGCAATAAACGCTTTTATATGGGCTATTTAGGACATTTATTGTTATCAGTTAAAGACGTACCTAAATACCTACTAAGCCGTATTTAAAATGAACGCTAAAGTCTTTATGCCTTACGATTTACCTATTTTATGCTCTAATAAAAGTAAGAAGATCTCTGATTGTGATCTCACCTAGTGCTAAGTAAGTGACGATTCAGTCTAAGTTGGAAGTGGGCTAACTTAGAAGGCAATGTCAGTTTATTTAAACCTATAATCCTAACCTATCCTAGACTGCATCATCACTTACCGCCAAGTGAGATTGCAGTCAAGGTCTAACATGTATTTTTTTAATTAGATTAATAAAAATTAGATTAATACGTCGAATCATACGAGAACGCTAAATCGTAACTTTTACAAAAACCTAAATTGCTTCTGCTGGGACTCGAGTCTGGGACCTACCAATTATAAAACCACATTACTGCCCACCGCACCAGGAATTTTTTTATATTATACATAATAGAAATAGTATTTAAACTTGATATTTGCAAAAATGCAGCTTGAAATAGGTACTTATTTCAGTTTGAAGTAAAATTTTATATTTATCTTCTCAGTTTCCAGAAGCTTTACCGTAATCCAGTTCAATCATTTGGATTTCCCTCAATCTGTGGCATTACTAAACTTGATATTTTAGAGTGTAATTTTTCCTCACTCCGTCTAGAGGCTATGGATTACGATTTTAAGTAATTGGGCTTCTTGATGAAACACAAATTGCCTAGCAAGAATATACTGTCTAAGCTTAAATGAAATCTGACAAAGTAATCACTTTTAGACATCCATCACCAGAATCCACGATATCTCCATAAACTACAGCAGGAAACTTTCACCATTCGATATTTGGAACAATGCCAAGATGTAGGTATTTCAAAACGAAACTGTTGGGAACCTATCCAATAGCATTTTCTCATTACTAGTGTTTCTTTTTTCTGATGAAACTGTTGTCCTAATTTAGATTTAACTTACTGAAATTATTGTAAAACATTCTGGTGTCGGTGGCGCACTACGGGTCGGATGGGAGAGGTGGTTCGCCCTCGGGTCTAAGCGTCCTCCAAACTTTCAAGAGTCGTTCATTGAAATGCTTGGAATTAAACCCATACAAAATTAAAGACTAAAATGATGAAATGAGAGTGAAAGCTATTTATACGATATTACGAGAATGATCTTTCCTGTTTTAATTCCTCGCCTCGCTTCGCACGGCATGACTCAAGTGTGCTCTGTGGCGCATCATGACTTTCTGAGACCCTAGGCTCCGCTTGAACAGAGACCCCCGAAAATTTACCACTTCCATAATATCATAATTCCTATCTTGTTATATTGACAAAAATGATATTTCTCTTCATAAAGTTAGATTGCAGAATATCTTAAATATATTATCTACAAATTTTTAATTATGTAAGAAGGTAGGTACAATAATGAGGTTTAAATCATTCTTGAATTAAATTGACATAGATACGTCTTCCAAGTTAGTCCGTTTCCATCTTAGACTGTATCGTCATTTACCACTAGATGAGATCACAGTAAGAGTGTTGTAACATCGAAAAAGGACTGAGCATGAAATTGGGCAAAGCCTGTAGATGCGTTACTAGTCTTGCTACTAATCTCGGAATTAAACTAGATTGTTACTAGATTATGTACAATAGAATTACCAAAACTGTCGCTTGCCTTGCAAGATCCATCATTGAAATTGAAAGAAGTGAAAATTTACACCACAATTTGTTTAATCATGTTTCCACCTATGTGATTTTATTTATTGAGCGTCAGAATAATATTGGAAAATTTTGATGTAACAGCCAAAGCAATCTTTAAAGCGCACATGTCGGCAAGTAGGTACGTACCTACCTACGTCCTTAATTGGAAGGAACGTCAATCTCGCCCGTCGCTGAGCTTAACGAACAATTTGTGCCTCGATTCAAAATACGCTGTCGAACAGAATATATTATAATACCTGCTTATGAGTTGGGAGCACAGCGCCTCGCAACTACCTTCCTTAGTACAAAATATTTTAAAATATACGCTTCTACCTAATAAATCTATCTACCTAATAGATAAATCTATACCTTTGGTATGACATAATTTCTTCTTCGTCATATTATGTGTCAGGTATCTTAGCAATAGCCCATAACTTTACGTTTATATTCATTGTAGTCTTGAAATTATAGATGTTCACTTCTGGAAATAGGCACAGCATATTCTTACTCTGTGACCTAGGTTTTGTGTACGGATTTCTAAATTCACGGTATTGTGGCGCCATTGATGTGCTTGCATCATGTTCATTTGAGAGGGGTCTCTCCGTCACTCGCTTCATACAAACGTAGTTCCAATTTCATTTGAATATTAAGCAACCAAAGTTCCAGATTTCTGTTAAAATATTCGGTTTCAAAGTTACGCGGTCTTAAAAATTTACATACAAATCTTTGAGCCCCTGTAATTTTAAAACTACATATTTTTAGAAAATTCTAAAACACCACAGACACAGATATTAGTTTCTAGAATATGTCTGCAAAATTTCATGGACTTTGGTTGCTTAATATTCAAATGAAATTGGAACTACGATTGTATGAAGCGAGTGACGGAGAGAGCCCTGTTAAAGGTCTTTTTACGCACTCAATACATTAAAATATTATGTTAATTTTTTCCACAAATCCAATACACAAACTATTAAAGTTTATATAGTTTTAATAGGTCTCATATTATACGCCCGCGTACTCGATAGCAACATTAAAGCTTTCACCAAGTTTTGCGAAGTTTCAACGTGTTTCAGTAATTAGTTAAGTGCAAGTGTCTGAGCAGACGTGACTGCATTCTGATTGCAAGCAGAGTGCGAAATTGCAGTACGAACCCAGTTTTATTGCAGTGCAGTCAGCGTGTAGTTCTGCAATGCATCGGTCGACAGATGCGAAGCAGTTTTGTAAACTGCGTCAAAACTGTAATTTTGCCGCCGCCGCCGCTCGACTACCTAACTCTAGGCTAACACTAGAATTTTTTGACAGAAAAATCCAATATGTACCTATATTATTTTGGTCCCTCCCGGAAATCGAACCCAGGACCTCGTCAACCACAGTCAAACATGCTAACAACTAGAGCAACGAGACAGTTTGAAGAAAAAACAAACAGACACACTTTCGCGTTAATGATCTATGTAGAATTTTATCTTACCTTCAAATACTTAATTTATTAATGTAGAATTAAACTACGCCGTAGCCCGTAGCGCAGAATACTAAGGTATGTAGATTAAATTGGTCTTAGAAAGCTGTATCTTGTATCAAAATATAAATCTTCAATTATTTTTACAGGGAAATCAACTGAATTTCAAAAGATTTTCTGACCGAAACAAATGGCGGGTCTGCTGTCGAAGTTTTTCACTCGAGTTTGCTGAATTTTAATAAGGGTCTGTTTTCTTATTCCGTTTCTTGGGATAAGTAGATGTTAGCTGTATCTTATACTAATAGTACAAGTTTTTCTTCTTTCTGTCATGATACCAAAGGATCTCATAACTTGACATATTGTATTTACATCGACCTTTAGAAAGAGGTTAAATCGGCTTCGTAGAGCGTTGTTTCTATTGAGATGGCCTTGCCATCCGTCATACGGTTTTATGACTGTCGGAAATTTGAAGCCTTGCTCTTAAAAACAAAAATCTCGCACGAAAAGAAATAAATTAGTTAAGATTCTGAGTAATTGTAGGAAAGGAAGTGTAAAAAACAAAAGGGCAAAATAAATTGCTCTAAAGCTAAATTGCGTTAGGGTCGGTCATAAATTAGATAAAAGTCGTAAATTTTAACTTAGAAATCTCTACAAGTGTACAAAATTGTAATCACGTGTTATGCGAGTGGTCTAGGCAAGGCAAGGGCGTGAGAAAGTAAAAGGTACGGCCCATTAAGGGAAGTTTGAAATACATTTTATTTTCAGCCAATTAGCCATCAGCCAGAGAAATTCTGTGCGCAAGAGTGAACCAATCAGAAACCGAAATTTCGCTGGTTTTTTTTTTGCATTTCAGATCATGGGCGTGGACAAAGATATCCGTGTGGACGTTTTAAGTCTACACTGGGGGACCGAGAGGAACATTCGATTGAGGTCTGGCTCAACGTGCAGTAGAGCCTAACAGTGAATATTAAAGTGTAGAAATATATTGCAATTGTATAGTTAATAATAGAAAAATTATAAATAGAATAAAATAGTGTGTATCCGGGCCAGCAGAAGCTGATATAGGGTGATGTACTAATTTACATTATATTTTAAACTAGATTATTTGAAAATCAGTTCCAAAAATCTTGAGTATAGAATTACCTCACAAACTAAACTAGAGATGGTATTTGAGATATTAGGAGGTGTTACAATATTGTGTATAGCTATTAGATTTTGAATCCGAAATTAGAGAAATGGGACATTTCTCTTTGTGGAACTAAGATTCAAATATATCTAGAACAAATAATGAATATATTATAATTTATACATAATGTGTGTTCTTAGACTTTTCTTTGTCATGTGTAGGGTTAGATTCATAGAATAATTAAAATTTATGGCATGTGTGTACCTATTTAGGACATAAGGTTATACATAATATCTAAAGCCGAAAGGGTTTTTCGTTCTGAATATTTGCTTTTCCCTTTCAATAACTAGTATGGCTTAGGAAGCAAGTATTCGGCCGGGAATTAATTAATATAATAAAGTTACTTAATTTCCAGTCTAAATAATAAATTCAGTTTCTCTTCTTTCTTTTTCTAAATACTCAACTGTATGAGTAAATAAACACTTATTTACCAGAAATAAATGCACTTGGGTATAACTGTCATCTTTTATTTGCTATATTTAGATACATTTCCTAGACATTTAATAATGGAGATTCAATTTGTTTGGAGGCTAGACTACCATATTATAATATTAACAAAGCCATTGATACAAAGAAACCATGTATCGAACTAACTTGAACTCCAATATTAAGATTTTCTCATATGACCTACATACCAATCACAATTCCTTTACTATTAAGTAAAATTTAGCCTAGTTTTTTTTCAGCAATTCATCTAATTATAATACTAGCTCTTATTCAGCATTAAATAGGGATTATAATTGAATTAGCAGTCTAATGCAGTCCGATGGAATGACTTTTGTCGTTACGATTATTGATTTGGTAGAAAAATCACTCAATAGCTAAAATAAGGTGGTGTGCTATAAACTACTAGCTACCACGGTATAAACATCGTCTTCATCAACATGAACAGCTTTCACCGGCTCACTACTGAGCGCGGACTTCATAGAGAACTCTCGATCAAGTTTTCCTTCATCATATGGTATTTTATACCATTATGTGAAATTCTCACGATGGTTTTTCCGTATACTTTTACTATCACAAAACGATCAGTACCTAATTTACCAAGAATGCTCTCCACTACTAAAGATAATAGAGTCGGCTGAGTTCGAATCTCAGGCTAAAGACAAAGGGACCTTTTACTTTCGAGTAACAGCTAAATTTCATCTACCTACTAAAAATACCCTGAACGAGACAATGGAGTACACGCTGCCTCCGAAGGACAGATGGCGAGGCAGGTAGGTACCTTTTTTTTATTGTGTACCGATCTTTCCCAAACAGCATTTTAGGTAACATTATCTGTTAAAACCGACGCCAGCTGAATTTGTGAATCACCGAGTTTTTGAATAGATAAAAATACTAGTTTTGCTGTACTTTGTAATTCCTTTGCTTGATATTATATGGTACATGGTTGATTGGTGACGTACCAGCAGCGAGATTCCGGCACAAAGCAAACACGTCATGTCTTTATACAGCTGGACTCTCCGAACTAATAAATTGGCCAATTTATTGACAATCAATCAAACAAATATATATATATATACAAAAATACCATGGTTTTGGGGCGAGCCCAGAGCTCACTGAAAAGAACCTAGGTTTCCGTACCTAGGCAATTGAAAACGCTTCGCAGCGAAAATAGGAGAGTCCAATTGCTGTGCCCCACATAACATGGATTAAGGCTGAAGTTTCAGCGTAGGTATTTCCCCCGTGCTTGAGGAATGCCGGTTGGTCTCAAACCGATGGCCTAAATAAGGCAAATACACGTATCAACTGATTTTCCACACTAACAGGACGTTCTAAATTAGCAAATCTCTCCACTCATTATATCTATTTTGAGGAGTTGAAATTTTACATTAATTTTTTATAATTCAATCCGTGTAAACCTGTTAGCTGGTCGAGAAGTCTACGTGTTCACCCAACGTACTGTACCAATTAATTACTTGTAAATAACTCATGACTTAAATACCTAGGTGTTTCTATAATTCAGCTGAGTTTATTTCTTATTTTATCTCTTCATAATGCCTAATCTTATCCACTAGTATAGACGATCACACCGTACCATCACAGAAATATGATGCCGAGTGACCAGGGATCTATGTACGTATTCGAAATAACGATATGACTAGATTTACATTAACATAAAAATAACACAACGTAGAAATTGTGATTGGGTATTTGAGAGAGAAAAATTTATAAACTTACATTACTATTTATAAATTATAAGTTTTAAGGACACACTGCGTGTTGTTTTATATTTATATGTTGTACATTTACATTTATTTATGTATAGGGGGAGCAGGAGAGCAGAAATAAGCTGTATGTCTTATAAATGTAAAATTTACAGGTTTTCAGAAGATACTACAGAGATCGAGCTATTATTCCTTGCTTATTTCTCAGACTTAATTTTTTTCAAACTCTGAGAATACATATAATCAAAGCAGACCCAAACATGTGATTGCAATTAGTATCAGTATTATATTAGTATTAAAAATACGGCTTCGCGACTTATGAAAGTTATTCAAATAAAATTTAAAATAGTACCAAAGTAGGTAAAAGAAATAGGGTCAAATTGAAAAAAAAAAAAGGATGTCTTCAGGTAGAAAAGGACGTAGAACAAAGCAAGTAGGTGCGGGGCAAAGCGATGTTAGTACCGTAGAATCGAGCGAGCAAACAACGACCTTAGGGAATGCTACATTAGAGTTGATTTTGAAAAAAATCACCGAATTCGAAGCAAAATTACAACAGTTAAATTCAAATACCGGTTCAAATGAAATCGCGAGCATTTCTTCACACGAGTCGAACGGGATTAATGAAAATGAAAAATCTGATAGGCAGGGGTCGAATCTTGAAACCGCGAGCACAAGTACATTATCTGAGACCCGGAATTTATATGTTGTACAGCCGTCAGTAACTAAACCAAATTTCGACGGAAAACCATTCACTAACCCCATCGTTTTTCTAAAACGATTAAAGAAATATATAAGGGCGGTAAATGGATTAGATCGCGAAATAGATATAGCGTTAGGTTGCATCTCGGGGCATGCTCGGAAGGTTATGGACTTGTATTCGAAGGGCTGGACTACGTTCGCTGACTTCGAGATTGATTTTAGACGAAATTATTGGACCGAACAAATTCAGGAATCTATAAGATATAAATTGATTAATGCGGTATATTCAAGCGATTCGGGAATGTCGATGTCCGAACATTTTGCTGAGCAAGCAGAATCAATGCAGTCATTAACTATTGCGTTTAGTGAGAGAGATTTGGTCAATTCTATTATGCGACATTATGCTATAGATATACAGCGATTATGGTTTACTAGAACAGAGGAAGTTAACATCATGAACGGAGCGAAATTTCTTCGAAACATAGAGCAAAATATTGTTGAAAAACCTAGGCAATTTACGAGAGGTACTGTTAGTAATAATTACAGAGGTAGACGATACAATGAGTCATCATCGAGACGACCTATTGTAGCAACAATGTCAACAAGAAGTTGGAGAGCTAGGGGAAATTCGACGAGGGGACGCGGCTATCGTGGTCGGTTAGGTTCTAGGGTTAACTTTAACAGGCCTACGGTATCCGAATCTAAACAAATTAGGCCGGCTATCACGTTCGTAAAAGAGGGCGAGGATCTTACTGTGTCTAAGAATGTGGGGGAGGGATCATCAAAAAACTAGAATGCCCAACACAAACGAGGTCAAATCAGTTAGTCTTGTGTGGCACGGGCGTCAGAAAGACCTCAGATCACGAAAGGACAGGTGTAGTCTATAGGATCTTAATTAATAGTGGATGGAAGCCAGGACAGAGTTTGGGGACCGGAGATAAGGGACTTAAGCGGTTATTAAGAGGCGGCGTTGATTATAACGAGTATAGTAGTCAATTTGAAATTAGGAGTATAGGAATCTTATTGGAAAACCAATTTGAAAATGTAACAGAGTGTAATGAGTTAGGCGTGACTTGTGAAACTTGTATGAGGAGAGGTTTGAATGTGTACACAATGTATCATGAATTAGATGAACAAACCGATGTAAGTGTTGATTATTCTTTACCTAGGTTACCTGAAGTATGTGTTAGACTGTATGGAAGAAGTATGAGTGCACTCATAGATACGGGAAGTCAGATTAGTGGAATAACTAGGGAATTGTACGACTCTATTCTAAGAGAACATGGGACATTGCCAGAGATCGCTATTCCAGCAATTCAAATACAAGGCGCGTTTGGATCGCGAAGTGAAAGCACAAATCGGTTAGTGCTAATAGAGTTTCAGTTAGGTAGTACTTTAGTTGAAGCACCTGTACTAGTTATGCGACGTCTTCCTAGGTCATTGATACTAGGATACGATTGGTTAGAGCGGGTAAAAGGAATAGTGAACTGTAATGGTGAACACACTTTGACTATTGAACATATGGGCGTTAGGTCTTGTGTTAGGCTGAATTCGGACTGCAAAATCGAAAGGTTAGGGGGAGAGACGAACGCAGCCACGATCAATTTAATATTAAATCAAAACTCTAGGCCAGTGGAACAAAGTGTATTAGACATGAATTTAGATAATGAGAAATTTAAGGGATTAAAATTAGATGACGCGAACTTAAGTAATGAACAAAAGGAATTATTACTACCTGTGTTAAACAAACACTGTAAGGTATTTACGGAAGGTTTAGGTTTGACAAACAAGTACGTACACGTTATTGAGCTATTAGACGAAACACCTTTTGTAAAACACAGTTATCCGGTACCTTTGGTGTATAGGGAACAGGTAAAAGCCGAATTAGAAGAGTTAGAAAAACTAGGCGTGATCAGACAGGAAGCGACTCCTTACTGTAGTCCTCTCACTTTCACTAAGAAGCGAGATGGGTCAATAAGACTCTTATTGGACGCACGAGAGTTGAATAAGAAAATGGTAGGTGACGCGGGCGCGCCTCCACTCACATCTGAGATTTTACAATCCTTTCATGGAGTAAATTATATCAGTTTAATTGATTTGAATAATGCCTATTTTCAAATACCTTTGCATAAAGATTCTAGGAAGTATACTGGGTTCTCGTTCATGGGGAAGACGTATACTTATAATGTTTTACCTCAAGGTTTAAAGACTTCTGTAGCAGGGTTCTCGAGAGCAATGGATTATATTCTAGTAGGAGTACGAGAGTTTTGCGTAAACTATTTAGACGACATAGTCATATTCACTACCGGGGACATAAGGTTACACTTAGAACATTTAGATCGAGTGTTAGATAAATTAGAAACCGCAGGCTTAACTGGAAGATTAGAGAAGTGTCGGTTCTTATGTGTAGAGGTAAAGTTGTTAGGACACATAGTAAATACTAACGGGGTACGTATGGATCCTGAACGGGTTAAAGCTATATTAGACTTCCCTATACCTCGGACTATAAAACAATTACGAGGATTTCTGGGATTAATAAATTATTTCAGAAGATTTATCTCAAAATACAGCGAAGAGGTTAAACCACTGTGCGACCTATTAAAACAAAATACGAAATGGTCATGGACAGAGGAAATTAATGATTGTTTTGAAAGGGTCAAGAAATTGTTTATAGATACGATACTTCTTGTACACCCAGATCCTAAGGGAACTTATTATTTACAAACCGATAGCAGTAATTTGGGGGTTTCGGGTTATGTCTATCAATTGAATGAAGCAGGTGAAGAACAAATATTAGGGTTCTGTAGTAAAGCATTGACAGAGACAGAACGCAAATGGACAGTTACTGAACAAGAACTATGGGCCATCATTTTCAGTTTGTCAAAGTTTGAAACATATTTGAGAGGAGCGAATTTAGTCATTAGGACTGATCATAAAAGCCTGATATTCTTGCAGACGTGCAAATTATTGAGCGCTAGGATGATACGTTGGGTACATTATATAGGGCGATTTAATTACACAGTCGAACATGTGAAAGGTAAACTAAACATTGTAGCAGACGTATTGTCTCGACATTTAAAGGGGACCACCGATGTATTAACTAACAAGGTCACGGGGCCTGAAATGAATCTATTTAAAACATCATTAGGACGATTAGTGCGGGAGCGATGGAGAGAGATAGGTAGTTATCAAAGTCGCGACAAGACTGCTAGTGAGATAATTAGACGCGTGCAAACAGCAGACACTTCTGAATCAAAGTACTACGTGCTTAAAGAAGGGATTCTTTATAGAAGAGACATAAAAGGGGATATCTTAAGGTTATATGTTCCCGAGAACATACTAAGGGATTTGATAGTTAGCATACATGAAGAAGTAGGTCATTTCGGGCGATACAAGGTTTATGCTCTGATGAAACGTCAATATTATTTCCCAAATATGTCTCGTATAATAGGTCGTGTTGTAAGAGCTTGCGAGGCATGTCAAAAGTCAAAACATGCTTTGGAAACGCACACGGGGCCGATTAAAACTGTAAT
Source organism: Maniola jurtina (assembly GCF_905333055.1). Lineage (NCBI taxonomy): Eukaryota > Metazoa > Arthropoda > Insecta > Lepidoptera > Nymphalidae > Maniola > Maniola jurtina. The sequence continues at coordinate 8,441,549 of NC_060033.1, forward strand.
AGCGAAGGAAATAGGAGAGAGAGTTTTTTGCGATATTTTTGGACCTTTACCAGCAGGACGATTTGGGTTTAAATACATATTCGTAATGCAAGATGCTTATAGTAAGTTAATCAGACTATACCCACTACGCCAGGCTAGTGGGAAGGCTACTTTAACTTGTGTAAAAAAGTTTCATAAGCAGGTCACAATTAAGACATTATGTTCAGACAGAGGCGCGAACTTTACTTCAAAAGTTTTCGAGTTAGGTATTCGCCAACTAGGTATCGAATTAACGCACACATCTGTTAGAAATCCGCGGCCAAATTCGACAGAGAGGGTTAATAAAGAGTTAGGTAGATTATTCAGGACGTATTGCGACAAATCGCATCGTTCATGGGTAGATCTATTATCGGATATAGAAGATTGTTATAATCAGGTAATACATACTACAACGGGATATTCGCCAAACGAGATTATATATGGAAAACGTACTCTGCTATCGACTGATTTCAACACTGACTCATCGGTGAGGACAGACTTACAGGGTGAACCGTTAGAACAGATTCGACAGCAGGCACGACAAAACATAGATAAGACGGCCGAAAGTAGACAATTACATTATAACAAAAATCATAAGTTAATACAATTCGAAATCGGAGATTTAGTGAAACTTAAGACTTTTACGAAGTCAGATGCGGATAAAAAGTTGACAAAAAAATTCATGCGCTTATATGAAGGACCGTACATAATAGGGGCAGTTCCATATAATAATGTATATACATTAATAGACGTTCATACTGGTAAAGTTAAGGGTAACTACAATGCCATTCATTTGTTTAGGTACTATGTAGATAAATAGAAAGATAGGTAAAACTAGAGTATTAAAAGGGACAGAAAACAGGTAGTTTGGGGTACACTAAACAAAGAGATACCTGAGTTAAATAACTATGGTCATGCCCGAGGGTATAATAGATAGGCGTAGGAGGTCTGATACTAGCGTTCTAATACAGATAAGGGGAAAAATAGATTTTGAAACGACTAGCACAGCTGCAGGGACAAAAGGAGCTACGTGTATTAAAAATCTATTTTGGGGGAGCGTGAGATGGCCTTGCCATCCGTCATACGGTTTTATGACTGTCGGAAATTTGAAGCCTTGCTCTTAAAAACAAAAATCTCGCACGAAAAGAAATAAATTAGTTAAGATTCTGAGTAATTGTAGGAAAGGAAGTGTAAAAAACAAAAGGGCAAAATAAATTGCTCTAAAGCTAAATTGCGTTAGGGTCGGTCATAAATTAGATAAAAGTCGTAAATTTTAACTTAGAAATCTCTACAAGTGTACAAAATTGTAATCACGTGTTATGCGAGTGGTCTAGGCAAGGCAAGGGCGTGAGAAAGTAAAAGGTACGGCCCATTAAGGGAAGTTTGAAATACATTTTATTTTCAGCCAATTAGCCATCAGCCAGAGAAATTCTGTGCGCAAGAGTGAACCAATCAGAAACCGAAATTTCGCTGGTTTTTTTTTTGCATTTCAGATCATGGGCGTGGACAAAGATATCCGTGTGGACGTTTTAAGTCTACACTGGGGGACCGAGAGGAACATTCGATTGAGGTCTGGCTCAACGTGCAGTAGAGCCTAACAGTGAATATTAAAGTGTAGAAATATATTGCAATTGTATAGTTAATAATAGAAAAATTATAAATAGAATAAAATAGTGTGTATCCGGGCCAGCAGAAGCTGATATAGGGTGATGTACTAATTTACATTATATTTTAAACTAGATTATTTGAAAATCAGTTCCAAAAATCTTGAGTATAGAATTACCTCACAAACTAAACTAGAGATGGTATTTGAGATATTAGGAGGTGTTACAATATTGTGTATAGCTATTAGATTTTGAATCCGAAATTAGAGAAATGGGACATTTCTCTTTGTGGAACTAAGATTCAAATATATCTAGAACAAATAATGAATATATTATAATTTATACATAATGTGTGTTCTTAGACTTTTCTTTGTCATGTGTAGGGTTAGATTCATAGAATAATTAAAATTTATGGCATGTGTGTACCTATTTAGGACATAAGGTTATACATAATATCTAAAGCCGAAAGGGTTTTTCGTTCTGAATATTTGCTTTTCCCTTTCAATAACTAGTATGGCTTAGGAAGCAAGTATTCGGCCGGGAATTAATTAATATAATAAAGTTACTTAATTTCCAGTCTAAATAATAAATTCAGTTTCTCTTCTTTCTTTTTCTAAATACTCAACTGTATGAGTAAATAAACACTTATTTACCAGAAATAAATGCACTTGGGTATAACTGTCATCTTTTATTTGCTATATTTAGATACATTTCCTAGACATTTAATAATGGAGATTCAATTTGTTTGGAGGCTAGACTACCATATTATAATATTAACAAAGCCATTGATACAAAGAAACCATGTATCGAACTAACTTGAACTCCAATATTAAGATTTTCTCATATGACCTACATACCAATCACAATTCCTTTACTATTAAGTAAAATTTAGCCTAGTTTTTTTTCAGCAATTCATCTAATTATAATACTAGCTCTTATTCAGCATTAAATAGGGATTATAATTGAATTAGCAGTCTAATGCAGTCCGATGGAATGACTTTTGTCGTTACGATTATTGATTTGGTAGAAAAATCACTCAATAGCTAAAATAAGGTGGTGTGCTATAAACTACTAGCTACCACGGTATAAACATCGTCTTCATCAACATGAACAGCTTTCACCGGCTCACTACTGAGCGCGGACTTCATAGAGAACTCTCGATCAAGTTTTCCTTCATCATATGGTATTTTATACCATTATGTGAAATTCTCACGATGGTTTTTCCGTATACTTTTACTATCACAAAACGATCAGTACCTAATTTACCAAGAATGCTCTCCACTACTAAAGATAATAGAGTCGGCTGAGTTCGAATCTCAGGCTAAAGACAAAGGGACCTTTTACTTTCGAGTAACAGCTAAATTTCATCTACCTACTAAAAATACCCTGAACGAGACAATGGAGTACACGCTGCCTCCGAAGGACAGATGGCGAGGCAGGTAGGTACCTTTTTTTTATTGTGTACCGATCTTTCCCAAACAGCATTTTAGGTAACATTATCTGTTAAAACCGACGCCAGCTGAATTTGTGAATCACCGAGTTTTTGAATAGATAAAAATACTAGTTTTGCTGTACTTTGTAATTCCTTTGCTTGATATTATATGGTACATGGTTGATTGGTGACGTACCAGCAGCGAGATTCCGGCACAAAGCAAACACGTCATGTCTTTATACAGCTGGACTCTCCGAACTAATAAATTGGCCAATTTATTGACAATCAATCAAACAAATATATATATATATACAAAAATACCATGGTTTTGGGGCGAGCCCAGAGCTCACTGAAAAGAACCTAGGTTTCCGTACCTAGGCAATTGAAAACGCTTCGCAGCGAAAATAGGAGAGTCCAATTGCTGTGCCCCACATAACATGGATTAAGGCTGAAGTTTCAGCGTAGGTATTTCCCCCGTGCTTGAGGAATGCCGGTTGGTCTCAAACCGATGGCCTAAATAAGGCAAATACACGTATCAACTGATTTTCCACACTAACAGGACGTTCTAAATTAGCAAATCTCTCCACTCATTATATCTATTTTGAGGAGTTGAAATTTTACATTAATTTTTTATAATTCAATCCGTGTAAACCTGTTAGCTGGTCGAGAAGTCTACGTGTTCACCCAACGTACTGTACCAATTAATTACTTGTAAATAACTCATGACTTAAATACCTAGGTGTTTCTATAATTCAGCTGAGTTTATTTCTTATTTTATCTCTTCATAATGCCTAATCTTATCCACTAGTATAGACGATCACACCGTACCATCACACTATCACTCATACCTATGTGACGTTTTGTCGGCCTCAACGGTAGTGACAACGCTATACGAATCCGCTATCTCTTTCTAAAAGTCGATTTACAATATTTTCTGCTGGTTACTGTAAAATATATTTTATTTAAAAGTATTAACAATGAGCTATATAAAATGCACCAAGAAATAATAATTTAAGGAAGCGTACATGTATGTGGCACAATTTATAACATTTCCTTTAAGCATTTGATATAAACATTGCTTTAACACATTTCGAAATAAGTTATATAACAGAATGAACTTCCTAAATGAACTCCGTTATTAAGAAAATTCACACGCCCTTTACCAAAGACCGTACCTACTCCACGTAAACCTTTATGGCTTAGTAAAGATTAAAACAACGGTAAAACCAGCTCCACTTAGCGCAATAATAATAATATTGTTTTATACAAAACGATTCGCTTAATAGGATGTAATGGAAAGGATTAAATTGAATCTCACATAATCCTAGAAACGGCAATCTTATAAAGTGCAATGGCGGTTTCATTAATGTAATGTGTTTTTGCAGACGGTCGGCAATTATCTAAGTATACCTAAGAACTTACATGAAATTAAAAGCTAGAGAAGATAATAAATATTATATAAACAGGCATAACACATAAATATACAAAATAAATAATAATAATTAAATAAATAAATAAACACATAATATAATAATTATTACTGAGCACCTATGTTAATTTAGCGGCTTCGATAAAGAATTATATTACTTATCGATATTAAATTCACACTATATGAAACGTAGTTTTGATTTTTGGCATATATTGTGCTCTTTATTCTCTACGAAGTAAGTTAATCTCCTCAAAAACCCACCCCGGCTTCACATGGATGTGCTTACGCATCTTATGGGCAAAAAAACAGAAATCATTCAGTTACAGTCTTATGATATACCTAGATTATAGCTTGTATACCTTATTACCCGCCTCCATTTCGAGAGCAAGCAAATAGGACAATATCACGTGCCTTTACGTTATCCGGGTTCAGATGTACATAGAATTTGAAATGCGTCTTTGTTTTCTCCAAACAAAACGTGAGGATCGCCGACAGGACTCCTCAGGCTTAGATTTTCCACCCGCGCCTACATACAATTACATCATAACCGTACATAGCTAATCATAATCAGTCTAACTTTACCCACATCTATAGGTTCATATAAAAGGATAAACTGACTGAATCTGACTGAAATATTATATCACAAGTGTAAATTAAAAATTTATAACACCCCCGACAAGTGAAGGTTACAGTAACTAGAAAAAAGCTGATAACTTTCAAACGGCTGAACAAATTTTCTTGGATGATAGCTAAGAACACTCTTGATCAAGCCACCTTTCAAACAAAAAAAACTAAATTAAAATCGGTTCATTCGTTTAGGCTCTACGATGCCTCAGACAGATACACAGATACACACGTCAAACTTATAACACCCCTCTTTTTGGGTCGGGGGTTAAAAATAGATAAAGCTCAAACGACTGGGTCAAAAAATATCAATTTTTTATACTTACGTAGGTTTTCTTTATAACGTAGATTTCTAGTATTAAAGGATTTTCCAAAATTTCACACGGGCGAAACCGAAGCGGGACATTTAGTTCCTCAAATTTCAGTGGCAATATCTCTTTTAACCCCCGACCCAAATAGAGGGGTGTTATAAGTTTGACCCGTGTATCGGTGTATCTGTCTGTGACATCATAGCTCCTAAACTAATGAACCAATTTTAATTTAGTTTTTTTGTTTGAAAGGTGACTTGATGGAGAGTGTTCTTAGCTATAATCCAAGAAAATCGGTTCAGCCATTTAAAAGTTATCAGCTTTTTTCTAGTTATTATATATTTCACTTGTCGGGGGTGTTATAAATTTTTAATTTACACTTGTTGCCAATGCTTGTTGCTAATTTATATCCGGCCCCTAAAAATCGATTCAAAATAAGTACTTATACTCGTAAATACTGTACCATCAAATCGCATTATGTTGTCTCTAATTAATCACCGCTGTACGCTGCCGCTACATCAGTAATGTGCAGGCTTTGTGCTGATTTATTGCACATCCCTACTAACATCGATAAAGAGCAAAACATTCCTTGAATACGATAAAATCAAATCATATTACTTTATCTAGTAAATAAACGCTCTAATTTCCCGCTGCACCTGCGAAAGCAGAAGGCATCACGATGATTTATTATACCCCTGCCAACTGTTACGAAAACAAATTGACTTATTGCCTCTGATGATATTGCAATAAGACTAAGCAATAAGCTTCTTGCTTGCTGCTTTATCTTATTACGATATCATAGTAACCTTCCTTCTAATGATACCTATGATTTGTTCTTTAAACAGTCACCGCTCGTCGGATAGGTCTTCTAAACACGTTTCCGCTCCATTCCTCTTCAATGGACAGGAACCCTTAATCAGCTTATAATGCAGAGTGCGACAGCGACTGCTGCGACTGCTCTAGGCTCTTTACGCATCCGTAGTCCGTACTACCGTACTTCGCTACTTCTCGACTTAGAATCAGATGCAGTGCGTGAAGAGTCTAACGCGGTTTCATAGATTTCAGTTTTCAGCTTCTAGCTACGTAGACTTGTGTTCATCGCGAATACTTAACGTACAAAACGCGGTTGTTATTCATTAACACAATTATTCATTGAACAACATGAATAATTAATATGACTGTGGTAGATTGAACTCATTAAAGTGATTGCATATGCTACATTAGCTATAGAGATGGAAATTAATTTATAATTAAATAATATTGATCTATTAAGTATTATCAAATTGGATAATTCAAAAGAATTTACTTTTATACCTAGACAATGTCTAGTAGACATATACAAGAAAAATTATGAATAGAAGGAAAAATATTGTAAATAATCTTGGAAGTGAGTGACCTAAATTTGTTTAATTTCTAGATTTAAAAATTGCTAGAAATAAATACAGACCCAAAAGTATAAATGTAGAAATATCTAGTAGCACCAAAGTAGCACCAATTAGTAGAAGCGGAAAAGAGCTTACGAGTAAACCACATAATGTACAACTTTAATATTACCAAGGATATTACCATCAAAGTAGACTAATAAATGTTGTAGGTAGAAACACCTGACGGTCCAGGTAAATTAAATTTGGTTCGTTGTGTCGACTTAGAATTTTCATTTAGAAGTGGTATAAATGTAATTACTTTTTCTGACTGCCTTGTTGTCGCTACCAACTGTCGAAGCTTTTCTAATTGAAAAGTATTGCCCAATTTCCTATCTCACGTTTCGGTCCACATTCTTTCGTGAACCAATTAGAATTTTTTTTTGTTTTCGCTGGCGACGAATTGTTCTTTCCAGAATATAAGGTAACAGGCTTCTTTTGCAATTTAAATACGTACTACACAGCTAATAAAATACCTGTCACTATTTAAAATTAGTTGAATTTTTGATACCTGTTTGAAATTTGAATAGTAGCATTATTTAGCATTAGTAGATAGTGCACATGATTTTCAAGTTGAGGATGTAATAATAATATTAGCTAGTTATAATAACATATAATATTTTAGTTGGTAATCTATACTAACAAATAAAATTGGAGTGTCTGTCTGTAATTTCGAAATAACTACCTCATATTAAGCTCATATGGTTATTTGAACGATACCATAACTGAATCACCCGGTTTTAAAATTTTTGTCTCTCTGTCTGTCTGTCTGTCTGTCTGTTTGAAAAGGCTAATCTTCGGAACGGCTGAACCGATTTTGACGGGATTTTCACAGACAAATAGAGGATTGACCAGGGCGTAACATAGGCTACTTTTTTAACCAACTTTCAAAAAGGGAGTGGTGTTTTTCTACCTACGTACACCGAATTCTTCGAGATTTCTGAACCGATTTGCGTAATTTTTTTTTAATCGATAGAAAAACTTTGCGACATTGTCCTGAGAAATCAAAAGTTCCCAAGGGATTTTTAGAAACCTAAATCAACGCGGGCGAAGCTGCGGGCATCAGCTAGTATATTAATAAATAATAAATAATATATTAGTTGGTTGTAATTTTTTAATTTAATATTAAATATTAGTTGGTTGTAATAATACTTAATATAACTGGCGCCTAGGACGTTTTAATAAAGGCATAATTACGCATAATTAGGCAAAGATTGCAGCAATGTTGTGTTTACCCAACAAATTAGGGTTACCGAGTTAAAATGGGAGTGTAAAAAAAGGGTCGAGATGGGACCGGATAGTCCGTACATAAAAATTTCTTTACTTTATGCTTTTATCTGTATACACTAAAAGATTCTCCGGGCTATATAAAAACGCAATTTTCATCATCATATCATAATACTTTCGCAGAGTAAGTACTACTAAGATTGTGGGATTACCATTGGTCTGAGGGGGTTACAGTACCTACCATAAATTGGATATCGATCGCACGATATATATTGGGTATGCCCAAACCAGCTCCATACATAGCCCATATTAATACTACTTACTTACTATATTAACTATATTAAATGAAATGAATGCTAAAGTTTGTGTATCTGTTTATTTAACATTTTAACACACCTGACATCTTTCATCGTTAAGATGGACGTACCTATGCTAGTTTCGACGAAACCATTTGTTTTATAATAGGCAAAAGTTTACACAAAAATCAGAATTATCACAATACTACTAGTCGTAGACGTAGACAAAGAAGAACCTATATTATGCTCTATTTTATCACAATAATTTTACAGATATTATTATGTCAATTATGTTTGTACATTGAGAAGAATAGAACTTTCCCACATAAAAACAAAAATCATTCCACACCGACAAAATCCCATAAATATATTATGTAATCGACCATCTTACACTCACTTTTCTGCCAAAGTATGCCCGTCTAGTTTCGTATCCGTCCGCGGTCCCTATTCTTGGTTTGTTATGTACCTACTGCAAACAACTATAAATCATGAAGTTAAACATAGTAATGATTTCAAAACGGAGATTATGGCTTTCGCCAAGCTAAGTACGATCCCCAATTCCCTGATTTTGAGAAATTTCGCAAATCGGCAGTTACTAAGCGATTAGTCGGCAGGTTAAGCAAGTTGGCACTTTGTGGCTATCAATTTTGCCCGGGCAATTCCCACCCCATTATAAATTGCCTGGGTCAAGGCAGGTTAGGGCAAAAACGAGGAATATGCAAGATTACGTGACTGAAACATTGAAATCAATTTTGTTGAAATTAGAAGCATAACTTATTTTAACCAATCCCATTATTTATTTTTTATTCTATTACTAACTTTACTTAGGTTTTAAATATCCCGTGGGAACTCTTTGATTTTCTGGGATGATAACCTATATGTCACTCTCCAGGTTTTTAACTATACCCTATTACCCATGCAAAAAAGTCACGTCGATCCGTTGCTCCATCGCGACGTGATTGAAGGACAAACCAATAAACCAACAAACAAACAAGCTTTCGCATTTATAATATGGGTAGTGATACGAGTATTTTGAATCTTACATCAGGGACACTTATTTTGTCATTAATTTTGCATTTTTTAGAAACTCGGCAAATGAAATTTTTGATTGACCCCAAAAGAAAAAAAACATTATGTAAAGTAAAGTAAACCAAAGAAAAATATCTTTTGTTTCTACCTAAATATACAACTTCAATAAACTCTCTTAGTTATTGATCTTGACTCAATGCCTAAATTTTGCTTTACTAGTAGTAGTACGTTTTCGTTATCAACTCGGCCTTATTAGGTGTAAGTTAAACCGCAAACCGGTTACACGGCTATTAATTTTACCCGGATCGTTTTCCGGGTATAAAATTTGAATACGAAGGGACTCGGTGTGGCTGGAAGTTTCACACCACAGCTGTTTTACTCTAGTCAGTGATAAACATTTCTTGACAAACACAAGCCACAGTTAATCGTTGAAGTGAGTCTATCAATCTTATTTTCATTTTTATTTTTACCCGACTAAGGCAAAGCCGAAAGGAAGGGTTATGATTTTAGCAGTCTATGTATGTATGTATGTATGTATATTGTATATAGTATGTGTGTATGTTTGTATCCAGATTCTGTGTGTTCCACCGTAGCGGCTAACTACTGGGCCGATTTTTCATAAACCTATCTAGAGTTGCATAGCTTCAAGAAATGCAACGTTTCGTTATACCAATAACGATATTATTGATGACTTGATAAAACGTATTTTAGGATTCCGTACCAAAATGGTAAAAATAGTACCCTTATGGTGCGACTTCGGCCGTATCTCCCTCCGTCTGCGTCTTTCCATCACGCTCATTTCGGTAACTGTTGAATTTCTTACTACCGCTTCTCAAACCTGCTTTCCGAGCCAGTAGTAGAGACATAACATAAGTGGCACAGTTGTCCTACATGAAAGAAAAAATACATTGATAAAAAAAATATTCTTCTCCAAATAATTTTTTTTGCTTATGAGAGAAGGAATAAGTGTGCGCAAAACAAATAGTTCAATCTGAATACAGGCAATATGACTGCGCATTGTACAAAAACAGTTCTTAGTTCTTTGTATTTAATCCTTAGGCTATCATCTATGACCTGCGCAAACCTTGATGTTGCAACTTCAGAATAAACTTATTTTGCACTCATTATACCTACATAGTGCAATAGGTGCAGTTTAAACCATAAACTTTACGGATTTCTATTCTACTTTTTACTCATTGAGGCAATAAACTATTACAAATTAAATCTGGAGCTTAAATAAATTACTTAAGAACCTATTTAATTAAAAACGAGTAAAATGCACTCGTGCCAGCAAAAGCTTTCTAACTTCTATTGTGGCTTCGTAATTGGATATTGCACTGTGACTTTAACAATGCTGTTCCTAAAATCTCCACGTATATTGTACACGTGTGGCGACGCAATACAATAATAGGTACCTACCTATAGGTACAGGAAAATACTAAGAGAAACTATAACAAACTCTGTTTTTGAAAGAGTAATATTATTGAGCGGAAGGTGCAAAATAAGTTCCTTAGAAACGATTTTCATGTTTTTGTGTTCTAATAAAACAATCATATAAAAACTTGTATAAATACTATCTATTTTGGTTGTTTTGCTCATACTCGTATTAATGATACAATTTTCAGATCCAATGCATTTTTCAGATCCCACGAAATCGAAAAATTCTATCCCACTTCCTACTATATCACACTAAACAGGAGCAACGGATCGCCGTGATTTCTTGCATGGATATAGTAGTTAAATACGTCTTGAAGAGACTACTTTTTATCTCGGAAAATTAAAGATTCTGTAAAAAAGAAAATTAAGGAAAATTAAAATTTTCATGACATACCTATTAACACGTTGAATCATCAATACCGTTCCAAATAGGAAAAACCGATATTTTTTCATTAAGCACTGATCGCCGCAACTTTGTTAAATCTTAATTAGAAGACTATCCGTCTTCCGCGTAATTTCTCACGGACTCACGCTAAATAAGAATAAACAACTTTTAAAATACCTTCTGAAAAATACCTTGCTTTGACTTTTAAAATACCTTCTGAAAAGTCTATTTGGAACATCACCAATTGCGAGGAACTCGCTGTCAAACAGTTTTGGTGGGCTTCTTAACTGATTTTAATAGTAAGTGTGCCGTGTATTTTTGGTCATGTATGCAATATTCATCCAACTTTAGAACTTTAGTACGAAAAACACGCTCGTTTAACAAAGGTTCCCAAAAGTTCGGTTGGACATCCGCATTGTCCAACCGAACCTTTGGGTTCGGCCACCTTCGGCCAAAAAAATCCTTCAACCAAACCTTCGCTTCGGTCAAAATAGGCCGAAGTTTTAGGCGAAGTTTCTAACCGCCAAAATGGGACAAACTATTACGAATGCGAATGCGAGTTCAATGACGAAGCTGAACAGACGACGCGCGGGAGATGAGGGTCAAAATTAACAAGACAACAGTCAACATAAACTGTTAAAAAACCATTATTTTATTCACATTTACCATTTCTGAACTGAATTTCTTAGAGCTATAAAACCTTCGGTTCAGTATTGACCAGAATTGACCTTCTGTTCGACATTAAAAATAGGCAAAGCAAATAAAAATTACTAAAATAAACCCCAAGTAAGTAGGTATTGTCCGATTACTGAGTCCGATTATCCGATTATTGAGTCTTTAAAAGTTAAAACTACTCAAGTTTTCAATTTTAATTTTACGCAAATTTGGACATCAGTTCAGCCTCAATGCGACCTCTTGAAAATCGTTGTATGTAACTACACTTCATCTCACTGTAAAAGCTGACTCGTGTAGCCGGTGATTGATTACGTGGACCCGACACCTGACAAATGTACATACACAGTACTCTCTTTCTTAAACCTCTCTTGGCAAACTGAGAAAACAAAGACTTAAGACATTATTTTTTCTTTCACATCTGCGAGCAAACGAAATTGCCTTTTTATTTTACTTTGAATGCTTGTGCAAACAGTACAGTCTACCTGATTATAATATTGGAAACTTTTCAATTTTACCAAACTTTCAATATTGTCTTGCGCCTTCTGTAAGGCCATTTTATTTTTTAATGTAACAAAACAATATTTAAAGTAATATAACTCACAGAATAATGGCTCCGTCATCAATAGTTATCCTGTGTACTACAGCAGTGTAGTACTGAATAGATTTGGCATAAAGGCTATACCTTTATGCCAAATCTATTCAGTACTTAATTTTTGGAAAATAGGTACTTACGCACAACTGTAAGTGCTTTCGTAATCCATCTATTAGTAAAGTTACTTAAATATTTCAAGAATCTTGTATTCTTGATTTCCGTCAAGCCATTCTTATCTAGTTACGAAGAATATAAAATATCAATATTTGCATCGAAATTATTTAGTCCGAACTTGGGCTCTGATTTGTTATAATTGTTTTGCAGTGATGGACTGGATTGCTATTGTACTTGAATGATAAGTAGGTAATTGGTAAGCTTGAATACAGTGATCATTTCAGTTTGTAATACTTATTGCCTAATTGCGCATTTTGAAAAGTATAACTCTGCGTTTCTGGCTCGTGCCCCCTATACTTACCAATGCTTAGTTACAGTGCCTTATATTATTACCAATTATAATTTATGTGGTTACAGCCCTATTATTATTAATAATAATTATACCTACGGCATTTCAGTCCAACTCTGGAAAAATGAATTGGAATAATATCGAGAATTGAGCGTGATGCTTAGAACAAACCTTTTTCTTGTTTCAGACGAGGAACTGGTGTTCAGAGACAGATGGGGAGGCCTGACGCTGTTCAACGTAAAGAATTTCACGACAAGACTGCTCATGAATAACTCCACCTTCGTAAGTATTCCCACAGAATAAGATACCTAAACCGTACAGTGGACAAATCGCCTTCGAAGTTGACACAAGATTCAACACCTTGAGACACTATGTTTGCGTAGACTTTGCCACTAAGATATAATACCCCAACCATGGTAACAAGAGTGTTACTGACGAAATGTTTTTGCTCAACTTTTCTGATAGAAACCGCTAAAGTGTCGAAAGCCCTTTCGGGGTCCATGTTTCCTACGTGAAACCTAAATAACTTCCAGACAAGAGTGAATAGGCATTTTCTAGGCAAGCACCTCCAACCTAGACCTCATCGTTGCTTTTTATTAAGCACTAGCCGATTCGACTTCGCCCGCATGGATTTAGGTTTTTCAAAATCCCGTGGGAATTCTTTGATTTTCCGGGATAAAAAGTAGCCTATGTGCTAATCCAGGATATTATCTATCTCCATTCCAAATTTCAGCCAAATCCGTCCAGTAGTTTTTGCGTGAAGGAGTAACAAACATACACACACACACACACACACACACACACACACACACACACACACACACACACACACACACACACACACACACACACACACACACACACACACACACACACACACACACACACACACACACACACACACACACACACACACACACACACACACACACACACACACACACACACACACACACACACACACACACACACACACACACACACACACACACACACACACACACACACATACAAACTTTCGCCTTTATAATATTAGTGTGATGATGATTGTCGTCCAGCGCAAGCATTGTTGCGCAAAAACTATTGTGACATGTTATTTTTTTTTTAATGAATTTGAATTGTGATTGACGTTGAATGTATATAATGAATATTAAATGACTATGACTATGACCATACAAGTACGTGACAATAAAAAAAACTGTAGATAAGTGGTTGACATGCAGTTGGGGCTGTTCCTCCCAATTTCATCAATTTCACCCCACATGATTACTCTGCCTAGACATCGCCATTTATCAACTGTTTTGATGTTTAGATTGTGGTTTATCTATGTAATTTTTTCACGTTCTTCCAACTATCGTAATTACCTGATTTACTTATATTTTTCAGTATCCTCAACTTCAAAGTCTAAAGATTAAAGTTCTTTCTACGTTTGTAATGCTAACTGAAGTTGCTCTCTATTCTTTTATGTAAGCCCAATGTAAGCCTCTAATATCCACATACATCCAGCGTGAAGAAGATGAATGGAATACCTAAAGAAGTCACATTAAAACATTGACAAATGCGGGAATGCGGGTAATAAATTTCAAGATGGATAACTAACAATATATTGTTTTTGTCGACTAGCTGTTTGTGTAGATAAGTAATATTGACGACCTGGCTCTACAAATAATCGTACACGTAAGAAAAGCATGATCGTTAAAAAAAAGATTCCGACGAATTGAGAACCTCCTCCTTTTTTTGAAGTCGGTTAAAAAAGCAAGTACCTACAGGTGCCGTCGGTCGTGATGTGGCTTTTGATCACGCAATTCTACAGTGCGCCCGATGCTTGTGATGTCACTTGAATTAACAGTACTAAAAATAACGTGGCGTGTGCTTTTTGCGGCTCTTCCACCTGAGCGTGTTTCACCTAGGGTTTCTTTTTATGTTCGGAGTCACAGAATCCTAAAAATAATACCCAGGAAATGGAAGGGTATTTTTCACCGAGCTGACCTAACAAAAAAGCAGACGCTATTTCTGTGATACTTTTACAACATGCTCTAATTGATTGTCACTTCAAAAGGCTTTGTGAAATTCAGGGGAAAATCGTTATTTTGCAGAATGGAGAACATATTTTTTTCACCCGACTGCGGCAAAGCCAAAAGGAAGGGTTATGATTTTTGCAGTCTATGTATGTATGTATTTGTATATGTATGTATGTGTGTATACTGTATATATGTTTTTGTCCAAATTCTATGTGTTCCACCCTAGTGCCTAAACTACTGGGCCGGTTTGATGAATGAGGTGTCAATTGATTTGTCGTAAAAGTCCGGGTGACATGCTATGTTTTATACGAAAAAATTTACCTAACGGATGTTACATCAAAAAAAGTGAAGGTCTCCAAAAAATTGTTTTTGCTATTGTATCGAGAGGGGTGACAAATGAAAGAGGAGAAAATCCTGAACTCACAAATATAAATGTACAAGAACATTAAAATATACCAAGTGACAGAAAAATAATTCGCTCTAATAATATTTCAGCGTTTATTAAGACGATCGCAGTCGGGTTTTAGTTTTCAACTTTATTTTGATATATTTTTCGTTTATGGTAACCTACCTACTTCTTGATAAAAATAGCGTATTTCGAAGCCTACCTAATCCGTAGATACCTTACATATCTACGTAATCATCCTTCAATCTACGTAGATACGTACCTAGATTGAATTTGAAAAATTGCAACATAATTATTTGTATTATTTTGTGAGATCACTATCTAAGTACATAGAACTTAGGTATCACACACAACAAAAAAAATTGTATGTCTGAACATACACCCCCTTTTTCTCTTCTTTACAGACAGGATAATTAACTTTTATTTATTTGGATCGCTTAGTCGATCTCGATAGGTTTTGTTGTTTTTATAAGGTCTTCTTGCGCTCAGCAAAATTTTGAGAACCAATAAACAAAATTAATCTCTTTTATTGTAATATTTTCTTGATAAAACAAATTATTACCGAATATATTATTATGTAATACTAGCGACCCGCCCCGGCTTCGCACGGGTGGACACTACCACGAAAAATCCTATCTATTTTCCGGGATAAAATATAGCCTATACGGATTCGGAAGAATCCCTCTAAGTAATGGTAAAAGAAATTTTTAAATCGGTCCAGTAGTTTTTGAGCCTATTCAATACAAACATACAAAAATACAAAGGTTTCCTCTTTATAATATTAGTATAGACAAGAGTTAATAGTAAAAAAAAAAACTTTTTTAAATATCAATGTTTTTCTTTAAAATAACTAATATTTTTAATTCAAATGAATAGAAATTGAAAATCCCCTCAATGGTGTTACACGTGCAATATTTTCTAAGCGTGTGACACAATCGAATGGATTATCAAGACACATTGCTACAGTATAGACGGGCATTGTTAGCAGAGTATCGTTATAAGAATGCTTTTTTTTTTACTGATAATGACTCTTAACAATGAGATAGATGTGGATTTTGTTCATCGAATCGGATTTTACGAGTATCTTTCTGAATGCTTGGCATTATTGGATTTCTTGCTAAGGATTTTTTTCTTTTCTGTTTTATTTTAATTCCGAACAACGAGTATGTATTTACGGTATTCAGAGTGTGTTACGTTTCAAGAAACGTGTCTGAGAATTACTTTTTAGTTTCTTAAATTTTTTTTGTATCTTTTTACTATTTACCCTTGGGACCCAACACCTTATAGGTTCAGGTATTCCTAAACATACTGTTTAGGTATTCTATCTCTTACTAACTTTTTTCGACGATTTTGCCCTCATGGATTTAGGTTTTGTATAGATCTAATTTCTAAAACTCCTTTCCCTCGGTATGTTAAACAGAAAAACTATTTGCAAATCATTAGTTTCTAGACCCGCAGCGCTTTTAATTGTTTGTTGATATGTTATTTCGTCAAATTCTATTTAAAACAGATTTTTATTTCTTTTATGCATAATAAATAGCTTTTGATTTATTGTACAAAATGTCTGTACCCGAACACAGAACCCTCAGTGCGCGAGTCTGACTCGCACTTGGTCGGTTTTGTTAATATGTGTTCATATTTTATATAAAATCCCACTGCTGGGCAAAGGCCTCCAATCCTTGTTATTTTAAACTGTGTGGAACCATAGTTTTCCCTCGAATACTTCAAGTTCGTCTCTCCACCGTGTTACCGGTCTTCTTTGTTAACTTTTTAAGCTCCTTTATATACTTACATGCAATTATATAGCTAACGATTAGGATTTGGATAAATTCACATGTTAACTAATAATAAAAGACATACCTTAACGTTGGAAAGTAAATAAAACCTTATTAATCCCGCAACCTACAACGAAGGATTACCACATACACGAGTGGATTATCATTGTTGGAATTTATTTTTGCCCTGATTATGTCGAGCTTCTGAAAGGCGAGATATTATAGCGTAACATTTAGAATAACCGTGGATGCGATTTGAATATCCATACTATATAATATTATAAATGCGAAAGTGTGTCTGTCTGTCTGCGAGCCCATTTCATGGCCCATGACCAACCCATCGCCACTTCAGCTTACTAGCTTTGAGAGCTATAATGTTGCGCACTTTAGTTCGTTGGTCAATTGCTTCGTTTCGGACTTTATCTCTCAAAGAGATTTCGAGCATAGCTCGCTAAACTACTTGAACTCTGTAAACTAGCCTGTTTCTTGTCCACCTTTCAACCTCGTAAGTCACATTGATCAAAGACTTTTGTCTTTAGGAATGATGGTAGGTATGAGCGACAAAAAGTTTAGCTATTGCTATGTACCTAGCTCGAGAAATTCTGTGTAGAATTGTTCTATACCTACCAGCTTAAGTCAAAGCAAACAGCAACAACGCAACTTATCTGGCAATCTCACAATAAACAAGAAATACTATCAAAGTTAAACCTTAAGAGGGGTCTCTCCGTCACTCGCTTCATACAAACGTAGTTCCCATTTCATTTGAATGTTAAGCAACCAAAGTCCATGAAATTTTGCAGAGATATTCTAAAAACTAATATCTATGTCTGTGGTTTTCCAGATTTCTGTTAAAATATTCGGTTTCAAAGTTACGCGGTCTTAAAAATTTACATACAAATCTTTGAGCCCCTGTAATTTTAAAACTACATATTTTTAGAAAAATCTAAAACACCACAGATACAGATATTAGTTTCTAAAATATGTCTGCAAAATTTCATGGACTTTGGTTGCTTAATATTCAAATGAAATTGGAACTACGATTGTATGAAGCGAGAGACGGAGAGAGCCCTGTTAAAAAGCACCTGCTATGACGGTAAATCAACTCATTAGCATAAATGTAACATTTATTAGATTTATATTAGCCGATATCTAGAAAGCCATATCTTTAATGACTGGTTAACATATACAACAAAAGAGTAGGTAATTTGTTTCTGTCGTCGATTGTTCGCGGGTCAATATATAGAAACATTGGAACCAACATTGGTTGCAACTATTCGATTTGGAAGCATAGGGAATAATCACAAATTTCTTATACCAACAAAAGTGAACCCTGACAGAAGACAAAAGCAATGTGCAACGCATTCAAGTTTTCTTCACCTAAACTTATCATTGTAACACGAAATTTCTACATAGGTATATAGGAATAGAATAGAATATATTTTTATTAAAATAAACTTTTACAAGTGCTTTTGAATCGTGAAAATAATTTACCACTGAGATTTTCAATACGTACTATATCATAGACTGTGGTCCAAAAGTCCGAAACCACCGTCCAAATCACACTTTTAAAGTGACTTGTCTGCTATGCCTGAATTAATCAAGGCTTAACCAAAAGATTACCAACTGAATGGATACCAATGTTCGGAATAGCGAATTTATTTTAAAAAGAGTACAATAGCGGCAGCATTAGCTGACGTGAATATATCGGTACAATTTATCTGTACAGCGTTTTGCGAGCTTTTTATAGGGGAAGGTTTACAAAGGGATAATTCTGAATATGAGGAGCTTTATATATCCACATACAATTGATTTCGGGCTTATCGACGTTTAGATACCTATATTTACTTGGGAATCATGTACTACAGGTAATTCTCCAATGTTATTTAGACATACAGATTACAATCTCTTTCTTAAAGCATTTGTTAAAAGTGTTGTTTTAAAAAATCATGGGGACTTTGTCTGTGGTGGCGTTTGTTGGCGCGCGTGTTGTGAATTTTTGGAGTGTTTTTTTGTTAGAAGTGGCCGGTTTTTGTGTCCCGCTGGTGTTTATTGGTGGTGGAACTGACCGAGGAACTGACTGTTCTCAGTCAAAGCGCTCTAAAGGGGCGCCGCGTGTATGTCGGCGGGCGCCAGCACAGACGAAGTCCATACTTATACATATAGTTTTCCTAACTTGTAAATAACTACACACTTGACATTGGCTAATCAGTGTAAAGCCAGACCAGAGAAGAAAAAAAAAAAAAAATCATGAACTCAAAGTTTTATAGGTAGTGGTACCTACCTACACCATGAGTGAATAACCTGTAAGAACATTTCATAATAATTGTTGTAAGTATAACATTCATTACTAATTATATAATGCCCAGTATTTCGCCCACGTGGATTTAGATTTTTTAAAATCCTGTGAGAACTCTTTGATTATTCGAAATATTTAGCGTATGTCAGCTACGAAAAAAATCTCGACGATCGGTTGCTCCGTTGCGACGTGATTGAAGAACAAACCAATAAACCAACAAATGCACTGTCGTATTTTCAATATGGTTATGGGTATTATTAACATCAGACCTTACACAATTAGTAGGCACTTCTTTAATTGTTCTAATCTACTTATTACCTCGTCGGTGGATCTTACGTCAAAAATGTAATTTACCGATATTTTCTGTACCTAACTTTTCTAGTAACTCAATCCTAAATATATCCGCAGCTTAATGGAGTTTCACAATAAATCCAATAGTTGCTCCGACAATCCGATTTGTATCAAATTCGTATCGAGTTCTATCATCCGAACTCATAAAATAACATCCTAATGCATTTTTATTCGCGGTCTAGAATTATTGTAAATTGTATTTTAAAACTTAAGTTTCTTTTCTATTATTCAGAAAAATATAAGCGAGAAAATTGAAGAGACATCCACGATTATAACTTGTTAAAATATCTAAGAAAGCACTTAGGCATTCTTTGGCCCATTCTTATGATACCTATTAAAATATTAGCTCGGATTTAAAGAAATCACATTTTAGCTTCTAACGATAAGACATAGTATTTCAATAGTTCACTTTATTATTCATTCAGATATCTATAGGCTTTCTACCTCGAAGAAACACCAGTATCACCCAGTATTGATATACAATTCTAGCATACTAATTATATACTGGTACTATGAGGACAGCATAACAATTACGTACCAAATGTTTGTTCAGAGTTCAGACTCGCATGCTTTGTTGACAATAAATACATTTACTATGCATTTACATGATAGAGGAACAGTTACTGTAGGTATACGTTTTAGGTTTTAGGTGTCTAATTTATTTTCTCTACATAAATAATATTATGCAGGGAAATTTGGAAATTAAATGTTTGAGAATTATGAGAGAACCAATAAATACCTACTTAGAAAAAAATTAACAAAAATATTTTTTTGTTTGAAAGGGTATACTTTGCAGGTAAAAAAACCATACCATATAAATTTGGTGAAGATTTGATGAATATTTTCGAAGATGGAGAACAGAACTCCTCCATGGATACTCAAACTCAAACTCAAACTCAAATTATTTTTATTCAATTAAACTTTTACAAGTGCTTTTGAATCGTCAAAATAATCTACCACTGGTTCGGAATGCTGTTCCTACCGAGAAGAACCAGCAAGAAACTCGGCGGTTGCTCTTTTCAAATGTACAATTTACAATAATATGCCATACTGTATACAAGCAATGGCAGCGCCGTGTATTGCTGGAGCGCATCAAATCCAAGCTTTTTTGTCATTTACATAATCTTCGATTGTATAATAAGCTTTTTTCAGGAGCATACTTTTAATAGATTTTTTAAACTTGTGTAAAGGCAAGTCTAAAATTGATTGTGGAATTTTATTATAAAATATTACACTCATTCCCACAAACGATTTTCCAACTTTCCTGAGGCGGAGCGTAGGATATGCGAGCCTATCACGGTTTCTAGTTTGCCGGTCGTGGAAATCACCGATTTTTTTGTAACTATGAATGTTTTGTCGTACAAAAATTATATTAGCGTAAATATATTGAGAAGCTACTGTAAGAATACCTATTTCCTTAAATTTCTCTCGTAGGGAATCGCGCGGTTTTAAATTATAGATTGCGCGTATTGCCCTTTTTTGTAAAACGAAAATTTTTCCAATATCTGCCGCTTTACCCCATAGCAAGATTCCGTAAGACATAATACTGTGAAAATAGGCAAAATATACAATTTTTGCAGTTTCCACATCAGTTATCTGTCGAATCTTTCTAACAGCGTAAGCAGCAGAGCTGAGTTTACCAGCAAGTGTTGATATATGGGCGTTCCATTGAAGCTTTGCATCTAAAGTTATCCCCAGGAACACGGTAGTTTCTTCTACTTTCAACATATTATTATTTACCATTAAATTAAAATCATTTGCCGTCTTAGTATTGGGCAATGCGAATTCGACACACTTAGTTTTCTTTGCATTTAAAAGCAAATTATTAACAGTAAACCAATGAGTAACCTGCGATATGGTTCTATTTACATCGTCAAAATTATTATAATTTCTATCGACTTTAAAAATCAATGACGTATCATCAGCAAATAGTACAATATCGCAAGTATTTTGGACGAAATATGGTAAATCGTTTATATATACCAAAAACATGAAGGGACCTAAGATAGAGCCTTGTGGAACACCCATTAGTGAGGCTGATCCGGATGACTTCACATCATTTACACATACAGTTTGTATACGATCACTGAGGTAGGACGCAATGAGACTAAGCGCAGAGTCTTTGATTC
Source organism: Maniola jurtina (assembly GCF_905333055.1). NCBI lineage: Eukaryota > Metazoa > Arthropoda > Insecta > Lepidoptera > Nymphalidae > Maniola > Maniola jurtina. Next base: position 8,463,467 of record NC_060033.1, read on the forward strand.
CATAGTGGTTCAATTTAGCCAAGAGAGTCTCATGCGCAACGCAATCGAATGCTTTAGACAAATCACAGAAAATTCCAATAGCATTCTGTGAGTTCTCCCATGCATCGAATATATGCTTTAAAAGCATTGCGCCCGCATCGATTGTTGATCGACCTTTAGTAAAACCATACTGCTCCGAATGAAGTAATTTATTCAGATTAAAGTGCTGGATCAGTTGGTTGAGCATAATTTTTTCAAATATCTTGCTAAAAGTCGGTAAAATTGAGATTGGCCTGTAATTATTTGGGTCAGTTTTACTACCCGATTTAAAAAGAGGAATTAATTTACTGTATTTCATAAGATCTGGAAAGGATCCTGAATCTACGGACTCATTAAAGATTAGAGCAAGATATGGAGCAACAATATCAATAATATTGCTGATTACTTTTACTGAAATTCCCCATAGGTCTCCTGTTTTTTTGTACTGTAGCGATTTGAATACTTTAACAATATCATATGGGGTAACGTGTTCAAATTTAAATAATACACTGCACTCAGAAACATTGCTCCTTAGAAGAGTGTAGGCTTCCGCTGGCGACGAGTTAAGGGAACTGGTAGTGGTAACTGGAATGTTTCGAAAAAAGTCCTCAAATACGTTTGCTATTTCTAAGTCGGAGTCAGTAATATGGTTGTTAATTTTAAGTTCCAATTTATTATTTTCCACTTTACGTTTCCCAGTTTCATCTGTGATGATATCCCAAGCTGCTTTGATTTTATTATCAGAATTAATAATTTTCTGTTTTATGTAAATTGACTTAGCTTGTATGCAAACATTTCTAAATAATTTTGAATAATTTCTTACATACTGAACAAATGTTGGAGTATAATTATATTGCTTTTCTGCATACAAGTCAAACAGCTTGTTCCTACTTTTATAAATGCCAGCAGTAGCCCACTCACTAAATTTAAGATTTTTAAACAATCTTTTTTCTATGACTTTAAAAATACAATTAAATTGGGAGTTTATACAGCTAAAAAAAGCTTTATAGAGTTCATCCGGACCACCCTGTGTAAGGTCAATTGTAGGTAAAGTAGATAAAATATTGAGTTTGAATTGCCTTACTTTTTTGGTGGTGACTGGCCTATACTTTATAACTTTTGTTATATTTTGTTGAGAGCTGGGAACAGATATCATTTGTCCACAGTGGTCGGATCTAAGAGTGGTGATAATGGATTTTTTAATAATTTTACAATCACCAAAAATGTTATCAATACAAGTAGCTGAAGTTGCCGTTACACGTGTGGGCTCAACAAAAATGTTTTCTAAATTAAAACTTTTAAATAAGTTAAGTAATCTGTCTGTGAAGGAGGTGTGAAGTAAAATATCAATATTAAAGTCTCCACAAATCAATATTTTTTTTGATGACCTACATATCCGCCTCAGTGCCTCCTCCATGACGTCCTCAAACAGAGAAAAGTCACCCGAAGGAGGTCGGTATGCGCAAACTATAATATATCGCTCCAGCTCAACACAGGACAGCTCAATAGTGTGTTCAACCGAAAGATTAAGAATGTCTTTTCGTTCCTTGTAATTAATGTTGTTGCGGGTTATTATCATAGATCCTCCGCGAATAGCCTTCTTTCTTGTGAACGCACTTGACAATGAATAATTTCCAAGATTGACAATTAATTGATAACTATTGAGCCAATGCTCAGTAAGGCATAGAATATCGATATCTAATTTTTTTATAAAAAGTTCAATTTCATATTCTTTTCCAGACAAGCCCTGTATATTTTGGTGTACAAGATTAATCATACATTGCTTGTCTGTTGTGTTACTTCTTGATTTAAAATTTTTACCATCCTTGCCGGTGAGGCTCTGTATGTTTTGATGTACAGTATTCATTTTACAGAGCTCCTCCGTTGTCTTACTATCTAGTTTAAACAAGCAATAGGGTTCCTAATAGTACATAAACTATTGCTTGAGTCAATAATTGAAATATTAGTACTAGAAGTACTCGAGTCAATACAGAAAATATTAGTACTAGACGTACGGTTTGTAAAAGAGTCAAGAGACTTTGTTACAACACTTGTAACTGAATCATTTAAATTATATGCTAATAGTGAAGCAATATGCATCTTGCATCTCTTTGGAAGATGCATACTGATAAGAGTAAATTGCTCGTGATCAGTGTAATAGCTTAGTAAACAGTAGGGTTTTAGTAACTATGCATAGCATATTTTAGTACAGTGGGGCCAATAAAAATTGTGAAATAAAAAAAAACAATCACACTTAATATTATAATATATAATATTATAAAGGCGAAAGTTTGTATGTGTGTGTGTGTGTGTGTGTGTGTGTGTGTGTGTGTGTGTGTGTGTGTGTGTGTGTATGTTTGTTACTCCTTCACGGAAAAACTACTGGACGGATTGGGCTGAAATTTAGAACGGGGATAGATTATACCCTGGATTAGCACATAGGCTACTTTTTATCCCGGAAAATCAAAGAGTTCCCACGGGATTTTGAAATATCTAAACCCACGCGGACGAAGTCGCGGGCGTCAACTAGTATAAAATAAAACCGCCTTCAAAAACCACAAATTTATGTTTACTTTTTAGTGTTTGTGATTTTTGAAGTCGGTTTTATTTTTATTGAATTTTTTTTTATGCAACAAATATGTTTTGTTCTTCCGCAGAGAGAACTAAATGCGGTGGACTTCAAAGTATCAGCAGATCTAAAGTTCGTTCTTCTCATATCAGACGTCCGGCCTGGCTGGAGGCACGCGCGCCTTGCGCGGTATCACGTCTATGATGTAATTACTAGGTAAGTTTCCTTTTTTATCATCAATCCATCACCGGCCCACTACTGAGCACAGAATGAGCCTTCAGGTCATAATCCACCACGCTGGCCAAATGCGGATTGGCAACTTCACACACCATCGAGAACATTATGGAAAACTCTCGATTCATTCCTTTCGATTTGATTTCTTAAAACTCCGAAAGCTTTAGAGATGCGTGGTAGATAGGTGTGTAAGCAATTTATTTTTTCTGGTGAACGCGGATTTTTTAAATGTTTTATACAACTTCTCCTTTAAATAGCGCAGTCCCATTTAGGTGAGATACACTTGCTTGCATTTCAATCAATTTCCTCAGTCTTGAGCATCCATTTTATGAGTCTATTGGCTACCAGGTCTGCGCTCACAATGTGTAGCCAGCGCTTTCTGTAAATGTTTATTTATTATTGTTTATTGGCAGGAATAAAATCCCGATATCCCCAGTAGAAGAAGACAGATCAGCACCGCTGTTGCAGTACGCGGAGTGGGCGCCCACCGGTTCCGGCCTCGTGTTCGTCTATGACAACGATATTTACTACAAACCAAAAGTTCTCAAGACACTTGTTTGCAGGATCACAAGCAATGGTAACCTTATTTAATTCAACTATACCTTGATAAAGATTATTATCTTTTCTTTTTTGTATGCCTCACCTAACCAAGCCAATTTGCGTCGTATGTCCCACCCTTAAATAACTGCTGTGTAGAACCTTCAAGAAAAGTTAACACGGTATGCAACTAGGTACTTTGAGGTAATTGAGTGAATTACGGAAAACCACGACAATTTTACTGTTTGCAACCAATAAATAAAATTGAATTGCAAACTACATAGATAGCTTTATTATGTATAGTCATCAAGGTAGTCCTTTTGAAAAGATATTCTAACGTGTAATAAGTACCTTACGTGTATTCGCTAGGTGAATTAATAATAATGATTAATACCTACAAGAACGTAAAATAAAAATATGAAGTCGCAAATCGTCTCGAAAATTTTCGATTATCCGAAGTTTATGCTTTACACGAATAATTTTCATTGTGCAAATATAAACATTTGCACGTTCCGCCGAATTCGGAGCACATATTCGTAGACATTTAAAAATTTATCGGCTGTGCGGCGATTTATCAAAGTTATGTTTGCATTCCGCCCTCGTGCGCTCTCACAAAGGCCAATCTTGCGTTAAATCAGAGCGGGGTATGTACTTCGTTCACGTATGCTTTTAAAATTCCCGTGAATTGGGCTTTTGTAGTTTTCGCCTTTACTGCTTACATCAAATTCTATTTATCGGTGCCTCAGAAAGACGTCAATTCGCCAAATTGCTTGCGAAATCTTATTGCACCTCGATACGTGACAAAAATTTAGATAGATTTTAAATTAAGTACATACTTAAATAGTCAATAGTTTCGAGCACCTATTTGTATAAGCACTGCTAAACTTATTTCATAATTACCAAGATGCCAATTAATTGCCAAGATGTTACTCTCTTCGCCTCGTCTGATATTACGAGTACGTTGGCACTTGGAACTTAATTAAAACTAGTAAGTATCATCTTGAAAAAAAGTGCTAGTCAAACTCGCGTGGAGAGAGTTCCGTACGATAAATATGTAACTTTGTAGGGTACGCACAATATTGAGAGATTTTTCCCTGATATTTTAGGACCATAGACTTCTTATACATAGACTTTTTCTACAAAGAAGAACTATGTTGTACTGATATTTTTTCAAAATTTTAGTTTAGTAATTTTGGAGTTCTTGCAGAAACCAATTTATTTTTAATTCAAAAACAAATATTTGAAACCTTTACAACAAGCCCATCCATTTGAAATGTCATACAATTTACAAACTTTTTTTAAATTTTCGTTCCTAAAACTGCCCCCCAAATTCATTCATTTATTTACGTTACACGTCCGTATTTTGGGTCACAGAAACTTATACGTGTTCCAAATTTTAATTTACAATAATCGGTCCAGTAGATTTGGAGCAAATTGGTTGTGGCAGATGAACAGACAGGCAGACAGACACACAAGTGATCTTATAAGGGTTCCATTTTTTCATTCGGGTGTACGGAACCGTAAAAATTAACATAATTCGTGAAACTGCTTTTTCTTACAGGAGTCCCTGGAGTAATCTTCAACGGCGTGCCAGATTTTCTCTATGAGACGGAAGTTCTCAGACTAGATCGAGCTTTATGGTTCAGTCCAGATGGGCAGACGCTAATGTACGTGACTTACAACGACACTCAGGTCCAACAGCACAAGTATCCGTGGTACGGGTTGGACCAGCAAGAACCGCCCGCTTATCCCACAATACGGACGTTACGGTACCCGAAGGTAGGATATTTTTTAATCTCCGACCCAAAAAGTGGGGTGTTAATTGTTATAAGTTTGACGTGTGTATCTGTGTATCTTTTTATCTGTCTGTGGCATCGTAGCTCCTAAACTAATGAATCGATTTTAATTTAGTTTGTTTTTGTTTGAAAGGTGGCTTGATCGAAAGTTTTCTTTGCTATAATCCAAGAAAATCGGTTCAGCCGTTTGAAAGTTATCAGCTCTTTTCTAGTTACTGCAACCTTCACTTGTCGGGGGTGTTATAAATTTTTAATTTACACTTGTGGTAATGAGTCTTTATGAAATCTGAACGCACAGGTCTATCTATCGTGTTTACTGTCTGAAAATAAAATCACAGGAGCATAAGTAATAGGTACATACAGATATTTTTTTTAAGTTCAACACTGTTTCGACAAGAATGTGACTCATCGGGAATTTGAAATTCCTCTTATGTCACACTATGACTCAAGAGGATTTTTCCCCCTTTGTGTCACAGTGTTACTCACGCGAGTGTGACACAACGGGAACAACCCAATATACCGGGTATACCTACCACATTTTTTACTAAACTCCTTAAAAATTTATAACACCCCCGACAAGTGAAGGTTACAGTAACTAGAAAAGAGCTGATAACTTTTAAACGGCTGAACCGATTTTCTTGGATACACTCTAAGCTAAGAACACTCTCGATCACTTACCTTTCAAATAAAAAAAAACTAAATTACAATCGGTTCATTAGTTTAGGAGCTACGATGCCACAGACAGATAAACAGATACACACGTCAAACTTATAATATCCCTCTTTTGGGTCAGGGATTAATAAAATCATTGCAATTGTAGTTGCGAGATGATGAAATTATAATCTTGTGATGAGTGCAAACAAAAGCAAATTTGTTGTTTCAGGTAAATACAAACAACCCCGTGGCGACATTATACGTCGTAAGCATCAAGACTCCAAAATTCCTCTTCCCTCATGCGATACAGTTCAATTCACCAATAGATAGCAGTAAGTACCTATAGAACATTAAACCAAATTATACATAACCTTGAGGGATAAGATCCGAAATGAGGAGATCCGCAGGAGAACCAAGGTCACTGACATAGCCCAAACTATTAGCAAGCTGAAGTGGCAGTGGGCAGGCCATGCTTGTCGTAGAGGCGATGGCCGTTGGAGCCGGAAAGTCCTTGAGTGGAGACCGCGTTTAAGCAAACGTAGTGTGGGACGCCCTCCAGCACGATGGACCGATGATATTAAGCGGCTGGCGGGAAGTGGCTGGATGAGGAAGGCTGAGGACCGGGTGTGGTGGCGCTCTTTAGGGAAGGCCTATGTCCAGCAGTGGACGTCCACAGGCTGATGATGATGATGATGATGATACATAACCTTACTAACAAACGCCGTTTTTATTACGTTAAGTAAACAATTCCACTTTAATCATTCGAAATTATTCTATCCTTGAATAGCCAGATAATTGTTTACCCAAATCGAAAACTAATAACGCTCGCGTCTTGAATAAGTAGATATAACACAACCACTATTAAATACATACCTACCTACTACTGAAATACTTGCCGAATAATAAGATATGATTTCTTTCTAGCAAATTAAGACTGATGACGACAGTGGATATTTACTCAGTATAGTCATTCCAATTTCTAGGTTGGTATGTTCGATGGAGTAGCTGGATATCAGAACGTCAAATTGCAGTTCTTCTGCTCAACCGTCCTCAGAATGTCTCCATCATAAGCATCTGCAACGCTACACAATACAACTGCCAAGACGTGAGCTATTTGATTGTACTTACCTACATAATTTAGTATATATATATATATATAGTTCTTACCTACCCACTAGATTAAGTACTATGTACCTACATTACCAATTTGTCAATTATGCTGGTTTCTATAATTTTATTTTTATTGTATAGCTATACAATAAAAATAAAATTATAGAAACCAACAACAATAATTAATAAACTCAGTGCCCGGTAAAACCAACTGTGGTTTTTGTGGCGCTGAATGTAACAAAAACTCTCTGTATATTTTTTAATGTCAATAATAATAAAATAAATAACAAGTGTAAATTAAAAATTTTCAACACCCCCGACAAATCATTTTCAAATAAATAATTATGTATATCTAGGCAACGTCCATCTTGACAGCTTGACATTTGTCAATTCACACTTGAATATTATGAACCTAAGGGTTATCTAACCTTCTTTTCTACAAGAAAACTAGAAAAGAGCTGATAACTTTTAAACGGCTGAACCGATTTTCTTGGATTATAGCTAAGAACACTCTCGATCAAGCCACCTTTCAAACAAAAAAAAGTAAATTAAAATCGGTTCATTAGTTTAGGAGCTACGATGCCACAGACAGATAAACAGATACACACGTCAAACTTATAACACCCCTCTTTTTGGGTCGGGGGTTAAAAATAAAAGCTATGTATATTACCTAGCTATCCTACCTACCTATTTAGGCAGTGTTTTCTACAGAAACAATGTTCAAGGCCTCCTGTTTTGTCGTTTTATTTTAATACTTGAAATTCCCACTTGGTTCTCTCATCTATTACGTATTCGCCTTATTGTCTCTAATGAAAACTTGACCTATTAAATATAAAAATGCAGATTTCTAGATTGGCTGCTTACGTAAATTCAACCGGGGAAATTCTTCATATATAACTTGAAAATGATGAGGTCAAAACAAATAAGTGCCTGACAAAACTTAGAAACGTGATCTGGAATAGGTAATCATGAAAATCTGTCTCTGAAAGGAAACAATCAAATCTCAGAACTACCTAATCGTCTTATTCGTAGACTTTAGTTTTGACACAATATATTTACTTACCTATGCAATAATTTTCAGATTTATCGAGATGAATCCGACGGGTCGCGATGGTCAGGTCTAGGCTCAGATCCAGTAGAGGAGGACTGTGGTTGGTGTGGTGGAGGCGCTCTCGTCGGAGGACGAAGTGGCATCTTTACCACAGCACCCATCACAGACCAGGGCGGGATATGGAGACATGCCGTCCACTTGACTCAGGATACCAGAACCACGATCACACAAGGCAATTTCGAGATCACGCAATTAGTTGGATGGGACGAAAGAAGACGACTTTTGTAAGTTATTTTGGTGTTTTAAAAATAGCTTCAAAAATGTACAATTTTAACCTACAAAAACATGTTACAGGTCTTTTAATTTTTAACCCCCGACCCAAAAAAGGGGTGTTATAAGTTTGACGTGTGTATCTGTGTATCTGTCTGTGGCATCGTAGCTCCTAAACTAATGAACCGATTTCAATTTATTTATTTTTTTGTTTGAAAGGTGGCTTGATCGTGAATGTTCTTAGCTATAATCCAAGAAAATCAGTTCAGCTGTTTGTAAGTTATCAGCTCTTTTCTAGTTACTGTAACCTTCACTTGTCGGGGGTGTTATAAATTTTTAATTTACACTTATAGTTGAAAATTTTTATACTAACTTTTAGATACATAATCGGAACAGCACCAGAAAAAGCAGGGGAAAGGCATGTGTACCGAGTGTTAGTACCAGTAGATGGTTGGCCACCACCACCATCATGCCTGACGTGTCCTGGATCCATCCCGGATACCACTATAGAACCCAGTACAGAGGAACCGGTAGGTAAACAAGTACTAAGTAAACCTACTATTCATCGTAATACACTACTGCCGATTTTTAGGGTAAAGTACCTCAAAAGGAAAAAAGGAACCCTTAGATCACTTCGTTGTCTGTCTGTCTGTCTGTCCGTCGATCTGTTCGCCCGTCTGTCGTGTCTGTAAAGAAAACCTATAGGGTATTTCCCGTTGATCTAGAATCATGAAATTTGGCAAGTAGATTTATCGTGCAAAATGTCGGAAAAAATAACCGAGTACAGAACCCTCGGTGCGCGAGTGTGACTCGCACTTGGCCGGTTTTTATAAAATCTTCCAGGTTCTGTATGGTATCATTTTTCCAGGAATACGACAACTCATCATCTTCCCTCCCAGCGTGGCCGACGTCGACAGTGCTGCCGCACGTCGCTGACGAGAACGATTCCCTTCCCACAGTCTGTCTTTACAACAGGGTCATATTTAGCAAAAACTTCTCTTATTTTGTACAGGTAATGATTTGTCACAGATGATTAAACAAAATAACGCCTTTTATCCTTAAAATTATCAGGAACAAGAATTTCTAATTTCAACGAGCCTTCCTTTTATTTTACCCCTCAATTCGTCTTGCAGTACTGGTTACTAATGTGCTCTATTTTCTCTTATACGAACTTAAACTTATTCCGAAACTAGCTGATGGCAGCGATTTCGTCCGCGTGGATGTAAGTTTACATAAATCCCTCAGGAACTCTACTACTCTCAGGAAAAGTATACTGTTTCACGCTCCAGGTCTTCAACTGTAGTCTATAGCCATGCAAAAAAATCAAGTAGAACCGTTGCTCCGTTGTGACGTGATTGAAGAACAAACCAACAAACAAACACACTTTCGCATTTATAATATGGGAAGTGATGCTAATTGTAATGATAGATACTCAAAACATCGACCTCTTGTTCTCAGGAGTGCTTAGGCCCCGGTCCACCAGCCACATTCCTTTGCACGGCAGGCGGGGTGCGGCGCGCAGTGCTATGGGACGGGCAGCCACTGCGACAAACCTTCGCAGCTCTTGCCTCACCGCAGTCCAAAGTGTTCAGAGTTGAGGTATGTCGCAAATTACTCGGAACGATACCATTTGTCTCCCTGCCATTTCACTTACCCGTTCACAAAATATTTGCAAAATTAAGTAAATTGACTTGATTTCGTATTTTGGGAATCAGAGTGAATAAGTGAGAGAAAGTCTGTGAGTTAAGTCATTCTTACTAACTTACTTCGCTACCTCAGTAACCAAAGAGAATATCGGTCTACGTCACGAAACTGCTTCGATCATGGCTTCGCTGCTCAGCGCCAGTCGGATCTTCTGAGGGCTCTTACCCTCATGATTACGTTATTCAGTTCTGACTTCCAGTCCTGTTATTACAGATGCTTCCTCGTCAATAAAATGCAAAGCTTAATCCTCAATGTTTTTTTCCAGGTTCAGGCGCATCGGGAAGCCCGCGTACGTCTATTACTACCGCCCGGCCTGCGAGAGACTGACGACTTACCACTGCCATTAGTATTACACGTGTGAGTGCTTTGAGAAGTGTTTCCACCTTCTAAATAAGCACCGGAAAGTTATTTGCTCCACTGGCGCTTACTTTTAAGTATTGGTGACGTTTCCACTTTCGTCGTCATCGTCGTCCCTAATCGATAGATCTCCAGCTGGACACTGCTGGACTATCTGTCTCTTGTAGGGACTTCCACATGCCACGGACTTGTGCCGCTTGAATTGCTCTCTAGGATTTGTTTGATGTCGTCTGCCCACCTAGTACAGAGAGGCCAATGCAGCGCTTTCCATTGCGATGTTGCCATTCCAGCACCTTGGGGCCTTGTCTATTGGTTCTTCGAACTATGGGCTCCACCCGTTGCCACTTCAGCTTCGCAACTCATTAGCTATATCGGTTACTTTGATTCTTATAAGGATCCCCCCATTTCTGATCTGATCACGTAAGAAACTCTATCGCCCGCTGAATGACCACGTCTCAGATCCGTATACCATCTTTATAGTTAGGTGTAAACATGATATGATTTACTCCTTAGATCAGCAGAGCCGGGCGGGCAGTTGGTGACTGAACGATGGCGACCTGACTGGGGCTGGTATTTGGCAACTACGAGAAATTTCATCGTCGCTGAAATTGACGCTAGAGGCTCCGGTGGACAGGTACAGTACCAAAAGTCGACAGACAAACAGTTTCATACACAAAGGATTCAAATCAACTGAAGATAAGGGAGACAATGTGGTTAATTCTGACGTAAAAGGTCTAAATCTAATACTATATTTTTTGCTGGGGGCATAATAAAAGGGATAGAAATATCATTTTAGTTTAGTTTAGGATAGTGTGCAACAAAATCAGTCACACTTGTCGGCGAACGAGAAAGTGAAATATACCTGACTAGTAGGTAGGTATACAAAAAAAATGCCTAATGTTTTTTTTTATACAGGGTGAAGAACTGAGAACTGAAATTTATCAGAGATTACTATCGACAGACGTTGAAGACCAGATCGCAGTTCTATCGTAAGTATTCAAAAAGTTTTCATTTAGTTTGTCTTTTTTCTCTCAACGCAAAAGTTAGAGGTCCGTACCTGCGGAATCCAGACCACTCGAATAGGAGGCCAAAGACTTAACCACTAGGCTATCACCACTTTTCTCATTCAATCAGGCGAACTTTAATTGTTAAAATGTACGGCAGATATCTTCGGGATAACCTCAAAATGGTGGACGGATCGCGGATAGGTGCGTGGGGCCACGGCTACGGCGCAGGCGCGGCGCTGGCGCTGGCCGCGGGCGACGCGCGTAACCTCACGCGCTGCCTGGCTCTCTTAGCGCCGCTTGCTGATTTGCGACATCATAGTGAGTATCTTATCTACTGTTTTTTGTGATCTTCCCTATAATCCCTACCCAATAATCACCATGATCAATCCATCTCCAGCCCACTGTTTAGCACAGGTTTCCTCTCACAACGAGAATTTAGATGAGTTTAGGCCATAGTCCGCAACGTTGGCTAAATGCAGATTGACAGACTTCACACACCACTACTAAGTAGTGTGTGTTAGTAGTAGGTAAGTGAGAACATTACACCGCTACTAAGTACTTATTTAGGTACTACATTATTAACTTTGCCGAGTATAATATTTCGTCTTTCTAATGGTACGACTCCACTATTCAGATTCGGCAAATGCCGACTCTACACGACCTACATTTGGGTTAGCGCGAATCAGCAGAACGAATTACTATTGACGACGGTCACACAGTTCGCGATATCAAGAATCATTTGCTAATGAGGTACCCCCTTACGTTGTTTTAGATTCGTACTGGACGGAGCGGTACTACGGCTGGGGCAGCGGCGCGGGCGCCGGGCTGGCCGTGTGGCGCCGCGCGGGCAACCTGCCGCCGCGCCGCCTGCTGCTCGCGCACGCCACTGCCGACCTGCGCGCGCCGCCGCCGCACGCCCTCGCGCTCGCGCGGGCGCTGATACGCGCACAGGCCTTGTACACGCACCAGGTACTTCAACTCTTTACTTTGGTACTTGTCAGACTATCAACCCGTCTTTAAAAATATAAGTTCAGTTAAGTCAATATTAACATCAAATCTTATAAAAGTATCTTTCCTTTCCTTTCAGGTTTATCCAGACGAAGGCCACAAATTCGAGCGTTCCAACCTGCACGTGCACAAAACTATGGAGCAGTTCTTCGACGAGTGCTTCGGTCCTGTCGAGCTCGCGGACTGGGACGCGGGGGGGATGGGCGGGCTGTTCCCCTTCCGCGACTAGTGGCAGGCCGACGGGTAGAGACACCCAGGAGATTTAAGAGGATGAGCGGTCATCTGATTTTATTGATGAACTTTACCCCTAATCATCTAGCCACGACTTTTAACCAGTGTGAGCGGCGCGGCACGCGAATCAGTTGGCGTCATGAACAAAGAGGCGGTGATTTGTCGATGTATTTGGTGGTGCGAAGTGAGGCGCTACAGCGAGGTTGTCTGCGGAGGACTAGAGGTTGCTTTACGATTGATTTGTCAGTTTCGCGATCTGAACAGTACTTGCGGTTGCCGCAGGCATTTCCTTTCCAATGTCACCCAGAAATCTTTTTACCAAAAGCCAACTAGGTAAAAACATGGGCAAGAACAGTGTCGCCCACGATCAACGCCAGCTCAAACAGTGGCAGCGCGTACTTGACTTTCTTCATACAATTGTTTCTCGCTGCACCGCGTTTGCTACCGCTTATACCTAACGTAAAAGTCGTGGGCAAGCCGTAGATTGAATTGGGTACGTTAAATTCGAATTAATGTCAGAAATCGTGGCACATCACGATTAATATGGCGGTTTTTAACGCCAAAACGAGAGTAGGCCTCTGGTACTAAACAATTTAATGAGGGTTATTTCTCGCTCTCTTGAACCATGGGCATTAAGTTGGAATCGTGCCTCTGTTTTGATGACCGAACGACAGTTAGCCCAACTTTGCCACTTGGTAAATAAGTACTCAACGACACCCGTCGACAAGAGTTAATTTTCGCTCTCTAGTTGTTTGAATGTTAATTAATATCCAACTAATAATGGCATCATAATTAAATAAAAACTAACGCTCTGGCACTGCTAACTGACAGTTGGCCCAATTTATTCAATTAAATAATTTCAACAAGGGCATACAAGGGTTCATAGTATCGATAGTTAATAGCTCACTAGTTTGAATGTTATAACATCAGGGGCTATTAATTTTTTAATTAAACGCCTTTTTCACAACTTTTGAAGATCCAATAAAATTGGATAGATTATTATCTAATCATAAAGTATGCCTAATGAAATACTTAACATTCCTTAAATCAAAGCTTAATCATACGAGTGTAATACCCCAATCTATATTAAGTACATAAGTATTTACATACAAATGATTCCGTTTCATACTTTATACCTAAGTATACCTAAAATATTAACATCGATGTAGGCACAAGATCTAACCCTTTGCCGGTCAACAACAAAACGATATTTTATTTATTTTCCTTTATTTAAACCACACTGGATAAAACAACCAAAATGGAAATGTACTTAGGTAACGTTTCGCACCAAGCAACATTTAACAAAAAAGTAAATAATATATTCTATAGAATTATTATAAAATGGTAGAGTAATATATGAAAAGTCATAATGGTGCATTTTAAAATGAGTTCTAATGAAGAACTCTATATTTAAGCCTAAATACATATTTACTAGGTAGATGGATTTAGAAAGGTGAAAGATGATATTAAAATAACTTTTTAAAAACCTCGATGTATTATTAGAATGTTAAGTATATTTGGAAAATAGCATGTGAACAATTTTCGACTCCATAGACAATAACAAATTTCATTTTAGTTTCCTTAGTTTTGTTAGGTACAATCTTTTAGACACCTACTACCTATTAAGCAAAGATATTATAAAAATTAAAACTCCAGATAGGCAAAGCTGGATACAACTAATAATTTGAAAATTGAAGACAAATCCGTACTCATACGCGACTGACACAGACTACATCCAACTCTAGAAGATATTGGCGCAAGCTTTACGCACATAATGGACACCTGTGGGCGTGCTTCAAAAAATGGCGAAAGTCAACCTGGATTGCTTAGTAGATGAATAAAATTATTTAGTGGATGAAAGTAGTATTTTTTGTAAGTGATTTTGTTATCAATAAAGATGTTTAAATAAACAAAATAAATAAATGATATTGCTCTTATTCTAAATAGGTACTACCTATAAAATATAAATATACTCAATTCAATGTTAATCCAATTTCATTCTGTATACAAATGAAATTCTTATTTTTAGATAGACACTAAAATCTTGAATAAAATAGGTACTTCATTACTATTCCTTCTTAGAATACTTAATACTCGATGTTATAGAAATCTTATCAAGCTCTAATAAGTATATTCTGTTAAGTTTTTGAACTAAATTGTTCACATCCTATTTCCGGGGTCATAACTCCGGTGAAATTTTCTTATGATTATTATAAGGAATAAAAATCTATATTTTAGTGTACCTAAATGTATCAACAACCACCTAAACATCTTTATCTATACTTATATTTCTATGTCGCTTTCAATGTCATCGTAAAAGAGATTACTTAGCTTTAACATGTATTTAGAAATGTTGTCTAAAACCCAAGTGTTAAATATTAATAAATCAAAAGAATATTTCCATATACATCCATACATTTCGTAATTATTTAAAAGAATCTCCACTGAATGTTTCTAGGGTAAATATTTAAAGATGAACAACTAATTTTTAACAATATACTTACGTGGCTTAAATTTTTAAAAAGACAAAAGTACGTATTAACAAGGATGCCATAAGGCTACGCGCACATGACGTGGTACGTAACACACGTAATATAAATCCAATTCAATATTTTTCGTCGTCGTACCTTTACAAATAATATAACCGACATAATAATATTTTAATAACGAAAAACCTTTATTCAAGCAATAAATCCCTACCTGTATGTTTACCCTTGTCGTGTTAACCCTAAGATGATAATATCGTTTAGTCAACAAAGTCTAGTCATCATTATTAATTAGAAATAAGTATGAGAACTTCTATGTTACTTTTATGGTTATTATTCTTAGTTTATCAAAATCTGCCTATTCTTCAACGTACATAGGTAACAACTTCTTGTCATTTTAATTATTATTATTTTTAGGTACTTAACTAAGTAAGATTATATCCAGCGTCTGAAATGTAATTAATTATTTAGCTATTAAAATCATCAAAACATGATTACGCGTTGGTTAAAATAAATCCCCCGCCTAGAGACATACCTAATATCAAAACAGCTAAATGTGAAAAGAACAATACGGTAAGGTACTCATTTAAAGAAAAACAGTAGGTATGTCCTACTAACCATATTTTAGTAAACGTCGAATTTTTAATTTTAATAGATTAATTAACAATAAAATATTAGAAATGTTTAATTGTATAAAATGTTAAAATGTTTATTTATGTTGAAATTCTTTTTCATTTTGCACAAAATATTTTTAATCAATATAGTTATTATCAAAATGCAGGCGATTTAAAAAAAAACATAGGAACTTTACATTTTGTCATTTAATTTGTACCTACCTACATAATATAACCATATCAATCTCTTAGAAAGCAAATAGATTGTTTTTATCCAATTTTTAATTGATTTTCTAAAATATATCTACAGAATTTCAAACAGTAACAGTATGAAGGCGGTTGCCATAATAAGTATATCACAGAATTGTACGGATCCGCGCGGTTTATTTCGCATTGCGGACTTACCCTTAATGTACCTAGGTACCTAGGTATAGTGCCCGGCAAATAACTTGAGCATTGACGCGATTGGCTGGCGAATGGCGGATGCACGCGATTGGTTGATCAGTCGGCGCGAGTGCGCGCGAGTGGTCGATACGTCAACTTTCGCTTCCCGGATTCGTCAACTTTCTACCACTACGCGGCTTCAGGTTCAAGTTGTTTGCCGGGCACTATACTTTGTAAATGAAGTTGGAGGATCTGTGCATGTGCACTCGGCCCAAGCATTGTTCAGGAATAGAAGTGTTCGATTTCTATGGCGATACCGTTAAAATGGCCAATTTTAATAATGTAACATGTGCGCTAAGTATAACAATAAAGGTGATATTATTAATATCTTACTACTAAATAAAAAACCGAAAATAATGAATAAGTACTCGTGTAAATTATACGAGCAGGTAATGAGTAAATCGTCAATGAATAACAGTGCGTAAGTCATTTTGCGGGTTTTAACATTTTAATGGCATTCGATGAAGATAGTTAGTTCACCCGATTCTTCGATCATAGATTTATATATACTTAGTCTGTGACCCGGTTTCATTCGACCAATCAGAATCATAATTAATAATAATAATTTAGTTCGTCAATGACTTCATTCTAAACCCTTTTTCAAAAATACATCAATAATTATTATAACAGTTGTTAACGAATGTTTTATACAGTTTTATTTATTGACTTACGCACTGTTGGAACTTCACTGACGAAATATTAAATATTATGTATGTTTAAATTAAATATGTATGTATTTATAAATGCTCAGTGGATAATATGTTGTTTATTTATGTTGAAAAATGTTGTTTTATAAAAAATTGTTTCCACCAACGTGTTTTATTTACCTATACCAACTTCTACCTACGATTTTGAAAGCATAGACTGAGTAGAGAAGAGGTCCGCTAGCGATAAGAACCCTGAGTTTACACATCTCAAAAAACCGACCAAGTGAGAGTCAGACTCGCGCACTGAGGGTTCCGTACTGGGATATTTTTTCCAACATTTTGCACGGTGACTCAAAAACTATTATGCATAAATATAAATAAAAATTTTAAAATGTAAATGTAAAGCCCTTTCATGATACCCCACTTGGTTTATGTAGTTATCTTACTTTGAAAATTGAAACACATTTTTTTTTAAATGATATAACCACAAATTCGCGGTTCTCGGATTTAATCCTGTACTTATGCTATAAGACCTACCTACCTGCCAAATTTCATGATTCTAGGTCAGCGGGAAGTACCCTATAGGTTTCTTGACAGACAAAGTGATCCTATAAAGGTTCCGTTTTTCCTTTTGAGGTACGGAACCCTAAAAATCAAAGTAATGTAACGCTGACGTTACATTACTCTGAAGTAAACTGGACCGTAATTAAAAAAGAAAGTAAAATAGGTTAAACTGATGGACTGTGAAAAGCTAGCAGGCAGACACTTTCGCATTTATAATATTAAACAGGAATTAAAAATTATAGAAATGAAAGAAATATGTAGGTAACCGGAATTACGTTTAATTATCTTACAGATTTATTCACTTAAATAAATAACATTGCCTACTCTACCGCTAGCAAGCCCCTGAACAACCAAGCACCAAAGAGACCTGCAAAGATAAAATAATGTTATTTTTCTAATTGTTTTGACCAACTATCCTAAATCCTAATGTAACTTGACCTGTCATACCCCTTCCCTGTTGCATTGGACGGTGTTCTGAAAGGAAGTGTAGTTGGAATGCTAGCGAAAACTTAGGTCAATTATTATACAGCCTAAACTGTCCTAAACACAAAATACTAATAATAATTATTTGCCTTATACTAGTAATTATAGTGATTTAATGTTTTTTTAACCCGCAATGTATAGCGTGCAAAACGGGGTCAATGCCCCGCCTATGACGCGGCATTGACCCTGCGGCACCTATCTACACAACGTTCGTTGACCTCTACTGTCATTCAGGTGTTTTTACAAATTACAGGATGTTTTATTTCAAGTTCGCGTTTTTTTTTGTATTGTCTTATCAGTTATCATCAATACTTTCTTCGTTTTTGCTAGCGTTTTTACGCCTTCACTTACCGTTTACTTCCAGCGGTTGTTCTCATAGTCCCATTTCGAGGATAGTCCGTCCACAGGGTTGACCTTCAGGTCCAGCATACGCTTCAATTGTGCCTTCTGGCTCTCCTCGCTGAACGACTCGGGCAGAGGGGAGTACACTGAAAATAAAATAGATTCTTTAACCAAAAACCCACAACTTAAGTTTTATTTAATTACTGTTTATGGTGATGAAATGTAGGATAGTAAAAAGGTTTAAAAGAATTTGCTCTTTTCTTTATTCCTCATTGTAGTGATCCCTTTCCATTAAACAGAATGGTAGGAGTTCTCTAGGGAAAGTAATGCGATGGGTTCTCACTTAACAGATAAGATTGCAATGGAGTGATAATAACCACACCGATGGCTTACACTAAGTCGTCGATCCCAGTTATTATACCAAGGCACAGAGAAAACGAAAAGGGCAAATTCAGACCTCCATAGTCTCAATGAAAGACCCATCAAGTTATCGAATTGGGTAAGTTGTTTAACAATCGCAATCAACTGATATGCATTGACACAACAAGGCCACACGTTCCTCCCTTTTTAATTACTGTGTAGTAAATTTTATAACTAACAACCTAACAAACCCAGCATAACTATTGCATAACAATCTTATGGTACATACCGAAGAGTTTCATGCCCATGTATGCCCAGAGGGACATGGAAGCGATGATGAGCGCCCAGCCTAGGGCCCCCTTCCACTGTCCTGTGGGGGCCTGGAATTCAGCGAAGGTCTGGCAGAAGGACGCCCGGTAGAGGGCTTTCTTCTCTTCTACGGTCAGTTTGCGCCAGTCACCCTTTTCTTTTTCACGGAGCACCTATAATTTTTTAATGCTTTATTAGGATGTATGGAACTGTCACCGTATAGGAGAGCTGCCGAACATACATACATGTGACCAACTTTATCCGTGCGACTAACCCGCATCTTTATCTGCGTGGATTTAGTGGAAAAGTAGAGAATTGACCAGGGAGTAACATAGGATACTTTTTTAACCAACTTTTTTAACAAAAAGGGAGTTTTTTTTCTACCCATGTACACCGAAATCTCCGAGATTTCTGAACCGATTTGCGTCATTTCTTTTTTAATCGATAGAGGAACTTTGCGACATTGTTTCATAAAAAATTTGGAGTCCAACTGCTCAATCCTGATGCTGCAGGGGATCTGACCAATCCACGCGGGCGAAGCTGCGGGCATCAGCTAGTCATTAATATTGTGTCAATCTTAATGCAATAGATTATTATGATTATTTAGTCAACTATTTATTAGGATATTACTACGTACTTTGATATCAGGTGTGTCGGGGCGGAATCTCACAGCTGGAAGGGGGTAGTCGGGCCTGTCCATATAGTTTGGCTGTCCATTGAAGCCATAGCCTACCCACTCACGGTTGCCAATCTATTTAAAAAAAAAAAAAACAATCAGTAAATTCAGAAATGGCTGAAATTGGTAAGCAGCACAAGTATGTCTCTCTTATCGAGAGTTACATTTTTGATCCACTTGCCGTGGAGACCCTGGGACCATGGAATCTTAGCTAACAAATAATTTATGAGACATTTCACCCGATTCTCATTTCACTTGACCAGTTTTCACACGGATCCGCACCATTGTACAAGAAACCTTAAACCAGTATGATAAAAATTTGCAAGTTAATGACGGACAGCACCATCTGTATGTGATTTATTTAAATAATTGTTTGATCGGGAATACATTATATCTTTAATTTTTTTGTGTTATTACTACAAAATCAAGGTTTTCAGATTTTTTACTTTACTTGTGCGATGAGACATTGCTACATGCCAAATTTCATATTTCTAAGTCAACAGGAAGTACCCTATGGGTTTTGATTCCTTCAAATTGAGAGACACAACAGACTGAATGAGAACCACGTGATCCTATAAGAGTTTCTTTTTACCTTTTGAGGTACTGAACTCTAAAAATGTTTGAAGTTTTGATTATTATAACTTGCAGCTTACCTTAGCCACCTCACTAGAAGCCCTTGTACCGGCAGGCACCCGGATTGCATCTAACAATACACGGCGCATAAGAATATTCGCCATCTGTAAAGGGGTTTATGAATTAGTGTACATTCTAAGCCACAGGGAAAAAACTGGTTAGATATAATCTGCTTTATCACAACTTCTAACC
Source organism: Maniola jurtina (assembly GCF_905333055.1). NCBI lineage: Eukaryota > Metazoa > Arthropoda > Insecta > Lepidoptera > Nymphalidae > Maniola > Maniola jurtina. The sequence continues at coordinate 8,483,763 of NC_060033.1, forward strand.
AGATGCTAACTATTAGATTCATACAATAAACACATTCATCTGATCAAAACGCTACAAACTAAAGTTTAAGGTGCCAACTGACCAGGAGCATTTACAATTTATAAATACTTCTTCCTTTAGCTCACTTCTTGAGAAGGTGAACTGAATGGTGTATCTTTTGGCATAGTCCATTTAAAATAAAACAGTCAGTTAATAAAAATTAATAACAGGCAGTGGCAAGATATTTTTTTTTTACTTGATCAATAGCATACTAGACACTTTCATTAATTTTTTTTCTCTCTCATCTGGCTTTACACCTTTCATTAAATAAGAAATAGAACCTGAGTGCCAGCCAGTGGTAGAATAATTATTAGACTGCCTTATTAAATAAGTTTAGTCTTGAGAAGTATCGATTAGCGCTTGAAAGATAATGTTCCTGATAACATTCATATTTAATAGGTTATGTGTATTGATCACTTGTTACATAACGAAAATTTTCTGTTTCTTTCACATAATTCATTCAAATTTCTATTTGGATGGTAGTTTTAATTTATATATTATGCAATACGAAGTAACATGAAACATATGAAGTTATTTAAATTGAAAAATAGTGTTTGAAATTAGAATTACAGTGACATTTCCATACCTGTTAAAATTGAGTCGTATTTATCACTTACGTTTCTTAATAATAGTAATAAATGAAACACTGTTCACTAACAAGCAATTAATTTTAGTTCATTAATATTTTACCTTTTTGAAGAGGGTCGCTCTACCGATAATATATCACAATTTTCTCAACACCACCCCAGAATCGATCGAAATTCGAATTCGAGTAGAGCGAATGTCAACTGTCATTGTCAAAAGTAGCTGCAACTGTCAATCTGCTAACGCGCTGGTACGTTAGAACGGCCCGGGTAACATTGTTATAAATTATAACAGAGAGCAAAGGTGTCTAGAATACCAATTAAAATGTCTTACGTAAACATGTGGAACTATGTTAAATTAGATGTTCTGAAAGATTCTTGAACAATTCACAATACAAAAGATTTTTTTCTTTTGTATTATTGGTATTAAAAATCTGTAAGTATTGGTAAAAAAAAATTTCACAAACAATGGATTCGAACGGATTGAACAGAACAGATTGAATCCGTTGTTTGTAATATAAAAAAGCTACGGGCCAACATGTTGCTCGGATCGACAGAATCCAGTGCTCTCGTTCAATGTTATCACTTTCATCCCTCTGGCTGTCGGTTAGGTAGGTACTACATTAGTGTCCAAGGTTCTTGAACTCAGTTACTTGCTTCAGGGGATTTCACACAGAATAAAACAGAAAAGAGAGATAAGTAATAGATTACTTAATTTAAAAGTGGTTAGTTTGTTTTTCTCTCAACAAATAGCTCACTTTTTTTAGTGTCGTAACCTGAGTCCATTCATTCCAGCATAATCTTCAGTGAGTTGCTTTGACTGAGGGGCTCAGCAGAACAACGTTATCCGCAATCCGCAAAACTAAAAATCGTTTATGCTTACGAATTGCGCCTAACATCAACCTAACACCCGACACTAGCTCCGATGAGCCTCTCATCTCAGCTGGTTTCCATTTTCCCCTTATTTTTCATTTTTTTTTAAGTATTAATTTATACAGCCTAGGGAACGTCAGTTTAAAACGTTTAAAACCTCTTAGTAACCTTAAGCATCATCAAAAAATTTGCGTAATAAAATGATTTTATCATGATTTTCTTTTAGTTCAATTTTTTCGAACTAAGAACAACCATGGGTAAGCTTGGCGTATATTAACGCCATTAACTTCCACCCTCATATCCAAACTCTCGCGATCTCACATTGACCAACCAGTGCAAGCAAGCGGCAAGCCAAAGGCAGCCTCCACGAGCGTCAACCCAGAAATACATACATACATACATCTAGAAACTAAAAATTTTCGTTTGCAGTAAATACTTACAGGGATATTAAGAAATTCCACCTCAGCAAAGCCGAGACAGCTTAGCTAATCCTAATACTAATAATTATATCATGTGAAATTTTGAATTTTGAATGTTTGTTACCTACTCAACCACACCACAATGACTGAACTGGTTTGGCTACTTATTATACGAGTGCCCTGAATCAACACATTTTAAGAGTTCCCGCGGGAGTTTTAACAAACTCACATCCACGCGGATGAAGTCGAGGGCATCGTTTATCATCGAGGTAGGTAAAATATAAAATCGTGATCAACAATCAACATTGCTTTACTATTTGTTTATTTTGACTTAGATCAATAGGGGAGATCATAGTTGTTCAAATCAACAATTCCTATATCTAATTGAAAATAAATATTTAACACTTTGAGAATTAATATCTATATTCGGAATTTCCTACCTAAATAAATCGCTTTCAGGCAACTCACTAACTACTTTGTGTTTTGCTCTTGTCAAGTCATCAAAATTAACGGGAATGCTCATACCGGAAAAGTCATCCCATTCATCACTAACTATATTATTATCGTCTACTGGGATCATTTTTACATTGTCCTTTTTTTCATCATCAGATAAATACAGTAAAGTAAGTAAATTCTCATTTTTAGACTTATGGGAACCCTTGGATTTTATATCACTATCTTTAGTCTCCTTATCAACTATTGGCGTCACCATTACATCTCCTTTAACATTTTTTTCCATGCTTACGTTTTCAATCAACTTTTCTATGTCTTCATCAGAATCATAAACACTTTGTTGATTTTCCGCATTAATTAGAGTGACAGCAGTATTTTTATGACTTGCGCCAATTTCATCTGTAGAAACGTCTTCATATTCTGTAATTCGCTTTGCTTTTTCAGTTACGTCTTCATAATACTTTGTTCCATATTTGACTGTCGTTTCAAGCTCTATACTCCCTTCAACATCTTCAACGTCTTGATCTTCAGCTACTTCTTCGCTGTGAAACATAGTAGCTAAGAAATCTTTAAAGACATTATTATCGAAAATACGGAGTTGGTTGTCGATAACCGATATTGGGATTGGAGTCATTGTTCCTCCGGTATGCGGCTGTATTTTAAACTTTGTTGGTTTTTTAGTTGAATATAAAGGTAGAGCTGTAAATGGATCGTGTAATGGTTTCAGAGTTGTTCTCTTTTTAGAGACCGGAATATCCTGAAAAAATCGTACATTGGCCTTAAAAATGTTCCTAATGCTTTTTTTTCATGAAAAAATAAAATATATATGTAAAATGTAATGAAATACGGACCATTTCCATTATTTCTTCAATCCAATCACTGTAGTAGCCTAACTTAGTAAACACTGTTGGAGCATCTGGTGTCCCACATACGGGAGATCCAAAACTTATTATACCCATCAATTTACTGTCTACTATTCCAGGACCACCAACGTCACGCTGAAAAGAAATTTTGCAAAGTTATACTTACCAACTAGTAGTGAAGTAAACGAAGCATTTTCGTCGGAAGTCCTCAGAAACAGCTCCGATTTTGATGATTTTTTTTTTTAAATTCTTGTTTTTTATACATTATTTAAAATCAGAAACGTTTTGAAGCGGGAAAATAATTTTTAGTATTTTTTTATCCATATGTGCGATATTTATACACGAAGTCCAGAAAAACGCTACCTTCTCTTTGAGAAGTTGTAAAGGAGGACAAATACTACAAATGACCTTTAAACACTTAAGGGCGAAAACCGCCCGTTTTTGAGTTATTGATCGTTTTCAGAAAAATACGTATTTGTTTCTTTTAAAAATCTAATAAAAAAAAGTGAGGCATATTGCCGACTTTTTATTTGATTTCTAAGTACTAGACATCTCAATTAATAATTGTGAATACTAAAATAAAAATAATCTTTGTAGGTTCTCCGGTTAGGGATCCAAGACTGTACCAGTTTCATAATTTCTATTGGGTTACTTTGCCAAAAATGCTATTTTTTTTAATGTTACAGAAAATTTTTTGGCCTGCAAATTATTTGCAAAGCTTTTACACATTCTTAGCTATCTAATGATGTACAAAACTTTAAAATAAGTTGAAAATTAGCTAAAAAAATGGTAAAATAATAGCACAAGGGAGAAATTTCTTAACGCTTAAATTTTAAACAAATCGTTCCTATCGATCAATTGAGCTATCCCGTGGCCGATTTTATGATCAGACTTGACTAAATCACATATTTACAGTAAACTGTTACCTCTTTCTAAGTAGAGACTACCTCTAAATAAAGAAAAAAACGATTTGTTTAAAATTTAAGCGTTAAGAAATTTCTCCCTTGTGCTATTATTTTATCATTTTTTTAGCTAACTTTCAACTTATTTTAAAGTTTTGTACATCATTAGATAGCTAAGAATATGTAGAAGCTTTGCAAATAATTTGCAGGCCAAAAACATTTCTGTAACTTTAAAAAAATAGCATTTTTGGCAAAGTAACTCAATAGAAATTATGAAACTGGTACAGTCTTGGATCCCTAACCGTGGAACCTACAAAGATTATTTTTATTTTAGTACTCACAATTATTAATTGAGATGTCTAGTACTTAGAAATCAAATAAAAAGTCGGCAATATGCCTTACTTTTTTTTAATAGATTTTTAAAAGAAACAAATACGTATTTTTCTGAAAACGATCAATAACTCAAAAACGGGTGGTTTTCGCCCATAAGTGTTTAAAGGTCATTTGTAGCATTTGACCCCCTCTACAACTTCTCAAAGAGAAGGTAGCGTTTTTCTGGACTTCGTGTATAAATATCGCACATATGGATAAAAAAATTATTTCCCCGCTTCAAAACGTTTCTGATTTTAAATAATGTATAAAAAACAAGAATTTAAAAAAAAAATCATCAAAATCGGAGCTGTTTCTGAGGACTTCCTAAGATTGGCTATTTTACGGCTTTATTTACTCCACTATAGTTACATAAAGGTAAATCAAATAGGTAGGTATCAAAATATTCTAGTCGTATTCTAGTAAGTAACTATTGATTTTCTTTTGAATGAAGAAAAAACAGTTTTTTGTTTCTATCGTCTTATATATCTACCAAAAATTAACCAGATGAAATTAACCCTAGAAATCATTATAAGGCAGAGGTTATCTAAGCCCTCCTTGTATCACTCCTTCGTTAATTAAGTAGGTACAGACAATAAAATGTGAACATACATTACAAGCCCCTCCGCCTCTAGAAAAAAATCCAGCGCAGAAGTTCTTCCTGGTAACATACTCTCTGAAATTCCAAAATGTATTGAATTGAATGAATTAAAATAAGAAGATAATATTATGAGAGCTGCAGTATGTAATTCTAAAAAATACTATAACGTGATTACCTTGAATAAACGTCTTGGCAGTCTTGTAATGGATATACATGAAGGACAGTATATGACAAAATATTTTTCCAAGGGTTACCAATAATAGGGCTGTGCTACATGAACAAAAATATTTGAAAAAGTCAAAAAATATAATATTACTTCAGTAAGAACGATTAAAATGACTAATTTTGAAGAATTTTGGTATTTTGAAGATAGCTTGCATGTAGGCTACATTTTATTCAGGAAAATCAAGGAGTTTTACGGAATTTATAAAACACCCCTGAAGCCATGAGATTATAATTTTAAAATAAAAATGTTAAAAGCTATCAAATACATTTATTGCTAGTTATTCCTCTCTGGATTAACTAGGAATGAACGTATTTGATACCTTTTATACACGATTACATTTTTTTTATTTGCCGTTTTTCACTCAGCGTTCACTAGATAGATTCTATTATCTAGTGTGAAGATTGAAATTTAAAAAATATTAGTTACAAGGTCTTACTGTTTTTGCTCCCCATCCTAGAATAGTTATGCCTGGAGTGGTCACAGGAATACCTGAAGGCTGTCTATCAAAATCAATTTTCTTTATTCTTCTACTCTTTCTCCTAAAGTTTAAATGCCTGACCAATCGTAACAAACAGATATTATTTCTCAAGGTCTTTGGATTATAGCTGGGATGAAAGTATATCTCAAGCACGGGAATTACTTCTCCACCACCGCTGTAGAAGCTGCTGCCAACACGAGCTGACAGAAAAGCTGGATTTTCCCGAAATAATCGATTATTCCACGCCCTTGAATGTAAAAATACACCAAAATATAATTTTTAAATAAATAATAGGTAAGATTTACTAATAAGCAAACTCGAATCTATAGATACGAATGTAGGAGTATATTGAGAAGAAGATGAAATGCCTAGAACAACATCATAAATTATAAGTAGCTTACAGTTGCAAGCACGATGAAGCCGTGATAATCAGGTCAGATTTAATTATCGATCCAGCGCAGTGAAAGTTATTGAAGATTTGGATGGACGCCATGAATGGAAAATATTTTATCTTGGTTCTATCGCCTTTGAAGATTCGACGACCACTGGTCTCTAAGTATTGAAAAATATTACTTTAAATAAGTAGGTATGTACATTTTACGTAAGTATAATATGCAATAATATGATATTAAACAATCAATAAACGAAAGATTGAAGGTACCCCAAAATTCGTTTTCACTTAGAATGTTATTGTCGTCAGATTTGTAGAAATTGACCGAGTCGTTAGATATCCTTTTATGCTCTTTCAAGAGATTTACAATATTGGCATTTATATTCAGATATACTTCATCAACATTATTTGTCTCTTTTAATTTTTTTAGAATTTTTAGAAAATATAATATATATCTGATAACATTATCATCATTATATTCTGTTGATTTATTTTTACTATTTTCTGTAAATTGGTTGAGCTCAAAAACATTATTTATCATTCCCATAAAATCTGCTGTTTTATTTACATTTTTACTGCTTACTTTTACCATTCGAGCAATTTTATTTAAAGTATCATAATCTTGCAACGCAAGAGACGTAAAATATTTGTGAATAGTTGAATATTCCTTTAATTTTATATTTTCTTTGATCTGTTTCAATTTAAGATTGTAAAAGAGGCTATTAAATGTGTTACGTATAATGGCTTCAGATTTTACAATCTCGTCGTCAATCGGTGGCATTTCATTAAGACTTTGAGTTAATTCAAGATAATAATTAAAAACGATCGAAATAAAAATACTGCATTTGAAAGGATGCATGTTAAAATAAACTAAGTTTATAATATCACTCTTTTTTTTAACAAATTCGAAACTTTAAAACAGAGCTAGTTGTTATGCCAATGTGTACCTACGAGTAATTTATAGAATGTTAGTAAAACTTTATGAGTTTATTTTACGTTTGCTATCGAAAATGTCCCTTCCGCTTTTTTATTTTCAATTGATTTCCAATAAATATTATATGTATTGTTCCTACACTAATAAATAAGGACTATTTATATACCTACCCTAAATATATTACAATACCGATTTTCATTAATACAGTAAAAAATCGTTAACTTTGATTTTTTATACGAACAAACGTTAAATTATTATGAACCTATGAACAGCTATTTAATAAAAAATAAGAAACCAGATAATAAAACTCACAAAACCATGAAAAAAATTAAATGTCTGTAGGTACTGTCAAATTGTCAACGTACCTACTTAATTTTTGTGAATTTTTTCGTAACGATAATAAGTATCTAATTTAGTATTAGATTAGAAATTGAAATGTATGCGTTTATTAAGCCTCGTGGTACTTTCATTCCTTGGGCAAAAAACATTAGAACGGCTTACGGTTGCTGCAGAACTGGAACTAGGGAGATTGTTGGGCACGGTATAAACGGTTGCGCGAATTACAAAGATGATGTCCTTTTTCCCTTCCCTGCAGTAAGGTTCAAAGAAATGACTAGAGACATTTGTGTAAGTAAGAATAGAATTAATTTGTTCATAGCTTTGGTACCTATACTCATCAAATGTCAAATCAATCCCAAAAATTCCCTCCATTGGCTACCAGCTGCTATCGAAAGTTAATTCTTCCTGATGGTAAGTAACCTGGTAAGGATCACTAGGTAACCTGATTTATTCGTATAATAGGTTTAGAACATTAAAGATCACAATATTCTTCAATATCTGCATTCTGATCAACTTCCTTGATTATGAAATTAAAGATATTCATTATGGGAACCGCGTACCGGTAAGCGCAGTGTGGGGCGACCTCCAGCCCGCTGGATGACCTGAAGAAGGTAGCGGGCAGCGGGTGGATGAGGAAGGCGGAGGATCGTGTTTGGTGGCGCGCTCTTGGAAAGGCCTATGTCCAGCAGTAAACGCTTACAGGCTGATGGAATAGAACGGAATGGAATTATTATTGTTTTCATCATCAATCCATCGCCGACCCACTGCTGAGTCTTTTCTCAGAATGAGAATGTTTGTTTGTTTATAGTCCACCACGCTGGCCAAGTGCGGATTGGCAGACTTCACACACCTTTGAGACATTATGAAGAACTCTCAGACATGCGGGTTCCCTCACGATATTTTCCTTCACCATAAAGCAAGTGATATTTAATTGATAAATGTAAGTTAAAAGTGCGTGCCCGGGATCCTGGCCTGACGAATAGGAGGCCGACGTCTGAACCACTAAGTTATATCACCCTTTTAAGGAAATTATTGATTACCAAAGATTGCTCAGGCTTGATATTGATTTAGGCACTTAAAGAAAAGGAGAAAGGCGATTGGCGAATGCTGTGCTGCGAGGAGAAGAAGGCACTGTATCGCGCCTCGTTTTGCCAAACTTTCGCAGAATTCCAAGCGTCAACTGGCTTGTGGAAGCTAATCCTCGGCTATGTATTCTTCATCACATCATTTGCTTTCTGGGGTGCCATGTTTTTTCATTATTATGGTAATTTTCGAAATCCTATATTATGTTCATGTACATATTATTGGCGTCACTCAAAAAAACAGGTATTATTTAAATATTTTTATCGAATTATTGGAATGTCCTCTCCAAAACCAACACAAAAAAACACAAGTTTAATGTGTAAGGTTATCCGAGAGTTTTAATCTAAACAAACTAATGCCAAAATAAATAATTTAATTAGAGCGTGATTGCTATCACAACATCTAATTATTCAGTTCACAATCCAAATACCGAAAATATGCGATATCGCTCCGAATCTCGGAAGGAGACTGAACTAAAACCTTCAAAACACCCGTATTTATGCAAGTTCAATCTTGTCGGCCTCCTAGTAACAGATTGTATGACATCGAATGAGCGAAATATCGATTTTATCAAACTACCTGCATAAGATAAATTAATAATTTTATATTATTTTTGACAACTCAAATCAATTTTTAAAAATAACCTTACAATATAATAAATTTGAAATTATTTATTGTAGGAAGGTATACTAGGTAAGTAGCAGTTTAAAAATTATAACGAACTTTTCACGTGCAGTTGAAGCATTATTATCGACGACGCACTTCGATTAGCTTTTACTTAGTAGTAAGAAAAGGACCTCATTTCTTACTTACTTCTAAATACATACCTACATATGATAGATCGATAAATCACCCACTGCGCAGGTTTAAATTCTTTTAATTTCTAATGACATACAGAATATTCCAAATGTACAATTACTGTTTTTCTTAGGATTCCGTACCTTAAAAGGGAAAAAGAAACCCTTATAGAATCACTTTGTTGTGTGTCTGCCTGTCTGTAGTGTCTGTCAAGAAACCTATAGGGTACTTCCCGTTGACCTAGAATCATGAAATTTGGTAGGTATGTTATAGGTCTTATAGCACAAGTAAAAGGAAAAATCTGAAAACCGTGGATTTGTGCTTATATTATAAAAATCGAAATTGTTATTTTTTGTAAAGTTAGGTAGATAAAGTCTAAAAGATTTAACTCTTTCAGTATTTGAGCCGCTTCCGAGCTCATTCTCGAAGGAATCGCAGAAGGCACAGTTGCGAAGAATGCTGGAGTTACGAGTCAACCCTATTGACGGCCTCTCTTCCCATTGGGACTACGATAATGATAAATGGAAGGATTGAAATTATCATCTTATATACCTACCTACCATTTAAAACATTGTTAGTTTCTTAATGATAATAATTATTTTATTACAGTATAGAAGTCTGAAGGCACTTGATTAATAATATTAAAAAATTAAAATATGATCATGGGTTTTAGTTTCATAACCACCCCAAAAACCTTCCTATATTATTTTATTTTCACTTATCAGTTTGTAAATGTCAGAAATAATTATAGTGGATACTTATATTAAAATTCAAGAGCGTATATAAACAGTCGACAACCACAATTTCGATGGTGTTAGTCTGAAATGGCTAATTAATCTGTTACGTAAATAAATATAGGTCAGAATCGATTTTTTTTCTTTCTCTAGGTAATCAAAAAAAAGGGAACCAAGTCGTCGTTAGGTAGGTATTTTAAAAAAGTAAGTACATATAAGATTCTTAGCCAAATTTTGCGAAAAAACTATCGTTTAAGAAATTTAGTGACGGTAAAAGTTTTTAGCAACTAGGGCTGATTACGGAACCCACCTAACCTTATGTTTGATTGCGTGTTGTGAGCTTCTGACACGCAACTGCCTAGTTTTTTCAGGATTAGTTACCTATTTTATGTTGTCTTCTATGATTGATGATTCATTAACTTCCAGATCGGCTTTATAAAATCTGTGTTGGTCAAACAATCTCGTTGTTGGTGTAGGTATTTAGGTAAAGGAACCCTTTTTAGGAAACTTTTGCACAGCATCAAACTAGTAGGGTTAGGTAAAGTATAGATAGTTATAGGTAAGTAGGTCCTTAGCTCCTAATTAGAACGTAGTTTTTGTGAAGTAATATTATAATTTATAATTATTGTCCGGATGTATGTTTATCCGTGCGTGAACCACTTAACGCAGTCTATAAATACTTGCGGGATTTTTGTGAAATCCAATCGTTTGGTGCAGTTTTAGTAGTTAAAGAAGTACCTGAATACAAACATGAAGTGTGCTGTAAGTACTTACCTTTAATATTAATATTTTTATAATTAAATATTATTGTAAATTAATAAATAATTTCACTTCAAAACTAAAGTTTAGCTTAATCAATTACATTGACCTGTATTTAATAAAAAACCGGCCAAGTGCGAATCAGACTCACGCACCGAGAGTTCCGTACTCGGATATTTTTTTCGTCATTTTGCACGATACATCAAAAACTATTATGCATAAAAATAAATAAATATCTGTTTTAAAATGTGCAGGTAAAGCCCTTTTATATGATACCCCACTCGGTCCAGTTATCTTACTTTGAAAATTGAAACGCATTTTTTTTGTGATGTAACCAAAAATTCACGATTTTCGGATTTTTTCTTTTACTTGTGCTATACGACCTACCTACCAAATTTCATGATTCTAGGTCAACGGGCAGTATCCTATAGGTTTTCTTGACAGACAAGACATACAGACATACGGACAGACGGATAGACAGACGGACAATAAAGTGATCCTATAAGGGTTCCGTTTTTCCTTTTGAGGTACGGAACCCTGAAAACCAAGGAAACCTAACTAATTACCAGATAAGTTACCTAATTACTGTTTCGCTATCGGCTTTAATAATATTGCGTGTGGAAAATAGAAACTAGGTTCACTTAGGTGCCTATGCCTACATGAGATCGATTAAAATAATAAATGGGCACCTATATGGTACTTACTTACAAAACCTACCTATTACTGTAATTTTCAGACTTCATTTATTTGTTTTCAGGTGGCCATAGTACTAGCTCTCATCGGCATGTCACTCGCTCACCCGGCTCCGTCCGGTTTGAGTGGACTAGGTAACCAAAATACTACTAAGAAAAATATTACTAGCTGATACCCGCGACTTCGTTCCCTTGGATATAGGTTTTCCCCGTGGGAAATCATTGATTTGCCGGCATAAAAAGTAGCCTATGTGTTAATCCAGGCTATACTTTATATTGTATGTACTTTATATCCATTCCAAACTGCCTAATCCGTCCATACATACAAACTTTCGCGTTTATAATATTATAGTAGGATATTATATTATTTTGTATGTATAAAATATAAAGGTGCAAACAAACTGTCGTGGTGAAGGTTTGTTAAATTAAAACAGGAAGCGATGATATTATAAGTAGCTGGCGAATAAAACAGTGTGATTGCGCCTGAACTGAATCCTCCTCATTTAACTTTCCTACTAAATTTTACTAATTATATAATATAAAGATGGGCACACTGCCACATAGTCTTTCTGTCTTGGCGCTGACGCTTCCGTAAAGTCGATCGTCATTCAGTATTTGAAGTTCTACATCACAACACACTACACAGTTTGCTTGCACCTTAATACTTCCTTAAAATAAAATGCTTTATACCTAGAGTATTTTCTCCTAGAACAGTAGGTAAATAACTTCTAACCATCCACTTGGATACTTAAGATTATGGTGAATCCTGGAAACTAACCGATACGATCCTTAACTTTTCATCTCTGCAGCATTCCACTTCCAAGTACTATGATTCAGTACAAACTGATTTAAACCTCCCTTTCCAGTGAAGGGAAGCGTGAAGAGAGCTCGACTGAGGCGGTTCTCCCGTTCCTAGACCTGCCCGAACACAACTTGCCTAACATAGCTGGCAAGAGCCCGCCTAGCCAGTAGCCTGTATGTTATGCACAATCTGAAGTTACGTTTCTTCCACAGTATCTCCTCTGCTGCTACCCGCTGTAGAGGCTAGATCCAGCATCGTCAACCATGGCTACACCATACCTACCCCGTATCCTTGTCAAACCTATCCCTATAATCAAACCGTTGATTGTCGAACCAATCTATAAAGTCCCCATCGTCAAATCTATTTACGGCGGCTGGGGAGGTTACGGTTTACATTAAATAGGTCCTACCTATACCTAATGATCTAGCTAAAATAAACTGGACCGAATGTTGAAAGTTAAACCCCTGTTCTATACACTTTTGTATCAATAAATCATTTTTTATAGCTGGTATGTGGTTTCATTCAATGTTTTCTATCATAAAACTAGATTTGTAATTTTATTTATATGCTAAAAAGTTAGGCACTTACCTACCTACCTGCTTACTAAATCTAAAAACTGGAGCACCTAAACGAAATACAATACGAAAACAATTGCTCGTTACACCTACTCAAATAGAAATTAAAATACCAACAGCTTATTAGCAATGGCGTTACTTTTAATTTTATTTAGCTGTTTCATTGTGACGTTTATAAGCGTTTTAGCGCACCAGGAGCAGTTGGTGACAACTGATGTGTCCAGGATGTCAGATGATAGTAAGTTACTCTCTTACAATGGAACAAGCCCTTGTAGGTTCTTATGACGTAGATAAGACTAAGGGTATCTTAGCCACAGCTTCTACAAAAGTGGTAAATGGCTGTGACGTGACACGGACACATATCTCTTCCAAAAACTGGCATAAGTTACACCACGTTATAATTAGGTACATCTACAGCATCTTAGCATTAGAAACCTGCACAGCTGCCATCTAGTTAATAAAAAAATGTCTTTGAAGTAACTTTATTCAAATCTAATGAAGAAACGGCATATCTATTGAGGGGACACTCGCAATCGTGCCCAGGGACTCCTAGGAGTAACTACCCCCATTTATGAACAGATTTAGTCTATAAAAATAATATTGAAATAAATCATCAAATAATTCATTAGTGGAAGAAGAGCAAATACTCCGACGACATAGTCACAAAAGGGAATGGCAATACGAAGGAATCCCTATAGAATTGCCTCGCAGAAGAAATATTGACGAGAGAACCCCTGGCAGTAAGTATGCGCTGCCTTTTATCTTTTCATCCGACTTTGGAAGAGTTACAGTTTTTTGCAATTTGTTTTTGTCTATATTCACCTATTTCATAGTATATCGTAAACTTCTCATTAGATTTTTGATAATTAATTATCATTAGAAGTAACAAGCTGATTCGCTGTTCTGTGACAGGGGCATAACTCATGATTCATGAAATGCCAATAAATATACCTACTTACGAGTACCACACGGCAGGCATGACGCAAAAATAGAGATCGAAATCCATTGAAAAGTTACTCTGTGCGAAACCAGAGCTTGCCAGCTAGACTATAGTAGGTCATATGTTTTGAGAGTAGATATATTGCTAAAACCAAATAAGTCTTTATTGGCCTGGGTGGGTCCATGGTGGAACTTATTAGGTTTATCAGTATAACCCTCGATTTTATCATATCAGCGCCAAAGACTACCTTGGAGCAACCGCTAGACCACCGCTTCCGTCGAATTTACAATGCGGACGAAGTGGCTAATATTGAGGACTACCCGTTTCTCGCTGCTCTATTGGTGAACAACCAGCTGTGGTGCGGCGGCGCTATCATCGACTCGGACAAGATTTTAACGGCTGCACACTGTTTACAGCTGTAAGAAATTTAAATAATGCTAGTTGATTTTTTCGCAATAATGAGTTTACTATTATTCCTATATTTTGAATGATTGTGTAGGCAGCAGCGTGCAGGTGATATAGGCATCAAGGCACTGCTTGAGCGAGTCGAAATATCTCATGACACACTTCTGCCATACAATAGGGACTTGCCTAAGTAATGCCTATTGTCTACCATGGCTTCAAACACTATGACCACTGTGTGTGGACTGGTGGTTCGATCCGGCTAACTTTTGGATTTATGAGTAGGTATTTTATGCAATAATTAAATATCACAGTGAAGGAAAACGTGAGGAAACCGATGCTTGAGAGTTCTTCAAATGTTCGCGGTGTCTTGCCAATCCGCACTTGGTTACTCCACTAAACCTAAACTAAAGATGACCGATGGAATGGATACCATACCTAATATCCATTTAAGCTCTACCTCAATGGGCGCACCGCCGGCGTTATAATGTAACTCAAAATAATATTGGTATTCTGCTTCCACAGGCAATATAATAACAGATTCTTCCGAGAATACGTCAAAATGTTAACTGTCCGAATCGGCTCCTCCAACGCGACCGCCGGTGGCGAGGTTTACAAAGTTACAGAGATCTTCTTCCATCCCAACTATAAACCAAATACTCTGGAATTCAATTTTGCAGTCTTGCGATTGCATAAAAATATATCGTATGAAAAAGACGATATAAGAGTAGAGAAGATAGATTATTCCAAGGACAAAAATGTGCCAACTGATAGCCATATTACATTTCTTGGATGGGGTTCAGTTTTAGTAAGTTTGGTTAATAACGTACATAGGTAGACTTACTTGATATGCTTTGGTATCTAAAATAATATGTAGTCTCTCTACGTAGTAAGTAATCCTCAGGAGTCGTCAGTCGTCATCCATTCAGCACAAGTATAGATGATACTCGTATTATGCCCTGTCGCAACTTGGACGTTAGGTACCTACCTACCAAAAATACCCCAAAAAAAAGATGCTAGAGATTCCACGACTTTTCATAAGTAGCTAGAATGTGAAATAAGCAAATTGCCTACACTGAGCTGGTCACTGAGCCTCAAACTGCAAGAATATGATGGCAAAACTCGTACTTACTTAATTTTTTTTGGATGGCAAGTTATAACTCATTTCAGACTTCAGGTGGTTTAGGCGGTCAAGTACTCCTCCAAAAGTTGGATCTGCCTATCTACGACCTTGCAGATTGCCAGGAAGTTTACGGACGGTAATACTTATTGCATTATTTTGTTGGTAACTGTAGGAAAAATGGGGGGAAAAAAATGTAACACAGTGTGGGACGTCCTCGAAGGTGGCGGGGAGCGGGTGGATGAGTAAGGCCGGAGGACCGTGTTTGAACGCTCGCGCTGACCGCTCTTGGAAAGGCTTATGTCCAGCAGTGGACGCATACATGCTGATACAATGAAATGGAATATAATGTAGGAAAAATACAGCTACATCCGATAAAAAGAGATCGGACGAAAGTGAAGATGATGAATCTGCGCACATGTACCTATGCTGTACTTTCCTACCAAAGGCATATACGTATACGTATACATAAAAGGTACATGGCTACTTAACTATGAGGATAACTAAATAACTAAATATCGGGTATCTATTATTTTCCAGAAATCTTGTCACACGAACTAACTTCTGTGCAGGGTACATAACACTCGCCAAGAATGTTTGTAACGTAAGTACCTACGAGATATTAGATATCTAGGTAAGTACCTACCTAGATATCCCGTTCCGTACCCGTTATCTACATTATGTGTAAACTTGTAGGTACTAAAGATGAAGGCACACAGGCGCACTTAGGTTCAAATCTATAGAGCGCACTTAGACTTAGCTCAGACTTAGTTTCAGTTAAAACGAGACAGATTTGTGCGATTTATATGAGTCTCGTTTTAACAGTGTCTTAAGCCTGAGCTAAGTCAAAGTGTTCTCTATAAATTTCAACCTTACACTTATGCGGACGGCGATCGTCTCTTTAGCTTCTACTATATCCTTGGTATACCTTATCTGCTAGGTGGATACCTAAACTGAAATCATCAGAGCTTTTACTTCGTTTCAGCACGACGCAGGTGGGCCGGCTATTATGGACGGCCGCTTAGTCGGCATTCTGTCGTTCTCCTCAAAGCGCTGCGACCAGCCGGACCAGCCAGCCGTGTTCTCTTCCGTTGGAGCGATCGCACCGTGGCTGGATACGCTTGGCGAAAAGAAGTTTTCGCTCACGTAATTAGGAAGTGTATTTAGCGCCGCCAATACATACTTATACCAAAGTCTTAAACAAACCATGCGACAACACGGCAACACGACACACAGCGCGCGTATGTGTGTACAATTTGTATTACAAGGAACTATATTTTTTAACCCCTGACCCAAAAAGAAGGGTGTTTGACGTGTGTATCTGTATGAGGCATCGTAGCTGCTAAACTAATGAACCGATTTCAATTTAGTTTTTTTTTTTGTTTGAAAGGTGGCTTGATCGAGAGTGTTCTTAGCTATAATTCAAGAAAATCGGTTCAGCCGTTTGAAAGTTATCAGCTCTTTTCTAGTTACTGTAACTTTCACTTGTCGGGGGTGTTATAAATTTTTAATTTACACTTGTGCAGTAAAATTTGATTCGCCAACTACATATACTAACTACATACACTACACATACTATATATACTAATTACTATACATACATACACTATATATACTATACATATACATATACTATATATACTAACATTTCAATCCTAAAAACGTAACTATCTTATCTTATCAGATAAGTATGTTAAGTTGTCGCCCTACCTGCTTAAGTTTTTGGTTTGAGGCCTACAAAGATTATTAAAAAAAAAACTGATCTAGTGCGAGTCGGATTCGCACACGAAGGGATCCGTACCATCATACAAAAAATAACAACGCATTGTGATGCAACAATTCATGGTTTCCGGAGCTTTTCGTTTACTTGTGCTATAAGTGCTATCTGCCGAATTTCATGATTCTAGGTTAACGGGATGTACTTATCAGGTTTTTCTGATAAACACGACGGACAGACAGGCAGACAACAAAGTGATGCTATAAGGGTTCTGTTTTTCCTTTTGACGTACGGAACCCTAAAAATGGATAGAATCATTTATTTAAGACTAGAGTGTTTTACTATTAAAATCATAAAACTGCTTTTTACAGGAACTCCATCATAAAAAGCCCTGATTGGATCTCTAAAGTGGAATAAAACAACAATATTACATTAGCAATATATTTCCTCTAATACTGTACACCACAATGATACGTAACAAGAAAAAAACATTTCAATCTTCTTTTTAAAACTTCATATATTTCTACTCAACATACAACATGAATAACATACAATTTTAAAATACAAGTTTTTTTGTGTGTTCTTAAACGGATCCCCACGTTTTTTCTTGGAATGATATCGAGCTGATTTCGATTTGATAAGTTAACATTGGTTAATAATATTAAAAATGGCAATTTAAGCTATTATTTTATTTATTTACAGCAAATGGCAACCATAATAATTTATTGGGTGCATTTGTCGCACTCTAACTGTGAAGTTGGCATTTTATATGCTCTATGTAAAGTTGCTACAGATTATAAACAGAATAATTATTATAACAATAATAACCATATTTGTGTTCGCAAAGATTTAATACGCGGAATAGTATAATTTATGCGTAACTTTAAAGTTTGCTTATGATAAACGGTAATTAACGTGCAGCTCTGGTTTAATATCATACACCAAGTTGAGAATGTCAGTGATTACCTGAAAATTAGAATTCCGATGTTGAATAGGAACAGTTTTTTACATGTAGGTACTGAGGATACCATTGTTGTCCATCAAACAATACCAAATAAATTAAAACCCTCATCTAAACAAACAACTGTGCTAATTTGGTTGTACTTTTCTGCAGATATTCCTTGTGAAAAGAATAGCACTATTTTCCATCATCATCAATAAAAGTCCCTAAATAAATAAAGAAAGGAAAAAAAGTGTAAGGTCGCCATTTAAGCACCTTGGGACCAAAACTATTTTTAGATTTGTCAATTTAAATTTTAGACATTGTTTATAACCAAATTTTTTTTTTTAAAAAAAGAATATTAGCCATGCTAATCATGACTAATACTTCCCTTTCCCCTCCAATTAAGCTTAAAGCCTGTGCCAGGAGTGGGTACGACAATAGTGCAACGGGTGGGGTTTGAACCGCCGACCTTTCGGAATTCAGTCCGCTCCTCAACCGTTGAGCTATTGAGGCTTTAATTGGTTTGGCAAAATCATTTCATCATGAGCAACAATAACCAAAAAATCATGATTTTTAATCACAAATCTATCATCAATCAATTTCTAATTCAATCTATCTGGAAACCATAGTAGCTTAAGAGCATTTTGTAGATCTTGTATGATTGTGTTTTTATCTTTTAAATCATATCAACACGTCTGGACTAATAAAGTTTAACATGCTTACCGCCTCCTGTTGTGTCTGAACCATTTTGTTCATTTCATCAATCTTCACCCTGGTCTCTGCATCAATCTTGGCTGCTACACCTTCCCTTGTGCCCATGTGCTAGAAAGAGCAGAAAAAAGTATGTGATCATTCCATATAAAACTGTCTATCTGTTGATAGCATTGGTAATTTGCCATGCGAAAATGTCTCAAGGCAATCAATCAGCAAAAATTAAATTAAAAATGTTCACTAACCTTGGCTTCAAACTCTTTGAATTGTCTCTCTCGCTCCTGCCTGTACTTCTCAATTTCATCTTGAGCCTCTTCCTTGGCCTGCTTTAGGCGTTTCGCTTTTCCTAAAGAATAAATAATATAATAAATATAGGTGTTAAAATCAACCATGAATCTTTCTTTCAAATGTCTGTGATATAGGCAAGCCCAATTATTGTGAGAAGTCAGGGTGGGCCAACTTTTTGCTGACAATCAGAACCAACGGGTGAACACACACAGGCATAGGATTAGAGTAATGTTTAATTATTATTTAGTATAACTGGCAAAATTTATGCTTTATTTGATTTATGCTTTAAGTATGGTCAAATTATTTATCCTTTCTATTTTTTGGTCATCCTTAGGAAAAGAAAGATCAAATTAAAAATTATTAAATACATATAAAAATTATCATTTGAATGGAAAAATGTCATTATTAAGCTTTATGCCTAGTACTCGCCTATTTGTATGTAGGTAATAAGTATGTGCTGAAGACTATATTGTGAAGAAATGTAGAAAATTGTTATGAGATAAAGAGTTATTGCTACCAAGTGTAGGCTACAATAGAATATTGTCATTAAATTCACTATCATGTGATGAAAGTGGATAAAACAAAACGTTTTAACACATTACAAAAAAAAACTCGCGTTTCGTAATCTGCACTTTCGATATATACCTGCTTGATTGGAAACTAGTGTTGTTAAGAAAAAAGGGTATTTTTACTTCTAACAAGTGCTGCAGCAAACAGGGAAGGGTGTTTCTGATACGCAATTTTTAGACTTACGCTTTCTCGCCTCTGAAACCTTTTCCGCGGCACGTTTTTCGGCAGCCAACAGTTGCTGGATCCCCTGTGTCTGACTCGCCATTTCTGAGGATCACAAAAACTAAGCCGAGCAAGAATCAAGAGCGAGACATAAATCAATAACGTTGCAAGATGTCGATGTGATGGGAGAAGAGAAGTCAAGTCATATGATTTTGATTTTGTCATGTTGTCACTATTGGAGCTGTCATCGACTCGTGCCTTAACGACAGCGTGAAATGAAATGTTTTTCTTTCATTTGAACAAAAATTGTATAATTTTAGCCGCATGATTGAAATGTTATACATATTTCGAAAGATAAATAATTAATAAATAAGCATAAATTTTATATAAAACATATTTTTCTCATACAGGTAGGTATTAACTAACTAGTTAGTTAACTATTAAAAAAATATTAGTACAGACACTCCTAATATTGGTGTGCAGTGTGTACCACAGTGTGGTCTGATCTCTCGCTCTAATTTAGAATAGCGATGGATAGGTACCTATACTGGAACTGACTGGGAAGCGCTCTAAAGGGGCGCCGCGCGTATGTCGGCGGGCGCTGGCGGAGTCCATACTTGTATAAATTTAATAACTTGAAAATATCACAAACTTGACATTGGCTTATCAGAGTAAAGCCAGATTTAAAGAAAAAAAAAAAAAGGTACCTATACATTAAGGTGCATGAGACGGGTCTGTCCGCGAAATTCAAATTTAATTTGGTTTTTCGCAATTTGTAAATTAATACGACAAAGTAGGCTTATGGCGTTCTAATTCCAACAATGGCAGTATCATCTTCACTGGATTACAAAAAAAATCTTTACTTAAAAATCAACATAACTACCTACTAAAAAGGTATATGGCCTATGCATATTAGGTAATTATGGAATGTTACATTCATTATGTTACTTGCAAATGATGAACGTCATTGCACAAAAGTTCGATTTAAAAAACTGCGGTTATTACATAATTATCTTTTTACTTAACTTTTGGGATCACAATTTCATTATTATTTAAATCCTTACGCAAAACCTTTTCTAACAAGTTGAAATCCTCGCCACTATGCCAATGTTACCCGTTCTATTGTACCTAAAAATAAAATGATTAGTTTGGCTAATGAAAGATGACACTAGGCGTTTTTCCAAACTTTTTAGTGGGCAACCATAAAACGTCGATCAACGTCAGCCATTTCTTATGTTAAGTATGACAATTTAACTTTGATACTTGGTTTAAATTCGTAAAAGATATTAATATTATGTTTTCTAAAACCATATCTTTTATTATTAGCACATAGCTCTTATTATATTACGATTGTAAGCGATACGATATTCCATCATTGGTTATGACGACAATAAAACTGGAAGATGTATCAGGGACATCAACGTGCCCGGGAATCATCGTTCCCCCCCCCCGTCCCCCCCCCCGTCCCCCCCTCCGCTTGATGAGGTCTAAAAAACGTAGAGGTTTGTAAAAACGGAGATATCTGAAAACATTACTATGCTGTAATTTAAGCATTAAAAATATTAAATACTAAGTATCAAATTGAGTTATTCAAATTTTTTCACTTTAATTTTAGGGATGCCCTCCGATTTTTTTTTAAAGCGGGCGATTTCAGTCTCTTCATTTCAGTCTCATCATTCATTAGCCAGACTCTATTCGCTATTCTACCTTTACTAGTTTTACTAGCAGGGGACCCAATGGTGTTAATTTTTTTGAAATTTTCTGCGCCAGAAGTGTGAATACTGTTGCGCGTTGCCCCTGCTTCCTGCATTCTTCTTCACTTTTGAACTATTTTCAGACTTTTGTTTCAGCTCACTTCGCTCACCACCTCTCCAGTCAACCCATACCGGTCTCGTTACTCGCAAGCTCGCTTATTTCAAGACTTCCTTTGCGAGCTTCTGGCTTCGCGACTTACAAAAACTAGGGCTAGGCAGGCCGTAGGACAGACAAGCTGCCCGGGTGCTGCAGGTTTTGTTCTGGACCATAGATATTTCCTACTCAGTGTTCCGGACCGATTTCGACCTCATTGTATTTCATCGACGATTATATTATCTAGGTATGCTATTATTATCGCCCGAATGGTAACGGCACTAACCGTAACAAGCACCACTTTTAACGTCAACCCTTACTCCGGGTTAAAAGCAGCTTATGTCCGTTTCCATGATGCCAGCTATCTCTGTACTTGCCTAACGTCAAAATCGATTAACAGAGAGACAGACACGCTTTCACAGTCAAACAATATTAGTAGGCATTGAATATACCTAGTGTCGAATCCATTTGAACGTTATGACTTATGTGCGAGTTACTCATTTAGTTCCATTTAGTTACTCGTAATTCGTAAATCATTGTTTAGCTGTTAAGCCTTATTTTCATGTACCTACTTAAGTACCTATGATGTATGAACTGACATCTAGACCATGCATCTAGACTGGCTTTTATGCACCTAAATAAGTACCTATTATATATTATGAGAATTAATTATTAATATTACTACGCCCCCTACGTCCATGCCTTTAGCATTTTTAGGCAATTTTTCATATTTGAATAATGACATATTGAAAAACGTCATAGTTTCTTTTGTCCTTATCCTTTTCAGAAGAGCTGAATGAAAAGGCCGATATGAGCTACTTTGCTCGATCGCGGGTCACGATTTAATATTATTGGTATTACAATAACGCTGTACATTGATGTATTTTCATTTGTTTAGTTACTATACAGGCTTATTGACACCGCATTGGTCTTGTAGTAATTAAATATACACCATACGGCTGCGGAGGTTTTTGAACCTGGGTCTAACAATCGCTTGCCTTGCCGCGCACGTCACCGTTTCTTTATCATTTCGGTGGCAAACTTAACGTAGTATGGCCGTCGTATGGAAGTATTCACAGTTTTACTTCCACAAAGAATACGCGATAGACATTTCACAGAGCGAATTACGAAAGACATTTTTAAATAAATTCTTTACGCGAGTGAGATAAAAAGTAAATAAATGTGTGTTTAATTAAACGTTGTGGATTCGACCTAAATTTTTATTTCACTAATTTCTCCGTCAACAATAATTCAAAATGTGGTTAGTCAGCCAACCAAATTCTGTGATTTTGGAAGTCAAAGTGGAACCTAACTCTATTGGACAGCAGTGCTTAGAAAAAGTAAGTCGATCTAAGTATTTTTAAATATTATAGATGATACCGTATGCGATAAAACAGCCAAACAAATTACACATGGTCTTTGTTTACATCTTATTCTTATCTAGGTCTACAATCATTATTTTTAAGTTTTGAAGAATGTTGTTTAAACACCCTAGTTTTCGTTATAGCACCTTTCTACCTCCAATCACCACCTATAGATAGGTAAATATTAAACCTGTACTTAACTCGAAGATAGACCAGATATAATAAATACTTAGTTAAATTAGAAATAAGTATTTAGTAAGCATTATAATTTATTAGCAACATAAAAAATTAGTTGTCAAGAAAATCGACGTATCTATTTGTTACGTACTACGTTTACCTTGCGGACTTTGGACTCGGCGTTATAATGTTATGCTTCACCTTCAAATAGGGTTACCAGATCCAAATCGAAGATTTCCTGACAAAATTCCTGATAAACCTGACATTTATTGATCAGAATTCTACAGAATTCTTTTGCAAAAACAAAACGGCCATATTCTGATTGTTTTTGATATAGGGACCGCTAAGCAATAGGAAATGATTTTAAAAACCATTTGGGCGTTTGTGTACTCATTCGTCTTCAACTCGTACTCCTTTTCTTAAAAATTCTTTTACTACCGTATTTTTACGTAAAAAACCGTTAATTATATAGTTATGTAGAGTTCCACAAAATAACTTGAAAATACGAAATTGTGCATTGAAAAAATTTCTATTACTCGGTATGCAACTTTGCTGTTAATAATAATTAACTAATATGTAATGTAAATTCATCAGAAAACTTGGTTCGTAGAAATGAAAAAAAACCACGACTAAGTTCTAGTTAGACTCGCCCACGAGGATACCGTAGCTTGGAAAGAAATATGATAGATCAAGTATATTATACTTAATAGTTAATACCTACTAGATGATGCCCGCGACTTCGCCCGCGTGGATTTAGGTTTTAAGAATACCGTGGGAGGCTTAGTGATAGGGCCCCGTTGGCACTCTTTGGGTACGGAAGCGTAAAAATGTGCTAGTTTGAGACATCGTTGTATTCGTTTTATAAATGCGGAATCCGCGTAGAGATTGACACGAATTGCCAGTTCGGTAGAATGATTTCCAAAACAATTAGGTAGTTTCAGTCATTTGCTTGCGTAGAAAACATCTTCAATTTGTTCTTCAATAATAATAGAGCACTTGGATGCTCTCAAATCTGACAAAACTAATCGATCGAGCGGGAAATTGAGTAGTCAAATCTGCCCAAATTGCAGGAATCTGCCGCAAACGGTCACACCGATGCGATAGTCCGTAAAAAGAATCAAATTGGAAAACAAGTTTTGAGACATCCGTTAAATCCTAGCAAGTTGCAGAAACATTTTTTATCTTTTAATTTTTTAGACATCACGACGATGACGGTTGAAAATGATCTTTTCAAACGTCGATATGTTGCTTTATAGATAAGTAATCCTCAGCCAGATAAAATAGGTCTAAATTTGAAATAGGTAGGTAATAAAAATAGCGCAGACAATAAGCAACAAAGCACGTTGAATGAATAATCTTCTGAGTGGAATCAAGGCGTTCGCGTTAGTTACCGCGGCCGGTGATCGTAACGGGTACAAAGTCCAACCGAATGGAGCAGCTGTGACTGCTAACAACTCTCTATAAACACGTGCGCGCGGCGTGATCGCTGATCGGTGTTCGGGTTATTAAAATTCGGACAATGACGCCATTTTCTTTCTTCGTTTTTTGGCACGGCGAAAAAACTGCTTCTTTTGCAGATCCAGTGATGAGTTGATGTCTGATGTAGGTAGATATATTAGGCAGGATTTTACTTGTATTTCGACAGCGATATACCTACCTAACAAGTAACACGTTACACATGTGAATCCATGTATGTTTTTCGTAGATACAAAAAGAGAAAGATTTTTATTCAAATACCTATACTTACCTACTTAAACTTGTACAATTAGTGCTTTTGAATCGTCAAAAGAATAGACCACAGACACGACACACTGCACTGATTCGGAATGCTACCGAGAAGAATCAGCAAGAAACTCGGCGGTTGCTCTTTTCAAATAAGTAGAATGTAGATATTCAATTTAAGTAAGTAGGTACAATAAATATTAAATTGTAATAAAATTATTATTATCTTGTATACTTACCTACCTTTTCATTGAGGCTACATTCTACAGAAGGTACCTTAAAAGTAGGTCCTATCTACTTCTTCAGAAAAAACCTACCTAAGTACCTAATACATCTACCTACCGAATTCGTATCTAAAATCTAAGTAAATGCCACCTCGGTAGGTAATCTACCCTACCACCCATAAATTAATGATATTTGTGCTAGGTGCAATTTTGTTGAAATTGCATCACCTGGTACAATCTAAACGTAACCTTACCGTGTATCGGGTCCAAACTCCAAGCGACGGACGTACCTACCTATGAGGTTTAACTCAATTTAGCTATGAGGTCACCATCAGTCAAGTGCCGGAGTTGGGACAAATTGAAACACTCAATCTCTCTCAATTTAGTTTTGTTTAAGTATACAAATTACGTATATATTAATTAATTATTAATAGTATTATTCTGATGCCTGGTAAATAAATTGCCGAACTAATTAAGATTTTTTTACTTATTTTATTATATTTTTCTAAAATCTAGTGACGTGTGTGTATTTTGTATTTTTGCATCAACATTCTTTTCCTCGCAATCGTAAAAATACCTAATAAACTAGGAAGGTTTATTGCGCAATTTCTGAAAAAATCCAGGTTAACAATAAGTAAGTAGGTATCTTGGTAGGTATATATAGATCTAGATATCCTATTCCATATTTTTTGCAACTTAAACAACCATAATTTTGTGCGATGGTCACAAAAAATTATACCTTATTGCAAGAAAAGAACAGCTAAGAAATAGGTACTAGGTATAGGTATTTCGCAATATGTAACGTCAACATAAAAACTGCTAGTACACATAATAATCACGCTACTTTAATATTATTTAAAAGCAAAATTTTAGTTTGTTATTAGAAGCCTTACCTATGCACTTACAAGGATTTAAAAGGAATCCTAAGTAGTCACCGCTTGACTTCACGGATGCAGTTAGAACTTTTGAAAATAAAGTAGGTAATTGCTTCATTTTAACATATAGCCTCTACGGTCGGTGTTTGGAGTTTGGACCATGTAAAATTCACACAGTGTTACTAAACATGTTGATTCTCGATATTTGTAGGGTCCCATACCTCAAAAGGAAAAAACGAACCCACACTTCGTTGTCTGTGTTGTCTGTCCGTTGTGTCTGTCAATTCGGAGGAATCAAAACCTACAGGGTACCTAACCTAGCTACTTCTCGTCGACCTAGAATCATTTGGCAGGTAGCAATGTCACAAGTAAAGGAAAAAATCCGAAACCCGTGAATTTGTGGTTACCTCACACAAAAATTAGTGTACAGGACCAAATAATTATACACTATACAATACGCGCACTACATAAAATAAAATACTATATATAGGTACTATAGTAAAATATATTACATTTTTAAAAACATATTTTTTTACTATCATACTGTGTGAGAGTCCTTGTACGGAACATTTTGTGTGAGAGTCCGACTCACACTTGACCGATTATTTTGTTTGTTAGCTTAGCCTCGATGATTGCCCAAACGGTTTGTCCGAATAGTCCAATTAGAACCGCGGACTCTGTTCCCTGACGTCACATTACATGGCCATATTTTCTAGATTGACTATGCGTATTTTAACCATTTGTACTAAATTCATTACATTGCTTAAAAAATATATTAGGTTGGTAGGTACCTACCTACTTATGTCGTATAAGCAGGACGCTTTATACCTACCCAATAATATAATTATTAGGCAAAAAAAAATACTATTATAACTACCTACCTACCACGAAAACAATCTTACCTATCCTATTTTAAGATTCATAAGTCAAGATTTTAGATTAATAGCTGTTAAGATTACTGCCTATTTTATTAAAATATGTAAATTATTTAAATACCAAGTCAGATCTTTCATGTGGTTAGGTAAAAAAAATTGAATGGTACGAGTACCTACCTAGTTGTAGTAGGTAACTACTAAGATAGAATTCGATCAGAATTGTTATTTTGGTGCTCTGTGCTGGGGGTGAATTTCTATAATAATACCAATAATATAATAATAGGTAGGTACTCAACAAAAGAAATGTGTTGCAAGTTGGGACCTAACAAACAGGTTTTGACTTAGCCTTTATGTGTTCATTATAGGCAGGTTTATTTTAGAAGCTTTGGTCTGTGGCCTATGCTCACGTAATGAGAAAAGGTAGATATATCTCTCACTCATGTAAAGTAGCGAGAAGAAAACTTCAGAATAAATCCTTACACTTTCTCTTTCGACATTTTGTAAAATAACATTCGAAAGCTAAAAACGTAAGAGGCAAGGCTATCAATCAATGGGTAGTCTCTCCGGTAGTTTTCAATGCTCTGACGTAGCGGTGATTTTGCTCGCATCTTGAATAAGAATTCTTCTTAGTACTTTATTAATTAACAATTATTATAGAAATATTTTAAGAATTAAGTAAACTTAGCTTGAGTAAGAAGTCCAGTTTACGACTTTACATTGGGTAAGTGAATTTTACGAATTTTACTAATTCATTATCAATAATATGACATAGGTCTAACTAAATCTTTGTCATACAGAACTAGAAAAAATATTATCTTATTGGAACTGGTACCTTGCTAAAGTCTACTTTATATTTAATACCTAATTTTTAGGTGTTGTTAATTCTTACTACTTCAAAAATAAAACTAACAAATATCAGATGCCACAGATAATTACATAAAATACACATACATAAATTAAATATATCCTACAAATATACTTACTTGTTTATTTATAAAAAGCTAGATTCTTATTTATACTGACTAATTTAGCTTCTACGTGACTTACAGCAGCTACTGCCGGACCTTGGCTTACTTCGGAATCTTGAACCACGGACTGTATGAATTTATTCCTACCGTTTTTTCATCGTCGATTATAAAATTATTAAGTACTTATAGGAATTATATTTTATAAATAACAAGCGACCCGTCCCGGCTTCGCATGGGTAGCTTATTACAATTTTTGTACGGATCTCTAATTTTTTTCGAAAATACAATGTAGCCTATGTCACTCAGAAATAATGTAGCTTTCTACTTGTGAAAGAATTTTCAAAATCGGTTCAGTAGTTCCAGAGATTACCTCCTACAAACAAACTTACAAACTTCACCTATTTTCAATATTAGATAGAAGATAGATAGATTAGAATAATAATATGTAAGTAATTAATTTTCATTGCCTAAAATCTTAAATTGGTGGTTGGGTTGTAATAGTTCAATGGTTGCACTTGTGGTTGCAATGGTGTTTGTTACCAATCAGCTTAGCGTATTATATTTCCTGTGGTTATTCTAAATTTTGTTTTTCGTGATGTAACCACTATCTCACGGTTTTTGGATTTTTTTCCTTTACTTATACTATAAGACATACGAATTTTTGAAAATTGTTAACATCCGAAAGAAATCAACATTATGATAACGTCGACACAATTTTGTACTCAGGTTTATAAATAAGTTGCAGTTTATAAAGTAACCAAAATTATCAAAACAATTGGTATTTTTATCTTGTCAACTTTGTCCTTCATTTATCCTTCTTTGACTTTTAAGAGGATAAATTCCTCTCAAATCATGTTTTACTTGCCTGTGATCTTCTATATTTAGCGTAGCTATATAGGTTACGTTATGCTAAAAAAAAACTAAAGTGCGAGTCAGACTCGCGCACTGTGGGTTCCGTACTCGGGTATTTTTTCCAACATTTTGCACGATAAATCAAATTACTATTAAACATAAAAATAAATAAAAATCTGTTTTAGGATGTACAGGTAAAGCCCTTTCATATTATGATAGGTACCCCACTTTGGTATAGTTATCTTATTTTGAAAATTGAAACACATTTTTTTTAATGATGTATGTACTTAAATATTTTTTTTACTTATATTATTATTTATGTATTACTATAATTATTTATATTATTCTTCAGAACTACCTATTTCATATAACAGATCGTCAAAAGCAACCTTACGCGTGCTGTGGTGATTTCAAAGCAAAACTTATAAATTAATGGGAGTAAAATATTAATGACCACCAAAAAACACTTCGACATCCTAAGTTTTCTTACCAAAAAAAGTATTCGAAGACCTTTAGTAAATGATCACCAAATTTTAACAAAAAAATAAGTCCATTATGATTGCTATAATAAAATGTAGCTACCAAATAAAGTTAAGTTTCTGTATAATAATACAATATTTACTAGGATATACTATATTTACCTGTGTATTATTCTGTGGAAATTTCAACTCTCTATCTATTACGGTACACGAGATACAGCCCGCTGACAGACAGACGGACAAACGGACGCACAGCAGAGTCTTAGTAATAGGGTACGGGTAGGGACCTTTTATTTATGAAAAACAACACAGCATAGTAACCGAATGTCGTGTCGTCGGGTCACCGCGTCATTGATAAAAGGGCACTACCGAGGTCTACGGTCATAGGAAGGAACAAAACCATTTGATACCTACTCGTATTAGATGAGATGTGATAACTGTACAAAAAATTGAACGTGAACTGAGAAATAAATTATTACAAAAATTCAATTTTATTTATTAGTATAGACATATCGTAGGATAGAGTATGTTTATAGCGACAAAACGCTCAAATTTCTACATAGAATGAAAGCTGAATAAAATATTAATTTGGGACAAATAGGTAGGTTTTATATAATACTTGTATTAAGTACCTATTTGATAACTACTTACTTTATTTTTAAAAATATTCTGATTGTCATTAGTTTCTAGATTATGTCTGCAAAATTTCATGGACTTTGGTTGCTTAATATTCAAATGAAATTGGAACTACGATTGTATGAAGCGAGTGACGGAGAGAGCCCTGTTAATTCTATGTTTTTTATGGAGGTATAATTTATAAAGGATTAATGTAAATTGGCCGGACTATAATGGTAATAAATTATTATTGTCGAAAAAGTCGACGAGCTTTACTAGCAAACGCTAGGCTAAGAACGCAAATCATTAGATTAATAAGTATAAAAACAATGTAAAAAAGTTTCTCTCAAATATATGAGTATCTTCCCAATGACATAAATTGCCAAAAATATCATAAGAAAATTCAACTGAAAATCCGTACTTAGATACTTTACTTTGCCTACCCATGCGAAGTCGAGACGAGATGCTATTCTTTACATAAAAACTATAAGTTAAAAATATAAATAAGTACCTAGGTTAAGTATACATAAACCAATAACGCATAAGAGGTAGGTAATTAGGTACCTACCTACATAATATAATGTTTGATAACTGATTGTGATTACTGATTAGGCATTGATCCCTGAACCGGATCTCCTGTCACTGATAATAATGGCAATAATGAGTGGATTTAACAATAAATAATCGTTATCAATGACAATGTGCTGACGTAGGTTCAAAAATACCTACTTACCTATTTGAAAGATAAAAATCATAAAAATATTCACTTAAAAGTCAAATTGAATTTTTTTTAAAGGGTTATCGAACGGTAGTAAATATATCAATAAGAATAACTAGGTACCTAGGTATTATTTTATCAATGATATCTATATCCGTGATTTTTATTCGAAATGGTGTAGTGGTATGTCCATATTCGTAATAAATAATAATCTTTTGTAAAAAAAAAAGAAGGTGTGAATACAGTATTATTGCATGGATAATATTGTAGGGAGCATCAGCCTGAAAAAAATTCTCAAAACAAAATAAATATGATCTTGAGTCGAGTAGGTACTTAACCATAGAGTACCTACACACTTCGGTATGAATAGTCATTAATCCCCGACCCAAAAAGAGGGGTGTTATAAGTTTGACGTGTGTATCTGTCTGTGGCATCGTAGCTCCTAAACTAATGAACCGAGGACTGTTATAACAGTGAAGTCTTACTCCGTGCTCTATTTTTACGTAAAACTATATAGTCTCTATTTTCCAAATAATTATAATGCTGTCATGTTTCTCTAATAACCATTGCGGTTTAATAACTTTAAATGGCTGCCTAAGAACTCCCTATTGTGTTGGACGTCACAACTCACTGCGCTTGTCGACTTCCTTTAAGTCTGTTTTGTAATTATTCCATTCAATTCCATTGCAATTTATAATAATATTATGTATTGTGATTATTTATCGAACAGACAAAGGCCAGTGTGAAGTCGAGACTTTTTGTTGGAAAGTATTACAAAGATTTTGTATACCTAATTAAAATTATGAGAGTAGTACGTTCCATCAGGGAAAGATGAATTTTTTTGAACCAGAATTGCATACATAATAATTTTCTTTCACGTTGTCAACAGTTTTAAACTAAGCCTATAACAAGATCTAAGATCCTCATTTAATTTGTGATCAAGGTCTTCTAATTTAAAACTGTTACATGATCAAAAGCCTTATGTGGCTATGTATGCTATAAGATGTAAGAAAAACTAAGAATCCTGTTAAACTCGTTTGGGAACGAGGTTTGTTTGCAGCTTTCCCGACTTGCCTTCGTTTTAATAAGCACCTTCCACACGAGAAAACCTTCCAGCAAAGGTCACATGTAGCAGAGCGCGAAAGTCATAATGACTAAGTTTTTAAAAAAGGCTAAAAAAGAGATCACTTTGGACAAAAAATTGACAAAAAAAAATGCAAGCAAAATCTCAAAGTTCAAGAAACATTAACTTCGAGTTTGGCGACGAATTACTTTTTTTATAATGTACCTACATAGGCACTTAATAAGTAAATCAGTATTGTTCTAACGACTATATTTTTTTAAAAGAACCTCATGACTCAGTCCTAAACGTAAAAATTGAGAATCAAAAATTTTTTTTCACAATTACTTACCCCCTCTTATTTAAACTTAGAACACGTTGAATAAGATATTTTAAAATTCATCATGATCTTCAAAATATAATCATGAGATTTTTTTGATCAGTTTTCAGTAAAAAGTCATAGTTTTGAATTTTAAATGAGTTGAATTTATCAGTCTCTAATATTTCTATATTGAAAAAAATCTGAAAAATTCTAGTTCTAGCACAGCATGAAATTATAACCGTAATCATAACGACTTTTACGATAGCTATATGTACTAGATAATGTGTATCTACTAACTGGACATATTATTACATAAGAAATAACTTTGTTTCTGACTTTATTCTTTCTGATTTAGATACTGTAAGACTTTAGCTTTACCTTATACTCAGAATACATAATAGTTGCCTACGCTTCTGAGTCCTGACTTCTGAATTCTGATAAGCTCTTTGTAATTGACCAGTTACCGATTCCGTGTGAATAGCTCTTAAGTCCTGTCTACTTCTTTACTTCCTAGTAAGGAAACTGCAGTCACTTGAACTGTCGGTTTCCCGCTCGTACGAGTAATACTTACCTTCAGAAAATTACTGTTATGTTCATTTGATTCATACATGCAATGACTGTGATTGTAAGAAGCTATTGCACTATGATTCTGGTTCTTATGAACTTTGATCATCACTCATGAGATTGTGATGCGCAAATACAATACAAAAATGGCTCGAAAAGAACTGTCTTTTTGGGGCCTAGCATTACCAATTGTAGATTTTATTTTTATATTATAAGTTATATATTTATAATATATATATATATGTTCGTAATAAAATCTTTAGTACTAGTTAAGTGCACCAGACTTTGTATACAGCCTTGCAATAATATGCCTCAATTTAAGTTCGACTTCGAACGTTACACCGGTCACGTAGACGTACTAGGTATATTCTCCCCACTTTTATAAACGTATGCATGGCGATAATGCAATGTAATCATCGAAATAATGAAAAAACTGTTGGTAGCTGTCACAGCACGTTTTTATCACATTACAGTTAAGAAATTTTAATGATTCGCTTTATTAATAATCATACGAATCTGTCAAAGATAATGTTTTATGAGAAACCTCTTTTAATCAGCCTTACTTATATACAAAGTTAAGTGTATTTACATATTTTGTCATATCATATAATTGATTTAATTTACTCTTTCAAAATAATAATCAAGGAACTGGCGAACAAAACAGTGCAATAACACGTCTGATCAAAATGCTTTTTTTTTGTTTTTTCTGAAGGTTTTTGGTCCACTGAATGCAAATCTAAACTCATTTCCAAGCAAAACGGCCTAACACTGGGCTAAAATTGAGTACAAAGTTCGTGATTTCGATCAAAACGGTACAATTATAGTGAAGGTTCAAAAGCTTTCTTTCAGTTTTTTTTTTGTTCCTCCTGTAAATATTTCGTGCAATTATACCATTTGTTCGCCAGCTCCAAAATTTAACTCTACATTCAGTAATTTGTTATTTAGTTAACAGTGTGGTACCTACACTGCGAAATATAAAACATTTATTTAAATATTTAGCTACTAGCTACTGATTTAAATGTATAAAACCAGTTTTGTACATAGTTGGATGTACGCCTTCCTAATCTATTCCATATTATGTGACTCAGTGACTAGAAACAACCTCTTTTATACTTAAATGCTGCAATTTACTTAAACACAATTTGTCCTACTCATTTCACTTTCTTGATTTGTCCGTCATGAACGTTTTCCTCATAGTTTCCAATTTATTGTATTGCATAACATTATGTTCAAGTACGTGAACAACAGAATAATCTTAATTTGTAACATCTTGAAAATTCTGCATCTCATCATTATTTTCCTCTTCTTGAGCAAAATCATCAGATTCTTGATACTGATCTTTAAATTACCGTCTGAGTCAGTTTTTATACGATGTGTGTTTCCCCTTGTATTAGGTACGTAAGATTGTATTTTAAGATTCATAGTGAGAGAATGTACAACCATAGTAACATTTTAAAATAATTACCATAGCTCAAATATTAAGAGGGAAAGCCCACACTTCAAACACGTGGTCCTGCGTGTCTTGGATACTTTCCAAGTTTCCAGGGAAATGTCAATGACTTACTTCTAGCTACCCTTCTTTAGTCCTCATTTCTCGTAAGTTCAACTCGAAAATTTTGCCAATGAACAGATTTTTATACATTCACGGTTCAAGTTTCAGAAAATAACTTCGTTTTGTTCGACCTCTGCATTGTCTTCTGATTTTAGTACCTAGGTAGCTGATTCCTTAGTCCCAAGGTTAATATAAGCTGTGACGTCACTTTCCTCTTAAAGAAACTTGATTGTATAAAAACCGTATACCCAGCTACTTGCCTAACTGCGAATATTTATATCGATAGTTCCATGTCTATTATGAGAATAAATATGTTAACTTCAGTAAAAAAATTTGATATAATATAGTGAAAATATAGCATGTAAAATGAAATTTAGAAAAAGACTCAGACACATATCAGAGGAATTCTGTTTAAAATAGTAAAAAAAAAAATGCGAATATTTTGTTCTCACCTTATAAAGGTTAGAAGTCGCATGAACAAGCTTAACAATTTAATCAGCCACGCATTTTTCGAATTGCGACGTTGTATGGTGAGTTCTTAGTTCGATATTGATGTTGCAACTTGTTTCAAATTTTCTTACTGAAGCCAAAATAACAATAAAAAATTATGTACTTATCTAACCATCTATTTTACTGACGGATAGTGAACATAGTGTTTAAGGAGTCATGATAGCAAAAATATCAAAAACAGTTTAGAGCATTTTCAAATTGTTTCATAATTAAGCTACGAAATCCCAAAATGATATTTTTAAAAGTTATTATTTGGTTAATTGGGTGATATTTATTTGGAAAACATTTGCACTTGTTATCGTCCGTATTTATCATCGGTATTCAGTACATTCTGGGTACACATGTGTTGCCATAGCGAAAGTTGATACCCTCCTTATCTATTGCCTGCGATAAAATAGGTAAAATTAAACATCACATCACAATTTACAACTGCCTTTGTGTGAACTATGTGAATCGATTTGATTTTTACATTATTATATTGGTTACATATTTGTTACATGACATATTGTTATTGTAACTACTACAGTTGAACTGTGGTTGAAGCATAGAAAATTCTGTGTATTGCTAATCTAATACAAGGACTTGAAAATAATGATATTGTTTTAGCTGAATGGAGTATACAAGAATTCATGAACAAAATAGTAGGCTGACTTAGTTTATGTACTTATGCGTTCAAATACACAATTTATGCGTGATTTGAATATTCAAGTATTCAAGGACGAAGCATAGATTTTATTTTAATAATTTTTAAATCTCTTGAATTCGCTATTTGCGTGAAATAGTCATAAACCTTAATCATACCCCTTCTACGCTGTAAATTGGAATACGAAACGTAAGTGGCAAGAGATTGGTTATTTTTTTACCTAATATTTCTAAGGTGTCATAGATGCTAAGCCAGCAAGTTAATAAAATGCGTAAAAAATGACTTCTCACGCGCTATTTTTTTAACCTATCTCAATTTTTTATGAAAATCATTTCTAGTGTTTCATTCATCGTTTTGCGATTTTCAGCAAGAGATCATGCAAGCACTCGAACAAAAATAATTACTAAGTAACGATACTTTACTTTCTTTGGCTGATTTCTCCTTATCCATATTTTGGAAGGATTCCTCTCTATCAAGGCACAATCACATAATATTTTTACCTAATTTGAATGCGACGAGGAGTGCTCACCGTCGCCTGCGCAGTGCCTGCGCATAAAAATACTTCGTTGAGCTTTGGACTCATTGCCGGACAATTTTTAACCGACTTCCAAAAAAGGAGGAGGTTCTCAATTCGTCGGAATCTTTTTTTTTTTTTATTTTTTTTTTTATTTTTTATGTATGTTCCCCGATTACTCAAAGACCCCTGGACCGATTTGGAAATTTTTTTTTTGTTTGAAAGGGTATACTGTGCAGGTGGTCCCATATAAATTTGGTGAAGATCTGATGAATATCTTCGGAGATGGAGAACAGAACTCCTCAATAGATAGGAGCAAATTGCTCGCGATCAGTGTAATAGCTTAGTAAACAGTAGGGTATTAACTGGGCATAGCATATTATAGCACAGTGGGCCACTAAAAATTGTGAAATAAAAAATTTTCAAAAGAAAAATAAAACCGACTTCAAAAACCACAAACACTAAAAAGTAAAAAATAACTTTTATTTAGCTACACGTGTAATGTACCTAGGTATGAAGTCGGGCGAGCTTCACTCTTGGATTTCTAATTTTGTTTTAATATGCTCGCTCGACTTCATATCTAGGTACATTACACGTGTAGCTAAATAAAAGTTATTTTTTACTTTTTAGTGTTTGTGGTTTTTGAAGTCGGTTTTATTTTTCTTTTGAAAATTTTTTACGATCTAGGCTCACTTTGAGTATTGACAACATTTTGCATAAAACATAACTCTATAGATTTTATTATGTAATGGAAATACCTATTTCTTAAACAACATAAATTGGACTTCTCAGAATTGCAAGTTATCATTTGTACTGGTAGGTACCTAATATAATGAGGGTAGGGTATTGAATTCTTGCTGGAACGTACAAGACTATCAAGTACCTATCAACATAATACATATAATCCTTGTTTGATGACTACGCTCGCTGCGCTGTTTTCAGTTATTATGAAGGTTGAAAAATACAAATGTTTTCGAACAACTGCATGCACTGTTTTCCAAGTTGTTATTGTTAATAATAATTATAAATTAGCGATATCGCTTGCTACGCAGTTCTACAGGTAAATATTGTTATGTTTAATGCGATTGTGACTGGACTTGATACCTATTATAATACCTATTTATATAGGTACATATGCTATACCTATTTTATTATTCTCTCGCCTTTAACCTTCGTATTACCTTACTTTGCATTTATTTGGAACAACAGTATCGAATTCTATTTGTTTGCATAATGTTTGAATTTTGATAGACGTTAAGTTTGGTGATTTTGGTAGATAGGTGGGTATCAACGTTTTAAACACAGACATGGGTAAATAGGTACCTAATGTGTTTAGCCAATTGGCACGTTCATTCTAATTTTTACCTACATATTTTAGATAAATAGTAAATGATATGTTCATTTACATGTGTCCGACAAAAATCGTTGTAAACATGAATTTATCTTGTGTGCACGCCATAAAAGTCATTGTGTGCACGAATGTTATTTTTGAGCTGTGGCAGTGTTGACAAAATGACCACTGGAGTTTTACAGTGTAGGGTAGGATTATTAGTGTAGATGTAGGATGTTCTCTTGGACGAATAAATATTTGTAGCTATAGGTAGCTACGCTACAGTCTTTTGGAATCATAAAAAAATACCTAAGCGATGACAACGAAATAGGTACATAGTTTCTTTTAACCCGTTTATATTAAATCGCTTTGTTTTCAGTCTGTTTGTTTGTTTATTTGTCTGTTTGGCAATTTTGCAATCGATTTACTTTTCGATGAGCCTAGGCCCTAGAGGCTTGAAATTTTAAACATAGACTAGATGGCACTTGCTTTCTTGTCTGTTTGTTTTCTATTATCTAAATGGATAAATCTATCAACATTTATCCATTTAGAGTCAAGGAAAATGTAAAATTTGATTTAGAAACCAGCTAAAAAATTGCTTAATGGGACGTACTTAATAATGTTGGTAGCATTCAGGTGCATTCAGTTCCATCGTTTTTCGAAGGATTAAATAAATGAGTACTTAATATTATCTGCAACCTTGCCTTGTATATGTAGGCTTACGAGTAACGGCTTACCAAAGGGGCAATAGATGCCAAGAAACTCCACTCAGTAGTCCAAACAATATATTTGGCAGCCATATTCATTTATATACAACAGTTTACCAAACTGTCTGGCAACTGCATATATTTGTGCAACTTATGATAGTGATTGTTTTGCGATCTGTTGCTCGACTAGTTTAATGTTGTGGAACACGCATCGCGTGCGTGATGCAGGCGTGCTCAGGTGTGACAGAGATACCGATACGTGTTAGAGGAAGATATAAAGAAAACATCTGGAGTGGAAAGACGTTTTGCTCTTGTGTGATTTAACGTTTTCTCTCGTTTTTTTTGTTTGATTACTCTATTTTGGTTTAGCTGCTTTTATGTTGCTAAAAGCAAGTTTGGCACGGTAGAATGTAGACACATAGAAATTAAATTTAGATAGGTACCAAACCGACGAAGGTTATTTATGTCGAAGTTGTGATATCACTTTAGAACTCATTACTAATTTTACTTTGTTGTTTGTTACTCAAGTACCTACCTACTTACCTACATATTATGTCCTTTGTTCCTGAGTTCAGTAATAATAAAGTTAACTTCGTAAATCGTAATGAATAAAGATCATAAGGGCTTTTGTATTCTGATCTGAGACGATGCTTAGGTGATGCTGAGCCATGTGTGCTTAGCTCAATAGCTAGGTAGGTAGGTAAGTAAGTAAATATAATATACTTACAGAATTTGGTCTACAAGAGTGCAGTTAATGATCTGTGCTATAATATAGTAGGTATAATGACCAAAGTTATCACGAAGTGATGTCATTCGAGGCAGATGAAATTATGCGCCTCACGAGCTTAGGAGCATTCGTCATTCCTCCTTGTAGGACGACAGCCTGGTGCATCATGAACATACGGCAAACCTTAATCTTATTTGAGCTAGCACTTGCGTCCAAAGTTGAACTCTTGAAGATAAAAATTAAAACATAAAACATCTGATTTCTGTAATCAGAACTCCTCAAAAAATTTCAGAGTTTCTTGCAATAGCACTTGTGGAAAATTTTTCGCGATGCTTGAAAGTGATGACAATCGATAGAAAGGTGCAGACAGACGTTGTCAATAACACAAGTTTTAAACAACTTAAAGCCCCTGCACGGGACTGATAGGCAAAGTAATTATTGCCTGTTACCTATAAATTTTTTATAGGTTTTGGTTTGCAAATTTTTGGTCGTAACTACCTCCTACCTAGTTGTATTAAGTAGGTAAAATACGTTACATTTACATATCATGATATTTTATGTTCTCCTTTGATATGTTAAGTGCTCACTTACCTAAGTAGCTTTTCTGATAACGCAGCTTAACTCCTTAATACCCTAGCCTCTAGCTTTTATATTAAGTTATAAGCGTAGTCTTTCTTTGTGGTCGTTGAACCTCGGCTCCAGGGATGTGCGTGCAATGCCTTCACAACGACAACCCATACCCACCCATTCTATATCAAATATGGAGCTGAATACTAGACCTTACCAGTTACAATATCAAACTCTCAAACCTTTAAATAGATACCTACCTAAAACCTACCTATCTAAAGACTGTGCTAAAGAGTCTTACTCTACCTTTTCGTAGCGAAATACCCTAATAATAGTATAATAAGTATGTACCTATATCTACGTAATTAGCACACAGCAGGGATCGTATGACAAATAGTAAAAGTACACTTGGTTATTATAGTGCGTAGGTACCTAAGCATTCCAACCTTGGACAATACATTCATTGACACTTTATCTCTCTATCTGGTTACTAACGCCGCCGTAGTAAACACGATCTACAAGTGATACATGATGCTTCTGATGCCATTTGAGCTAATAAATATGGATAAGCAGGTAGGCACATTAATACACAAGTTATATACCTAAACCCCTTGTGTGGATAAGCAACACAAACACAACACAAAGGATATCATTATTAAGTATGTATCCAACTCCTTATAATCGAAAAAGTAGTACTAACGTAGTTTAAGTATGTAGGTACCTAGGTATAAAGAGTAGAGACTAAACACATTAGGTATATCAGGTTCGATGCAACATGCAGTTCAGGACCAAGTAGCCCTAGGAATTACATAAGTCAAATCAAAACAATTTTGCAAGTCTTGCAAACAGAACGTGAACATTTTTCACAGATCCATCACTTTAAACGTACCTAGCTTAAAATGTCAATCTGCGCAATTTTTATGTAAAAAAAACTATGAGGCACTAAACTAAGCTTCAAATTCGGTGTTCCGAAACTTAGGTCAAGCACGAAACCTAAATCAAGCGTTTTGGTCATTTGTTAATCACACAGGCGAAGTCACAGGTAGCGCTAATAGATACCTATACATATTATGAATGTACATAATACTTATGGCACCATGAAGAGAAACTTAATGCA
This sequence comes from Maniola jurtina, assembly GCF_905333055.1. Classification (NCBI taxonomy): domain Eukaryota; kingdom Metazoa; phylum Arthropoda; class Insecta; order Lepidoptera; family Nymphalidae; genus Maniola; species Maniola jurtina. The sequence continues at coordinate 8,523,860 of NC_060033.1, forward strand.
AAATTAAACGAATATTTTATAGATACACTTTCACAAATAAAAATTATTAGATACCAAACTAGATGTCTGAACTCTTGATTGCGAATAATGTCAGACAGACCACCAAGTAATTACAGACTACGAATCCTATACACCTATAACATTTATATAATACCCGTAATTTGTCCGCGCCTGAGTCCCGCCCAAAGATATAAATTATAATATTAAAGGCAAATCAAATTGAAAAAGTTAGAGAAAAAGAAAATAGCCAAAGATGATATCCAAACTTTTGAACAGCAGAATATCTATTTGGCTCTATCAAATAAAATAACTGAGGGAACAATTGTTAATTTAATTTTGAAATTGTAACCGATATCCGATAATGATATGCAACTTGCTAAAAAGAACTCGAATTCAAAAAAGCCTAAGGATTAATAATAATTTGCTTGCCATAAAATAGTGATAATAGGTTTTATTTGCCCGACATGTTATTAGAGTAATATCAAAAGCAATTTCGTGTTCAGAACATAATAAGCCTAATAAAATGATTTTATACCTTTATACATATACCTACTTTATACTTTTATACATTTTACTTATTTTAAAATCTTTTTTCCAGGTATGCGAGAAGTTAGAAATAGGCGCCGAATCGGACTATTTCGGTCTCCGCGTCTGTTCTGGATCTGGTCCCGGGAGATGGGTGAACCTCCGCAACCACTTAGATCCCCATCGCTTCCCAAGCCGGCGTCTCGACTTGCGTGTCAAATTCTGGGTCCCACCGCATCTGCTCATCAACGAGCCCACTCGACACCAATTTTACCTTCACGCGAAATTGGACCTTATTGAAGGCAGATTGGTCGTGGCCGATCAAGAAGTGGCTCGTCGGATTATAGCCTACATTGCTCAAGCGGAAACGGGCGATTGCGATCCTGATGTTCCATCACACGTGTACGCCGAGTGCCACAAAATCGGACCACAGGTTAGATTTAAATATATTACCGACGTTAAATATTTACTAAGTTGTGTTGAATAGGTATACTAACATTTTATTTCGAGAATGATTTTGAAAATGATTTTGTGTTCTTAGAGACGCAGTCGACCGTGTATAAATATGTAAATGGTTTTTTTCCATCCCAACTTTGAAAAGGTTTATTTAGATAAAGATGAATCCAGATTTTAAGTAAAGATATGAATAATGAATTCTATAATTTAAGTATGAAGTTTTTATCTGTAGAAATGATAAAAATCTTTTTTGATTGTTGCAGGGTGAAAAACCAGATGACCATATGGAGAAGATTATCGAATATCACTGCCAAATAGCTGGAATGCGTGCTTCACAAGCCGAATATAGGCTATTAAAAGAAATATCCAAACTTGAATCGTTTGGAGAGGAACTGTTCTTTTGCAAACCTGTCACGCATAGCAATAATGCCTACAACCTGTACAGCCATTTATCGTATCACCGACAAGTTGAAGAGCTAAGGGCAAGAGACGAGCAGGAGATAGATGGTGGGGCTACAGTGGGTTGTTTGGCGTCGGGGCAAAGCGGCGGAGGCTGTGGCTGCAGGCTGAGTACGTGTGTTGGTGTCGGACCTCATGGAATCGTGGTGTACAGGCCAGCTTGTAATGGAGACCACGATATTGGTGTTGAGAAACAGAGGTGAGATAAATTAATTGACTTTTAACCGCTACCTAGTTAGATTAATTGTTACAAACACAAGAATACGTTGATCGCAATGCACCAAACTTACATTGAATCATTATGTAGATACTCCAAACTTACGACTCTATTGTATAGAATATTATTTATTCAAATAAACTTTTACAAGTGCTTTTAAATCGTAAATAGAATCTTCCACTTGAACTTGTTTCGAATGACCATGGTTAGGTACCTATATCATATTTGCAATGTAAGTACTTACGATAAACTATATCCACAAGGAACTAAGTAATAACGTGCTAAAGATGGCTATATGTTTTCATCCTCTCCATTTGTCTGAGATAATCGTATTATTTTAACATCATGGCTCCCCAGGCCCCTTTAATCTTTAACAAAGAACAGTGTATTATACTCTATAGTCTATGTCATTGAACTTATACCAGTAGATTTGAATTTAGTGATACACAAAATAAAGATCTTTGTAAGTAGAATAATCTAGATAAGTTTACCTATTTCATTTCTCACAAACAATGTTTTTAAAGGCATTGACGTCATTGTCGTACAGGATAATATCCAAATCGGTCTTATCAAATATCATATTTTATGCTATCTGCTGTTTTATACTACACTAATCTAATGCTATTGTATTGTTTACAAGAAGGCACCTATACCTATTATTTGAGATATTAATTATTTATTATCCATACTTACTATCTATCCATTCTGATATTCCATACTTACTAAATTATAAAATGCGAAGTGTCTGCTTGTCTGTTACCTTTTCACGGTCTATCTGCCTAACTGATTTTGACGGGTACAGAGACGGATTAAGTAGTTACCTACATCCTGGAGACTAACATGTGCGTTACTTTTCATCCTGTACAATCAAAGAATTACGGACCTTTAAAAATCTAAACACAGTATACGTAGACGAAGTCGCGAGCATCGTCCAGCATTATCACTGAGGAATTGAGGATAATTATGTATATTATGAGCATAATTAGAGGTATTAGCTACCTACTTATAACTGTTGAGTGGTTGTTTAATTAGTACCTACCTACCAAGTAAATAATGTTTAAGAATAAAACTCGCAGACAAGAACATACTTTTTAGTTAATAAGTAATGCAGTTTATGTAAACAAATACGCATAAAATAATATATTAATTACATACTCGTATGCAAAAAACGTTGGACCTTTGTAATATTCTATTTACGTAGTAGCACTAGCTACTACATAAGGCAAATACATAAGTAACTCTTATTGTCCACACATTTGCATTTTGTTTATAACATTGGTAGGTATTTAGGTATTAGTAACGCACTATCTATTTTCGCCCGGCGTTTATTTGCGCGACTTTGTTTGCGCTAAAGGTTTGCTCAGCTGAGCCAGTCAGCCAAAGTCTATCTTATCACGAGCAAATACCGTGCTCTCACACATCTAGAATCTCGATGTCCTGAACAACATGAATTAACTTTGTGATACCCTCTAAAGAGAAAAAATACTTGAATACGTTGAATACTAGATGATGCCAGCGTAAGCTTCAGTTTTTAAATCCCGAAAAATCAAAGAGATGAGTTTTCGGGACAAAAAGTAGCTTAGTATAATTGCTGCCCAGAGATGGAAGCTGTCTCTGTATATCTTTCATCAAAATCGGTTAAACGGCTTAACAAACTGGCATTAATAATATTTTTGAGTTGATGCATATATTAATTTATCCATACTAATATTATTATTGCGAAAGTATGTATCTGTCACCTATTTACCGCTCAACCAATCTTGATAAATGGTACAGAGAGAAATTGCATTCTTGAGATGGGATACTTTTATTAGTCCCAGCAGGATTTTTTTCCCAGGCATCTTATCAAAATCAATAAAATGGGAAGTTTCGTATACATATATTTATTGTTAAAAAATAATAAATAAATACTTGGTAGTATATTATACACTGGGTCAGTCAATTACGGCGCCAGTTGACTTTAGATTGTTAATAACAGTGCGTATTTTAAATAGTTTATTGTTGCGTTTTACATAATTTGCATGCGTACTGATTTGCATGTTGAGGATACATAAATGAAAATTATTTCAATACGTATATTATAACGTATTTCCATCGCAAATATATACAATTCTAGTCTCCAAGGCAGTCCAGTCTGGATTACTGTAATTGCGTCTTTATAAAAATGTAAATCAAGTGATTTACTTTATTTTGTATGCCCCAATGAGTTTTTTTAAATAGTCGGTAGCTACACATTTGTTATATCTATGCAAATGTGAGTTTATACGTATGTGAAAGGAAATCTTTGAAATCACAACTATGTATTTGAAAATTGTTTTACTATTTGAAAAGTAGGTACAATGAAGCCAAGCGCTCTATGAGTTAAAAAAGGTACATTTTAATTCCTAATGGATACAGGCTATAGGATATAGGATCTAAGATCGTATAATATGTAACTGTACAACGCGGGCGAAGTCAATAAAAGTAAACGAAATTTAAATTTTTCAGTATCCCTTACACCGCGATCCACCGAGCTCAGCCACAACGTAGGATATTCCAACTGTCCTACGTCACCAACGACGGCCACGAGGCGACGCTGTACGTCAAAATGGCGACTTCCGGTCAAGCCGCCGCGCTCTACCGCGCTGTCACCGAGAAGCACGCCTTCTACTGCTGCGAAACGGTCAGGAGCGACGTCACTGAACAGTTCATCAGAGATCTGAAGGTGGGTTTGACTCAAATATTGCTTAAGGTGATAGCAGACGCTTCATCTTTATGAAAGTACCAACAGGACTCTATTACTGCCTTCGCTGTCCGTCCGTCCGCATGTCTGTCAGCGGGCTGTATCTCGTAAACCGTAATAGGTAGAGAGTTGAAATTTTCATAGAATGTGTATTCTATTGCCTCTTTAACAGAAATAATAAAAGTTTTAAAATGGCCGCCATGAAAATTAAATTAAAATTATTAAAATGTCTTAGTTCTTGTATAATGGAAAAGTGGTGGTGACGCTACGGTACAGGGAACTGGATTTCTAGTCAATTTCTATGTTTCATTCGGCATCTCTGCGGAAATGAAACGTTTGAAGTTTGAACACAAAATGAATCAAAAGTGACAAACAAAATGTTGTAATTTTGAATGAACCATCTGATATCACCTTTACTTGTACAGCTAAGTAAGTACGTTAGTAGTAGGTAGGTATACCACATTAGCACACTGTAATGTTAAACAAAATGGCGCGGGTCGCGAGTCGCCATTTTGTTCGCACATCAAAACAAAGGACACTTAACACAGATTCACCTGTACCATTATCTTTATTATAATCATGAAAATATTACAAGATAGAGCATTTTGAAGTGACCAAGACTAACTATGTCGTACTTAGTTACATGAGTGTGTTATCTATGTAAGTAATCCAGTCATTGTTGATGCGTGGGTAGCAAATCTTAATTCTTGTTCTATCTATTTATTTCCTAGGACAATGCCCGATGCCTGCAACTTCGTTCACGTGACTTTAGTTTTTTTTTTCAATCCCGTAGGAACATGGTAGGAACTGAAACAAATCTGTTTTACAATGTACAGGAAAAATCCTTTCATATGATAGGTACTCCACTTGGTATAGTTATCTTACGTCTTTGGAATGCAAGCTATTTCTGTACCTCGTGAAACGGTTATACGGATGAGCCATGAAAACGTAATACATTTTAAATACCTACCTGGACAAACAGACAGACATACTTTGGCATCATCGATATGAATTTAGTTTCGAAACATAGTCAAATGATAGTACCTAAGTAACCCATTCAAAAGATATTCCACTTGATAAGTTGGTCAGCCTACGGCCATTTGTAGTGAACACATAAGTAGGTAGGTATTTCGATTTTCGACGTACATAGCTAATTTGAATAAGTCGGAGTTGAACAAATATTCATTTGGACTTTGATCACCGGAGCTAATCAATAAACATAGTTAATCGTTATTCACGGAGGAAGGTGTGTCATGGGTTTAAATTATACGAAGATTTTTTTAATGTGTAAGAAACTAAGTAGATTTGCAAAAAGTTGCTGTGGTAGGTAAGTAACTGGTAGGTACCTATGCAGAGACTACCAAGATATGTTACGTTCACATGACGTTTGATCACTTTGAAATCTGTTCTCGTCACAGAGCATAGAAATAATAAGTTAAATACCTAATAGAATACTTGGTACGCATTATATGCAATCTCTTGGCCTTTACCTACATAGTTTTCTTTTACTAATTAAAGACATTTTTACTAATTAAATAATGGGAACTTTCCTTCATTGAAAGCAAAGTTACTAGACGAGGTGCGACATATTTTGTCTTAGTTGATAGTCTTCAAATGCGTAGAGGTGCGTTCAGATGCGTCTACTTGTAACACATCTACCTACCTTTTTTATACATATATGTAATATTATCATAGCCAACTATGTTAATTTATTTGAAACGCAGTATGTTGACCTTTATAAATTGTAGTTTAGAATGTTATAATGTTACAACAGGAAAACATGGCAAGTAAATAGGTACATAAACCTAACTTAATAGCCACATTTATTATATAAGTAGGTCTTAACATTGTTTTTTTTTTCATTTAGTTTTATGTTTTAAATTAGTATTTAAATGAAACAACAATGTTGCAATACTAAACATAAAAAGAAAAAAAATTAATCGTGACAGGTCAATTATCCCGTATTTTCCTAAGCTACGCTCAAGTAAGTTTATGGAGTAAATACAAAGCAAAATATATTACCAAGGAATTAAAAAAGTGAAGTTAGAAACGCAACAAAGAACGGACAATCAAAACCACCGGCAAATTCGTTACCAGAAGTCATCCACAGGTCTTCTCTTAGAATGAGAAGGGTTCAGGCCATACTCCGCCAGGGTGGCCGAAACTTTCATGAGAACATTATGGAGAACTCTCAGACAAGCAGGTTTCCTCAAGATGTTTTCCTTCATTGCCAAGCAAGTGATATTTCATTGATTAAAACGCACATAACTCTGAAAAGTTAAAAGTGCGTGCTCCCGAAAAGGAGATGGACGTCTCTATGCTCCTTTCCCTCCTAAAATCATTTTTTATTGTATTAACGTTGTTGTTTTTCTTTCGCAGGGCACAATAGCATCAATATTCAACGACTCGTCGACGCTGGGCCGACGATACGTATTCGACATCCGGCGCACATGTCGCGAGGTGCACGACCGCGCGCGCCGCGACGCGCACGCGCGGGGCTCGCACGAGCCGCGCCCCAGGCGCCGCTCTGCTGCGGGGGCTGGACACGAGGTGTGTACCACCTACCGACCCATCTTCCGCGCCGTAGCCGTCCTGTACGCGAGGCCACTGGTGCAGCTTTCTACCGAGCTGCCCCAGTCAGCCGAGCTCGCCCCAGAATCCAAGCAGGCCATCCAAATCCAGACATATACAGAACGAGAGCATTTACCCTTTACAGACCCATAGATCCATGCAATTAAAATGTCCTCTGTTCGCAGGAGTCCCGATCGCGGTCCCGGTCCGGGTCGCGCGGAGGCGTGAGCGCGGGCGCGGGCGGCGAGTCGCTGGCGTGCCGCGTGTGCATGGACGCGCCCATGGACACGCTGTTCCTGCCGTGCAGGCACGTCGTCTGCTGCGACCTGTGTGCGCCACGGTAAGTCACACTAATATTATTCCTTAATAATATTAAAGTTGTTACGTAAAGTTAATACGAAAGTTTGTGTGTATGTATGTGTGTGTATGTTTGTTACTCTTTCACGCAAAAACTACTGAAAGGATCTGGCTGAAATTCGGAATAGAGATAGATTATACCCTGGATTAACACATGCTACTTTTATCCCGAAAAATCAAAGAGTTCCTACGGTATTTTGAAAAAACTAAATCCACGCGGACGAAGTCTTACTTGACACATCAGACTTATTTGGTCGGTTCATTACATTGGCTTCGCTTCGTGGTGTCATTATCACTCCAGAAGACGTGTCCGAAGAACTTTAAAACGCGACTAACTCTGAAAGACGTTTTTCAATGCCGAGTTCTTGGAGTAGGTATAGAGGCGTTGGCAAGAAAGCAGAATTACGTCACATAGGTATTAGTGACAGAGACGATGGTCTACGAAACTAAAGTTGCCGATTATCTCTTTCTAAAGTTCAAAGTGTAATCCTTCCTATTAGCGTGTGTATTACAAAGTTTTTCAGCTAAATCTTGTAATTTTATTTCAGATGCGAACGCTGCCCACTGTGTCGCGGCGAGATAGACAAGTTGATGCATATATTCCTCCCTGTGGAATATCAGAGAAGTCCCGGGGTTATAATAAAATAACACATCAGACATTTATGCGACTGTGTATTCAATTGATATTAAATGGAAACTGGACTGAAGAGGTCGTCGCGTTCTTCAGACGAAAATTCATGTTGACGCGTCAGCCATGTAAAAGTTAAGTGACAATAAGTTGACGAAACTTCAAAGTGTGATTTGAGAAGGCTCGAGACTGAAAAGTGGCCTTAAATGCGTGTGTGTGTGATTGTCTAGTCAGAACTTTGACGTTTTTAAGTTTGTTTCAAACTATTGTGCTGATCGTGGTTTGTTCTCTTTGAGTCTCGAAGAAATATGACAAGTATTTTACTGTTCCAACTTCATTCAGTCCTGAGGGTCTGTTCATAAACTTTATCTGACGAATAAAGGCAGTTTGGTAGTTTTTGTATTGGTCTTATTTGTCAAATAAAGTTTATTTGGTGGTTGTGAAACAAGCCGGCATTTAAGGATTTATATGTATAAGTATTGCAACCATTGACAAATGTTAACAGGGCTCTCTCCGTCACTCGTTTCATACCATTTCATACAATCGTAGTTCCAATTTCATTTGAATATTAAGCAACCAAAGTCCATGAAATTTTGCAGACATATTCTAGAAACTAATATCTGTGTCTGTGGTGTTTTAGATTTTTGTCAATATAGAAGTTTGAAACTTCATTGTTTTGGATTCAGCCATTGACCATAGATCATGATGAGAGATCAGACCAAGATCACCACGATTGTATGGATCATAATATCTAAATGTGCATTTTTTAATAATAATTACTGTCTAAGGGAATGTAGTTGGACTCATCAGTTTAATCTCATTCCTAATGTATTAAAAACAATTATAACTCGGTACTTACTTATTTCTTTGCTCCTAGGAGCTTTATAAGTAATTTACCGAATATGATTAACATAAAAACATAAATTAACAAAAGTACTTACTTAACGTTAAGGACAATTACCCTTCGTTTTAGAAGGTGCTAATCAATTTTCTAACTTAGAAATAATTTTGTGATGAACAATTATATAATGTGGAGTGGTAAGTACCTACCTACCTACCAATTTTGTTATGATAAACAGAAATGTGACCTTCTGCAATTCTACTTAATACAAGTTTATTGTTAGAGTGAAAATAAATACTTAAGTACATAAAAATGGTCTGTGTGATTGTCCACAATCACTTATGCTTGGTTTTTATATTAATTTATCAATGATCCAGATCAGGAGGTCACTTTTCATTGTTCTAAAGGTAGGTGCGTACAAAAATAATGATTTTATTACTTACACCGCAAGCGTCTTCATTTTTATTAAAATGATAGTAGAAACATTACCAAATATTATTTGTTTGTTATACATTAGTTTTGTTATAAGTAAAAGTTGCATTTTTTTTTCTTAATAATTTCAACTGTCACTTTTAATTATCTAAGTTAAAGTAATTGTAAGACCTGTGGTCTCTAAGTTATTAATTTTAAATGCTAATAAAAATAAAAATTTAGGATAAATTCTATGACTGTTTTATTTCAAAACCACGGACTTTGACGCACCGCGGCGCATCTAGTGCGCTGAGTTTCGGACCCCCGTTCCATAGAAATTCATACCTACAATTTTAGTGAGCGCCCGAAACAGCGTACTGGACGCGCATCGGGCTCTTCGGGCTCCTGTTATAACTGGTAATTATAACAGCTAGGTCCCATATGCTTCCGAACAGAGAGTGCTATCGAGTGACTGAAATAGCGAAAGCGAGTATGGTCATGACTCAAGTAGACCACTAGATCTCATAGCATCAAGATTCTGGGCAAAAGGCAAAACAGAGGATTGGGTAGGTAAGGTACAAGATGGCATACTCAAAAACAAGGAAGATTATGACTTCGTCGTATAATATATTTCAAGTGAGGTAGGCAGATGCACTATTTCATTTCAAACATTATATACGTAGACGATTTTTTATTGAAGATTATAGTCGATTTTTTGAGATGCCTATTGGTTCGGAAATTAAAATATCGACACAATACAGGTGGATGCGACGGGTCTGCCCGCGAAATTCAACGTAGGCTTATGGCATTTTAATTGCGCCAATGGCAGTATCATCAGGTTTATATTATAAAAATCTTTAGGTACTTGAAAGGGTCTACTTTAAAAATTTGCTCTACTATCGACTAATTTGTGAGACTTACGGCCCGTTCACACATAGGAGTCCGTTTTACTGGTACGTTTTTAACGGATACGTCATAAATTTATGCTCTGTTCACACAAAGGCACCGTATAACGTTCAACTGATCCGTCATTACTGGATGCGATGTGTGAACAGAAAACTCGCAGTATACCGACGCCTACACCCCGCACACACCGCCCACCACGCACATAGTATCTATCCGCTAAAATTCTACGTATCCGTATATTTCCGTTCCGTCCATCCAGTATTCGATGACAAAACGGAATGTAATTTTTTTACGGAACAATATTTTTTACTGTGTACAGAATCCTGTGCCATGTGTGAAGTCGCTCATACAACTACATACGCCATCGTAGAAAAAAAAACGTACAAGATAAAACGGAACAGTAAAACGGGGACATGTGTGAACCGGCCGTTAGTCGATATTAGAGCTAATTTCTTAAACTGGAGGTTCTTTGTTCGACCTGTATTATCTCTCGTTACAGAGTAGTAAGGTTTGGGTTTTTATTCTAAGAGCTAGGGTACCTATACTTATTAGTTATTTCTTAACGTCGGGTACCATGGGTACCACAATATGTCCGCTATTCTTCCGCATGTACCTACTCTGTGCTCGATTCTCGCTGGAAGCTAATCTGATTTAAAATTCCATGGGCTAAATCAATTTGAAAGAATGTGGTTTTTCCTGAAATCATAATCTTTCAGTGACACGTCGACTCTCAATGTTTGGAAATGTTTCTGAAGTTCTAAAGTTACCCGTGGCCCCTCGCACCACTGCCTCGCACCATAATAATTTATTAGCGTCTAGAGTGGGATAGAAGTAGAGTGGAAATTGGGGACGGTTGAAGGTTAGAACTTGGAAGTAAAACCCTCACTCCTACTTCGTGTTTTTTTCATCAGTGGGCTGCAAAGTTGCACTTTGGATTCCTTTTTTTTTCTCTCGTCTGGCTTTACACTGATTAGCCAATGTCAAGTTTGTATTATTTACAAGTTAAAGAAACTATATGTTGTATGGACTTCGTCTGTACCGGCGCCCGCCGACATACACGCGGCGCCCCCTTAGAGTGCTTCCCAGTCAGTTCCACCATCAATAAACACCAGCAGAACACAAAAACCGGTCATTTCTAACAAAAAAAAAACACTCCAAAAAGTCACAACACGCGCGCCAGCAAACGCCACCACAGACGAAGTCCCTTCGGATTCCTGTCTTTTTGTTGAGCTAAAACTTATACCATATTCTATGGTAGGACTTTCGGTGTTGTCATTTGAAATTTCTTCCATTTTTATGGGTAATCTTTTTCAATAAACTAATTACTTTTTCAACCAATTTTAAAACAAAAGGTTATGTATACGACACGAATTTATGTATGCATATTTGCGATTATCTCAAAAACTAATGAGATACCATCATGATGAGAGAACATCAGATGGTCCGATCGCAAAAGAAGCACAGACATGCTATGGTGAGCAAAAGTTAGTGGTATTAAAGCATATTATGCGATGACAATAACATAATATTCTACGTTAAAATAGGGTAGGTACGTCAACCACGTCCACATCGGGGCCCATGAGTAAAGTCTTTATCCATATCCATACTTAATATTATAAATGCGAAAGTGTGTCTGTCTATCTGTCTGTCTGTCTGCTACCTTTTCACGGCCCAACAGTGTAACTGATTCTGACAAAATTTGGTACAAGGTCCCGGGGATGGACATAGGCTACTTTTTATCCCGGAAATTCAAACAGTTCCCACGGGATTCCTAAAGACCCATCACTTAACCGACTTGTATGAAATTTGGTACCAAAGTAGCTTGCGTCCCGATAATCGAAATAGGTAGCTTTTTATCCCGGAAAATCAAACAGTTCCCACGGGATCTCTAAAAATCTAAATCCACGCGGATGAAGTCGCGGGCATCCTCTAGTTCGAAATAATTAGAAATTCACTGTTATCAGAATTTAGCAATGGCATTATCATCAAATTATAATTGAAACGTACATAATGGTGAATTTTTGAAATATTTTCTTTATTATAAACTTGGTATGAAGGCCAGACATAGCCTTTACCCTGAAATTACCATCAAAACTGAAAATCCCAATGGCTCCAGTTCTTAAACCCTGTCCTAGGGTATGGGAATTAATTCTACTAAAGGAAATAATATTTTCTACAGGTGGGATTACTATCTAATATTTAAAATAGTTCTGTTTAATATTACTTTTAAGTAGGTTCGAACTGAACTATTTAGGAGTCAGTAGACCTGCGTGATGGAAATAAAATCTACATAAAGTGGATAAGATATAAGATTAATTTTGTAAAATAGGTATGTACATCAAAACATCATTTTTATTAAAATAAATAAAATGGGGTAAATATAAATTGGAAATTTTAACATTGAGTATAGTAACATTTTTAAATTCGCATGAACGCAAGATGGCTGCCAATTTATGTGAACGCAAGAACGAGTAGAAAAGTAATATGCGTTTGTTGGATTCAATGCCGTTTGTTTTGTGATAATAACGTTACGAATTTTACATTATTTTTGTGTTTGTGTTTTCGTGCAATCTGTTATGAGTTATCGATGGTATTAAAGTCGTATGTGCAATATTTCGTTGAAAGGTATAAAAAATGTTCAGTGTTGAATTGTGATTATTATTTAAGCAGTGAGGATCCCCTTTGGGTTGTAATGATGCCTGTTGTTGGATGATACCGGTGATTACACGTAAGTGAAAATTCATTTGAGTTTGCGGACAAGTTTAAAATGTCAATACCTACAAGTCGTAACCTATTTGACTATATCAGGTATTTTTTCGTGGCGTGGCTCAGGCTGGCGCCGGGCTGCCGGCCGTGTCACACAGCTGTTCGTTTCACACGTTACAACCGTCAACCAAGTTCAATTGAATATTTCGCATGTCAGCCTGCTAGTTGATCTCTTCAGTAATTTATAATAAGTACTTTACTCTGCAAATATACCATTATCTAGGTGATGTTTAATTTGTCAGATGATGGGCATCGAATTTTATTTGACGTATTTAAACAATCAGCTGCCTCTGATCACATATTCTTATTCTATAATAGTTTAAGGCCGGCTGAATATTACTAGAAATGCAAATGTCCTTTACAAAATTTTCTTGTTGCCAGAAGGCACTCTGTTAATACATTTTGTACAGAATTTTGCAAGATCAGACTTACACTTTTGATTGTCCCTGAATGAGTAAAACAGAAAGTTTTCTAATAGACAATTTCTGATAATGTGCGGGCCCACCTTAGTATTTCTTCATTTAAAATAGTCTTGATATCTTTAGGTTACCATTTGGGGATATAAAGAGAATACCCACTCATAATAAATCAAAAAAAAAATAATGATTTATTGTATATAAGTATAGGTGTGTGGAAGAACTAAGAACTAACAAATTATGTTTTGTAGTAGCTCTTTGTTCATGTTTACAAAAATTTTAAGTAGGTACATGAACAATTTCTTGCTTGCCAGTCATTGGCATCAACTGCCTGATCCACAGCTAGGTCAATTACTACCAGTTCAAATAAATTGAGGAGCTGAGGAACAAAATGAAGTACACTTGTGATTCAAATACTTTATTTACTTTAATCCAAGCATGTTTGATGCTTTAAATACTATCTGAACTCATTTTCAAGCAAAACAGCCCAAAAGTGCTAAACTTGAGTCCAAAAATTTTGATTTGGATCACTGAGAACACAAAGAACTTATTTCCATCCCAAGAAGAACCTATAACGACTAAAATTGAGTCCAAAGTTTGTGATTATGATCATACTAGTAAAGTTTTAACAGCTTTCATTAAATTTTTGCTCCTTCTGCAAATTATTGCTTCACAGTTAAAATTTTTATCACAATACAGTGAAATTGGTACTTCATGACTAAGAAACCTTTTATGATGCTATATCCAAAAGTTGTAAAATGCAAATATAGAAATTTAAGATACAAAATTCTACGGAACATCATGATACACAATTAATCACATTTTATAATTGTAAATATAACAAGAGTAAGTATGTAGGTACATTATACTTTATTGCAGAAATTGAGGGTACCCAGGTTAAAATTCAGTAGTTAAATAGTGCTGTTCTTTATTTTTAAACTTCATGTTGTTTTTCACAAACAATGTATAGGTAGGTAATTTGCCATCTCAGATAAGCACATAAGCAACACAATTTGCACGTACTTTAGACCTTCTGAACTTATTTTTCACTCATATCAGAGTGTGAGGGAACTCTCGGTTTCATCCTGAATCTAGTATGTCAAATTAGCCAGTGGGTTATGTGAAATCAAAGAAAAATGGGCAATTCATAGGCTACCTAGCGTGTAACGTAGAAACATTTGACTTCTACCAGTGACCTCAAAGCCTCAACATTTTGTTAGAAGTCTGAAGACTGTTGTGAACAGTGATGTCGCTACTATGGGAAAGTCTTAGTAAACAAAGGCATTATAAATGAAATCCACTGTAGTTACTTGTATAATGTCATAATAATGGGTTTTCTCTACAATAAATATTAATGGCTTTAAATATGATACCTTATCAGATAAAAATATATAACTGATAATAATTGTAAGTTACTGTAATAGTAATAAACTATAATAATCTGCAGATTATAAAAATATAAACACAATAATAGACTTTGGCACAGGCATCACACTTCTGACACATTTACTACAGATATGGAACTTCTTACAAAATGTTGATTATACCTAAGTATAACAGCTTGAATTCTTTATTAGAGCAATCTATGACAGAATGATGTCAGTCATAAGTAGTAGCTAACTAGTTTAGCTCTTAAAGATATTTTGTCAACATGTGGTTGGGAAAGTAGTCTATTTTCATCTGAGTCATAGCTTGTTGATAAAACAAACCCAATCCATTAGCCACTTACAAACTCATTGAGCTCTTTCTCTGCTGAATGATTTTTCAAATGATTTCAAAAATTCATAATGCACATTGTAACAAAGAAAATTTTTCACCACCCAATAGGTGAAAAATTTAAAATAAAATTTATTTAAAAAAAAATAAAACAATACAATAAAATTAATTCCTTACTTTTACTTCCAGCTGACAAAATATATATATATAAAATGGATATAGGGAAAACCTTCGGGCGCCAGCCAGCTGGATAGAAATCTCCACAGATAGACTTGCCGAGGCCTGGACTTGTAATCGCAAGTCAGAGATTCGGTCCACCTAGCCGTGCTCTCTATTCCGGGACGCCAAATGTCCTCAAGAAATAAATATTGGTGAATAAAAATCAAAGAATTTAAAATTTATTATTAAAAATTAATTTATTAAATTTCTAAAGTTTTATACAAATTTTATTTATTAAAGAGGAAAAAAAAATATGACAATTTATAATAGGTATCGCCCCTTTGTTCTTGTCTTAATTTTATATGTCATATATATAGATACAATGATCAAAAATAAACAAACTTATAGTACCTGGGCCACATGGCCACACACTAGGTTATAAAAAATAAAGTCCAAATTATCACAAAATTTGTTAAAATAGAGAATAAGCTAGGCACATGTCGAATATCTAACTAATTCCACAGGCCGAAAACTGCATTCCATCACACCAATTCCGGGATGGAATCCGATATAAAACGTAACATGTACGATCCAAAATGAAATTTACGGGAAAATCCTCATGATAAATGCTCAAATGAGGCGTTAAATGATAACAATCTAGAGACGAAAATCTAGGATCAACGATCTAGGATCAACGGCTGTAACAAGGAAAATGTTAGGTTAAAATTTTCATCCATTTTCTTGTTGGAAAATTCAATGTTCTAATGGTGAGATTGGGCAGAAAAATGAACACTTACCGCTAAAAGCGCCGTGTCCTACCACTCTATAGCCCTCTGGCCCATAAATATGTATTATACTTATTTAGTTTAACTTTCACATTTTTAAAAATTAATAATTGACGAGCAAATGTTTGCGTGTCTATGTAGGAAGAAAAAGTAAGCTTCAAAATGGCCACCGAAAGATGCCAACTTCATTCGGTAAACGAGCTGTCAAAAATGTTACTAGTTTTTTTCCAATATGAAAGAAGGTTTGACAGATCGTTGAATTACATTCCCAAACGTCACGCCTTAGAAACGTCATGGTGAAGTTTGGGACACTGACATATGACGTATAAAAGGTCTACAAACAGATTTCAGGTTATGTTAATAAAAATATGCGATCTAAATAAGGGATGTAACGGGACCGCTAAGGTACACGTTACAACATGTCTAGGATTAATCTGGTACTCGTTTCTGGCTGGACCGTTTTGAATGCAGTTTTTTTATTCAAAGCCTATGTAGTCAGGATGGTTCTTAGCTATGTTTGATGAAATTTTGTCTAGCCATTTCCAGAATGTTAGGGTGGCGCCAGGAGGTAGTCACAGCAACTTAAACCCTATTAAATGCAGTTCCACCGAGTTTGCTTTCTGCAATAGTGTTGACGGGTAGAAAATATGATGATGATGATGTTTAGGGTACACAAGTCTGCAATAGACTTGACTGACCGATTTGAGTGCAGTTTTTTTAATTCAAAGGCATATCTACTCGCAATGGTTTATCATAAACATAAAACTGGATCCATACTTGTTCACGTGCACGAACTGTGCACACAACATGTGTAATAAGATCATAATGTGGACTGTACATGAGTAGTTCGCTCGATGGCGTGCACATATTCGTGAGTTTTTGGAAGTGAGTACAAACATGATAAGACAAACGCGTTCGCGACATGCGTCATGCACTCGAGTGCAGAGACAGTGACGCGTCCATGAGTGTTCGATGCGTGTGCACGGTTTGTGCGCATGCACAGGTGTGGATGAGCCTTAATGTCAATACTTTCCGATTGATATATAAGTATAAAATTTTAAATATTTAATATAGACACTCCTCTATTGTTCATGCAATATGTTTTGGCACGTAGCGTAGGCACCTAGTTTGAATTCGTACGCAATTGAAGGTGATTGATTAGCATAGTGAGTAATGTGGCAGATACGCAACTTTTGTTTAGCAACGCATCTTGAATAAAATGTACCTTTAAGAGGAAAACCAATGCGAATGACATAGACGATTTCACCTTCAAACTAGCAATTTCGACATGTCATGACCCTCTATTGACAATTAATCAAGCAGACATTTCAATCTGCGAAATTTACGCGGACTTTTAGTATTTTGACGTAGGAGGGTAAAAGATCCAGTACATGAACGAATAAGGACTACCCTGACATTGACCTAAAATTAAGGTATATGAGAATCGTTCTATAACTAATTTTTATATTTTGTGTGTCTGTACACAGTAGGTAAACACTCTTAAATTATTTAAATATCAAAAAATCAAATAAAATGCGTGGTATTAATTATTATAAATTATTTTATTTAAGAAAAGGATAAATTGCCAGAAAATGAACTGGGAATTTCAGTGAATGAACGAACTCTATCTAGTGCATAAACTCTCGATTCCTATTAATAAATAAATTCTTAAATATATTTTCGGCTTGGAATCCAAAAAAAATTGACAGATTTTCACAGTTTTTGACTTATTGTATATTTTTTTCTACATTTTGCGCGATAAATCAAACACTATTTTACATAATAATAATAAATAAAACCTGTTTTAGAATGTATAATAGAGCCCTTTCATATGATATTATCCCCTTTGGTATGGTACTTTTCGATCTTGTCCCCCCTTCACCATTTTACCACCGAACCGCAAGACGTCGGGCGAGTTTCCATCCTTATGTCGTCGACATTCCATCTACACGCACAAAACGTTTTGCGTCTTCATTCCTCATACGCATGGCTAAGGTTTGGAATACTCTTCCGCGATCTGTGTTTCCCACCAATTACAATCCGGGTATCTTTAAAACAAGAGTGAATAGGCACCTTCTAGGTAAACGCGTCCCATCTTAGATCACATCATCACTTTCCATCAGGTGTGATTGTGGTCAAGCGCTTACCTATAGTGAATAAAAAAAAAAAAAAAGTTATCTTAGGTTGAAAGTCACCTAAATTTTCTGGAAAACAGTCTAAATGATTACAGAGAAAATGAAACTTAATGCCCATGTTGCACCCAAGTCGCTGGAAGTGCAACATCAGCTGCTGAATGTTTTGAGAGTAGTGAGAACAATATACCGTAACACATGTTATCAGATTTGTTCCTTTGAGCCGAGAAGCCACATGTTCTGATGCTTTTTAGACAATCTAAGATCTCTCATTAAGTGGTCCAAATCATTTTGATTGAATAGTCTAAGTTGAGATGTAAAACATCGTCACTACCTTCTGAAAGTTCTTGAAGTAGATTGGAGGTACTGGGTTGGGGCTGAGGTACAGATTTATCACCAGAAGTCAGAATCGTTCTAATTGTAGACTGCAAGTTACAATAGAGTCGCTTGGAACAATTTTTTTGCTGTTTCTTCTGGTTATATTCACAATGCAGAAATAATAATCATCATGGTGTTTAGATGGTTCGCGCCAAATTATAAGACTATTTTTAGTAAAAGTAGAGTCTATTCTTATTTGCTCATAAACGCACATATAAAAATTTGGAGTCCAGGCCTTGCTGTTAGCTGCTAATGGGTTCTCAAAGTAGCCCGAGTATGCTTGTTTTACAAAGTTAGACACACTTGCACGACATTCTTTAATACGTACTCGCCACCAAATGGTACAAAAATGATTGGAATAACTTGCAGATGTTCTTCTTGATGTTCACCTCGATAAATTTTGGAAATTACTTGTGTGATCTTAATAAAGTGTGAACATACAAAGTGTGAGTATAGTGCAAAATATGGGGGTACCTGTATCTCAAAAACTAGAGCTGCTGTGTAAAAAATTAAAGTAGATCTGAAATCAGCGACGTCAAATTAGTAAGAAACAGTTTCAAAACCTAATAAAACAAAAAAGTTGAATTTTGTATGCCAGTGAAATGATTCGGAATCGGAAGCCACTTTATATATCGCGAAATTTGGAAATGTGGTCAAATTTTCGAAATCCATATTTATCAATGAAAAGCGACATAATTTTGTAAGTAGTACCTACTTACTTCAGTTTACTATTTTTGAACAGTTTCGCAGAGGTACAACAATCGGCCTCATTCAATCAGCCGCCATATTTATAGTAACAGGCAAATAAATACAATTAAGTATTGGAACTACAATACCTATGCTCCTAAATGTATCTTAAAAAACAAGTCTCATTCAGCGTTTCAAGTGCAGAAGAGGAAGTAGACAGACGGATTAACATCAGTTCGAACAAGTACTGGGCACAAAAGGAAAGAATGAAAGGAGCTTACCCAGTACATCTTAAAAGATCCGTTACAGATACATGCATCCTGCCATGCCTCACCTATGCCAGCCAAACATGGGTCCAGACAAAGAATATAAAAAGAAATAGTGACTTGCTAAAGGGCGATGGCAAGGAGCATAACTTAAGGAAAAAATATTCAAAGTGAGAATTGAAGACATAAGAAAAAAGACAAAGCCTACAGACACCTTGAGACATGCTCTAAAACTGAAATGCAAATGGTCATATTGTATCGATTTTTACAGATGAAAGAAGGACAGGAAAAATCTCCCCTTGGCCAGGTCCAGCAGGTAAAAGAAAAATAGGTAGACCGAAGACGCGTTGGTCTAATGCTATTGTGCAAATCGCGAGAGAAAATTAGCTTGATAGTACCAAAGACAGAGAAAAATGGGGATACCCAAGAGGGATCCTTATCCAAGAAAGAAGAATACCAGAATAAATATTTAAAAAAAATCTAAAGAAAAATTAAACCGACTTCAAAAACCACAAACACTAAAAAGTAAAAATAATTTTAGTGATTGTGGTTTTTGAAGTCGGTTTTATTTTTCTTTTGAAAATTTTTTATTTCACAATTTTTAGTGGCCCCACTGTACTATAATATGCCATACCCAGTTAAAACCCTACTGTTTACTAAGATATTACACTGATCGCGAGCAATTTGCTCTTATCCATTGAGGAGTTCCGTTCTCCATCTCGGAAGATATTTATCAGATCTTCATCGAATTTATATGGGACCACCTGCGAAGTATACCCTATCAAACAAAAAAAAATCCAAATCGGTCCAGGCGTCTTTGAGTAATCGGAGAACATACATTAAAAAAAAAGTTACCGAGGAATTCAGAACCTCTTCCTTTTTTTGAAGTCGGTTAAAAATATACTAAGATTTACTAACATGGTGTTATACCACAGAGTAGCGAACAGAGGCAAAGCTTCTAAGAAGCGAACAAAATTTATAACTATTTTGGTAGGGTTGGCACAGAAGGATACAATTTAATAAACAATAGGTATTTGTTCAACAAGATGGCAAAGTTTGTTTTTTGTTGTGATTGCTTAGTTTAAATATCGATCGATAGATCTAAATATCGATTTTGAACGAAATCAGTCACTTTACAAAGAATTATAAATGGTGCCAACTTTTTAAATTTTGGTAACAGTTTCCTATTTTGATCCCAGGGAGCTCTAAATATTGATTTTGAACGAAATCGGTCAATTAACAAAGAATTTCAAAATGGCGTCGACTTTTTTAAATTTTGGTAACAGTTTCCTTTTTTGTGATCCCAGGGAGCTTTAAATATCGATTTTGAACGAAATCGGTCAATTAACAAAGAATTTCAAAATGGCGTCGACTTTTTTAAATTTTGGTAACAGTTTCTTATTTTGTGATCCCAGGGAGCTCTAAATATCGATTTTATACGAAATCGGTCAATTAACAAAGAATTTCAAAATGGCGTCGACTTTTTTAAATTTTGGTAACAGTTTCTTATTTTGTGATCCCAGGGAGCTCTAAATATCAATTTTGAACAAAATCGGTCAATTAACAAAGAATTTCAAAATGGCGTCGACTTTTTTAAATTTTGGTAACAGTTTCCTTTTTTGTGATGCCAGGGAGCTCTAAATATCGATTTTGAACGAAATCGGTCAATTAACAAAGAATTTCAAAATGGCGTCGACTTTTTTAAATTTTGGTAACAGTTTCCTTTTTTGTGATCCCAGGGAGCTCTAAATATAGATTTTGAATCAAATCGGTCAATTAACAAAGAATTTCAAAATGGCGTCGACTTTTTTAAATTTTGGTAACAGTTTCCTTTTTTGTGATGCCAGGGAGCTCTAAATATTGATTTTGAACGAAATCGGTCAATTAACAAAGAATTTCAAAATGGCGTCGACTTTTTTAAATTTTGGTAACAGTTTCCTTTTTTGTGATCCCAGGGAGCTTTAAATATCGATTTTGAACGAAATCGGTCAATTAACAAAGAATTTCAAAATGGCGTCGACTTTTTTAAATTTTGGTAACAGTTTCTTATTTTGTGATGCCAGGGAGCTCTAAATATCGATTTTGTACGAAATCGGTCAATTAACAAAGAATTTCAAAATGGCGTCGACTTTTTTAAATTTTGGTAACAGTTTCTTATTTTGTGATCCCAGGGAGCTCTAAATATCGATTTTGAACGAAATTGGTCAATTAACAAAGAATTTCAAAATGGCGTCGACTTTTTTAAATTTTGGTAACAGTTTCTTATTTTGTGATCCCAGGGAGCTCTAAATATCGATTTTGAACGAAATTGGTCAATTAACAAAGAATTTCAAAATGGCGTCGACTTTTTAAAATTTTGGTAACAGTTTCTTATTTTGTGATCCCAGGGAGCTCTAAATATCGATTTTGAACGAAATCGGTCAATTAACAAAGAATTTCAAAATGGCGTCGACTTTTTTAAATTTTGATAACAGTTTCCTGTTTTGTGATCCCAGGGAGCTCTAAATATCGATTTTGAACGAAATCGGTGAATTGACAAAGAATTACAAAATGGCGTCAACTTTTTTAAATTTTGGTAACAGTTTCTTATTTTGTGATCCCAGGGAGCTCTAAATATCGATTTTGAACGAAATCGGTCAATTAACAAAGAATTTCAAAATGGCGTCGACTTTTTTAAATTTTGGTAACAGTTTCTTATTTTGTGATCCCAGGGAGCTCTAAATATCGATTTTGAACGAAATCGGTCAATTAACAAAGAATTTCAAAATGGCGCCAACTGTTTTAAATTTTGGTAACAATTTCCTGTTTTGTGATCCCAGGGAGCTCTAAATATCGATTTTGAACGAAATCGGTGAATTGACAAAGAATTACAAAATGGCGTCGACTTTTTTAAATTTTGGTAACAGTTTCTTATTTTGTGATCCCAGGGAGCTCTAAATATCGATTTTGAACGAAATTGGTCAATTAACAAAGAATTTCAAAATGGCGTCGACTTTTTTAAATTTTGGTAACAGTTTCTTATTTTGTGATCCCAGGGAGCTCTAAATATCGATTTTGAACGAAATCGGTCAATTAACAAAGAATTTCAAAATGGCGTCGACTTTTTTAAATTTTGGTAACAGTTTCTTATTTTGTGATCCCAGGGAGCTCTAAATATCGATTTTGAACGAAATCGGTCAATTAACAAAGAATTTCAAAATGGCGTCGACTTTTTTAAATTTTGGTAACAGTTTCTTATTTTGTGATCCCAGGGAGCTCTAAATATCGATTTTGAACGGAATCGGTCAATTAACAAAGAATTTCAAAATGGCGCCAACTGTTTTAAATTTTGGTAACAATTTCCTGTTTTGTGATCCTAGGGATCCTCAGATATTGATTTTGAACAAAATCTATGACAGTTCAAAAAAATAGATTTTAAACACTATTTAAATTATTATCATTAACATTAAATTAAATGAAAACACGACGCGCGACGTGTACTGCAGCCCCTGAGCTTGAGCACAGGCCGAACCGGTATAAACCGATTTCTCTCCGTACGCGACGTAGCGCCTGTGCTCACGCACACACGCGCCTCAAGCTTGTAGTAGTGTACCTATCGTAGCGCGCTTGTATGAAGCTTTGACTCTGTTCGCTACTCATGTGGTTATACAACGCAATACCACACTCACAAACACTCGTACAAACATACAGACAAGTATATACTCACACACACTCACACACACACACACACACATGGACGCACACGCACTTTTGAACGGTTTGAACGGAACACGGTTTTGAAATTGAAATTGAAAACAGTGTAAGAATTTGTAAGAAAATATTTAAAAAAGGTATATCAGCCGGTTTTTTATTCCAGCTCTTAATACATGTAAAAACGTCCAATCTGTTCATTTACTCGAGCCTTTACCCTAGTACCTAATTATATCGACCGCCCCATATCAAAACAAAGTAAATGTCATTTTTCCGAAAATCGTTTTATGTCATAAGCCTAACTTTCATAGTATGTCCCGTTGTATTGTAAGGACACCCACATTAAAGTAAAATTAAAAGCTAGTAAGTCGCTTTGACCTCTGTCTTTCTGTCCGTCTGTCCGTCTGTCGTGTCTGTCAAGAAAACCTATAGGGTATTTCCCGTTAACCTAGAATTATGGGCAGGTAGATAGGTCTCAACTCTCATAGCCCAAGTAAAGGAATAAATCTGAAAACAAATTTCGTGATTCTAGATCAACGGGAAGTACTGTATAGGTTTTCTTTACGGACGGACGGACAAACGGACAGACAACAAAGTGATCCTTTAAGAGCTCCGTTTTTCATTTTGAGGTACGGAACCCTAAAAAAGAAAATGATGCAATGTAATGAATAAATGTGTAGGCAAGTCTTCACACTAAAATATTTAAACCCCTTTAATTTAAAAACTGTCATAGCCTAGTGGTTAGAACGTCCGCCTCCTAATCGAAGGTCGGGGGTTCGATCCTGGAATCACGCACTACTAACTTTTCAGTTATGTGCGTTTTAAGCAATTTAATATCACTTGCTTTAACGGCGAAGGAAAACATCGTGAGGAAACCTGCATACCTGCAAGTTTTCCATGTTCTCAAAGGTGTGTGAAGTATGCCATTCCGCATTGGACCAGCGTTGTAGACTATTCTATTCTTTTGAATTTAAGCCGCTTACTAGGTTTTGATTTGAGAAAGCTGGAATGCCAGATTTGACATTAATTGACAAAATTGAGAGACCTAAGCTTGTATAAGAACACAGAAGTGTCATAATTCGTGTTCACTTTGCCTAACGTCTCTCAGAGAGCAGAGAGAGATTTAAACTGTTTCTTATAATCACTGGCCATATTTCAAATGCGAAAGTGTGTTTGTTGGTTTAATATTTAATCACACTGCAACGGAGCAACCAGTCGACGTGGTTTTTTGCATGGATACATTTAAAGACCTAGAGACTGACATCTCTCTCCGCATCGTATTCTTTATTGCTGAGGGTTGTGACCTCTTACCATTATTCCTACATCTAATGGTAGGTTTTCTTGGGATAATAATGTGGTGGATTCAAAGAGCCTACGGAACTCGACTAGAAAAACGAGATTTTGACTCTTAGGTTTAACGGTTATGAATTATTATCAGTGATATAATTTATTAGCGCTGCCAGGTAAAATGACATTTATCTCAGAAAATCAAAGAGTTTCCACGAGATTTTTTCCAAGGTTGCGCTACTAAGTAGAATAATATTATGAAGAGGAAAGGTTTGTTTATTTGTTATCGATAAACTCTGAAACTACTGAACTACTTGCACTAAAGACATAATCATCAACATCAACCGACAGACGTCCACAGTGAATATAGGTCTTTAATAGGGTCTTCCACATGCTACGGGTTTGCGCCGCCTGAATCTTTGCGCTTGCGCTTGACGACAATCATGCTTTAAAGAAAGCAGTGATGAGGTCCAAGTTGGAGCACGCTTACCTAGAAGATGCCTATTCACTCTTGGCTTGCAGGTATCTAAGGTATATATGGCAGGAAACACGGCCCCCGAAATGGCGTTCCAACCTTTAGGCTCTCCCCATTGCCCGCAGCATGAATCTGAGCTTTCTTATGAGACCCATGGTTATATTATGTACATATAATATCTCATAAGAAAGCTCTAACACACAATCCAGCTAAGTAAGTCCAATTTCGAAAAAAGCTAGCTAGCCGACAAATCTAACTCAGGCAGCCTTCGGGAATCTTCGAGATGTCTCTCGTCCAAAATTCCTCAATGCTTGAAGACCAGTCTTTGAATAGTGCATATTGTCAGTGATGAAATATGGATCCGAAATATAGGTCTTTTTTTTGTACACAGGAAATGCCTGACGCATACCCCTCCGTCATGTGGGGCTTGCACCAAACTTGCACTACTACGAAATCCATTTCGGAACACGGCACCCGGGACGAGGCGCGCTATCTCCTAGAAAACATAGGTATAATACCTATTTAGAACACTTACTATCTGTCATCATAATCTATGACAACCTCCGAGTATTTACCTGGTAAAACCGTAACTTTAGAATCAAATTTAGTATATAAGCAGGCTTCATTTAGAAATGAAAAAATCCCTATTTTATTTTTCAACGATTATAAACACAACTTTCATTCAAAAATAATAAGCTTAAATTCATTTTAAATAATATTTTGCGACGAAATGACGCGCGCAGTCCGCCCGTCATGAGAGTCCAGTGGACACTGAATTCCATAGAGCGCCTGCAAGAAAATAAATAGCACAGGAAGTTTTTTGGTTAGTTTTAAATTATTTAAGAAATGAAAAACATTTAGTATAAAACTAACAATTAAAATTGATTGCTAAACCTAAACATATCATTTTCTGGAGGTTGGCTTCAAAGTGTCAAGATGTTAAAGAAAATTTTTACAGAACAAGTTGCGAACAGCAATGTTTTCAACTTGTTTTTTTTTATTTATTGGGATAATGTATACAAAATTAAAAGAAGTACTTATAATCTTCACAAACTGAAGTTTTTAATTGCATGTATTTAATAGCTGTTAATGCTTTAGAAAAATAAACAATTCACTTCAAAGTACAGCATTTTTGCGATTTGTCAAATAGCCATAGTCTTAAGAGGGCTCTCTCCGTCACTCGTTTCATACAATCGTAGTTCCAATTTCATTTGAATATTAAGCAACCAAAGTCCATGAAATTTTGCAGACATATTCTAGAAACTAATATCTATGTCTGTGGTTTTCCAGATTTCTGTTAAAATATTCGGTTTCAAAGTTACGCGGTCTTAAAAAATTTCATACAAATCTTTGAGCCCCTGTAATTTTAAAACTACATATTTTTAGAAAAACCTAAAACACCACAGATACAGATATTAGTTTCTAGATTATGTCTGCAAAATTTCATGGACTTTGGTTGCTTAATATTCAAATGAAATTGGAACTACGATTGTATGAAACGAGTGACGGAGAGAGCCCTGTTAATGCATATCAAACCTGTCACCTGGCACCAATGCAATGGCTTTAATATAAAAATAGGTTGCCTGGCTTTAGTGACCTATAACGAAATTGTTTTCTGTAACTGAATATATAAAGTTTCATAGTTTCAAACAAATTCTATGTACAAACAATAAATTGTATAGAGTTTTATTTACTTTGTACGAATTCCCCAAAGATCCCCTCAGGCTACTTTTCAGAATCCATTCTGTTAACATTAGGTTTATATTTATTCCTCCATTTGAATTCAAATTCAAATTCAAATTCAAAATGTTTTTATTCAATTAGACTTTTACAAGTTCTTTCGAATCGTCAAAAGCATCTACCACTGGTTCGGAATGCCTTTCCTACCGAGAAGAACCAGCAAGAAACTCGGCGGTTGCTCTTTTCAAAGATTTGATATACAATATTATGCCATGTATAAAAGCAATTGAAGTCCTGCGCATTGCTGGAGCGAATCGAAGTTCAAATCCACGCTTTTTTATCATTTACATAATCTTCGATAGTATAATATGCTTTTCTCAAGAGCATATTTTTAATAGATTTTTTGAACCTGTGTAAAGGCAAGTCCAAAATTGACTGAGGAATTTTGTTATAGAAGATTATACCCATTCCCACAAATGACTTTTGGACCTTCCTGAGACGGAGTGTAGGAGTCGCAAGCCTGTTACGGTGTCTAGTCAGCCTGTTGTGTAGATCGCCAACCTTCTTGTAACTAAGAATATTTTGTCTTACAAAAATTATGTTGTTGTAAATATATTGAGAGGCTACGGTAAGGATACCTATTTCCTTAAATTTTTCTCGAAGTGAATCGCGTGGTTTTAAGTTATAAATTGCGCGTATTGCCCTTTTTTGTAATACAAAAATTCTCCCAATATCTGCCGCTCTACCCCATATTAAGATTCCATAAGACATAATACTATGAAAATAAGCAAAATATACTATCTTTGCGGTCTCCACGTCAGTTAATTGTCGAATCTTTCTAACCGCGTAAGCAGCAGAGCTTAGTTTGCCAGCAAGAGTTGATATATGGGTGCCCCATTGCAGCTTCGCATCTAAGGTTATCCCCAAAAATGTAGTAGTCTCTTCTATTTTCAAAATATCATTATTTATCATTAAATTAATGTTACTTGTGTTCTTGGTATTGGGCAGTGCGAATTCAATACACTTAGTTTTTTTTGCATTTAAAAGTAGATTATTTACAGTAAACCAGTGAGTTACCTGAGATATGGCACCATTTATATCGTCAAAATTGTCCTTATTTCTATCGACTTTAAAAATCAAAGACGTATCGTCAGCAAATAGTACGATATCGCAAATATTTTGGACTACATATGGTAAATCGTTTATGTATACTAAGAACATGAAAGGACCTAGAATAGAGCCTTGAGGAACACCCATTAGTGAGGCTGATCCGGATGACTTCACATCATTCACACATACTGTTTGAATACGATCACTAAGATAGGACGCAATGAGACCAAGCGCAGTGTCTTTGATTCCATAGTGGCTCAATTTAACTAAAAGAGTCTCGTGCTCAACGCAATCAAATGCTGCACAGACCCTATGATTTGCTGTAAAGAAAAAGTTTACGTATTGTGTTGGTATTTGCTTAAACATAGCTATTTGGTGAGTAAGTACTTAATTAAACTAAGGAATTCCTTACAACTAAACTTTTAAAATAGTAAATAAGTCATAAAGTACAACCTAAGTTTACATTTGCTAGGAACAATTTATCAAAGTTCTTTAATAATAATTAATTACTTAGCGTTAGTGAAGCGTGTACAGTGCGTAAGTCAAAAAGTCTACTCTACGGCAGAGCAATAAAACTGTGTAAAATATTCGTTAGCAACCCTTGATGTACATTACTATGAAAAAGGATTTAAAATAAAGTTATTGACGAAATAAAATACGCTAATAAGATTCTGATGGATCCAATGAAAGCGGGCGAATATCTTCATCGAATGGCAAACCTTAACGCCTAAAATGACTTACGCACTGTTAGAACTTCACTGACGATAGGTATATTCTAAGGTACGAGAGGCCAGCGCTTCCTCGTACCCTGAAATGTGCTAGAGCTAGACGTTTACATTGCCTCTCCCTCCACTCGTCGCTTCGCCAATATTTGCACAGCCGAGGATAGCATTAAGCACTTACCCAGGCGGATGTTATGTCATTGCGAATAAATAACACGCAGATAGATGAACGTCCAAATAAAAATTCGACGTAATAAGTCAAATAATTTTCCGTGATTTTTTGGTCTACTAAATAATTAAATAGGTACCGGTGCGTCTTTGTAAACGTGACATAAAATTATAACTACTGTTAAGTAATAACAAAGGACTGATTGACTTCATATTTAAAGTCAAATTGTTAGGCTGGTTGTAGAAAGTTGAGATTTTGTGTGTTGGTCTTTCTACATGTTTGCTTACAAGAAAGGATCTTGAGAATCCCCAAAGGCACTTTAAAACGCGTACGAAGTTGCTGGAAATAGCTAGTTATGTATGTATAAGCAAGGCGCGATGGAGCCGTGTCTAAGGCTAGGAACTGTCTGAACTCTGAAGTCACTCACTTTGCATAGCACACATAGATATATAATAGAGGTAACTAACACTTTAGCCTGATGACACTTTTTTAGTGTTCCATACTTCATAAAACAAGGTACGCTTATAGTCTCGTCCAGTCCTTCTGTTTTCCTTTGTGTGTCACAGCAATTTTCAAAATAAGCCATAAAAGCTGTAAGATTAAATTTATTCCAGTTATAGAAATCTGTTACAGCTACACAGAGGCATAGGTATTCAGATTGTGAAATTCTTTTTTTGACTAAGTAGTTAGTA
The DNA here is from genome assembly GCF_905333055.1 of Maniola jurtina. Taxonomy (NCBI): domain Eukaryota; kingdom Metazoa; phylum Arthropoda; class Insecta; order Lepidoptera; family Nymphalidae; genus Maniola; species Maniola jurtina. The sequence goes on from NC_060033.1 coordinate 8,553,083, forward strand.
TACTCCTTCAAATGACATCAATTGTACAGGTATTTTAAAATCATTATAAGTTTTCTTGAAGTTTTTCGAAAAAATATTCTGTTTATGTAATAATGAGCCCTTAAGTAGCAATTTTACGACTCGAATATTCCAGCCTCCAATTCCTAAACGACCTACGATTGCCATCTCGACCTGTTGCGTACTATGCTATAAGAATTACAACAATACTGTTATAGTTATACTAAAGTTTAGTGAGTAACTTTAAAAAGCTGCACGCATAACTTGTAGACCTACGTAGACCTACGGCAATCGATATAATTTGGACAATAGGTGTAAATTGTTGGGTACATGTACACCTGTGTACCTGCACCTGGTGATTTGGATTGTTTGACGAACCTACTAATGACTTTAAATATTATTAATGGTATAGCCCTGTTTTTTTGTATGCGGGGCGGTAAAAGAAAACAGTGATAATGAATGATAATAATTTTGAATATAATTACTCTTTTTGGAATATTATAATATGTGTCTTTCATCTCTAATTATTATCTACATATTCTCTACATAATATTATAAAATAAAACAAAGTCCCCGAAAGGCTGCCCGCCTTCTGTCCCTATGTACCCTTAGTTCTTTTAAACTACGCAAATGATTTTAATGCGATTTTCATCAATAGATAGAATAATTCAAGAGGAAGGTACTATATAGCGGAGCTTGTTCGGTTAATATTGCGAATGTGGCGATTCATCAAACGCTTGACACTGACGGATTACAGGCCGTGGATCTGTTGTGGTCGTGGTGTCTGCGGAAATTATTTCATCACAGGGTACTACTTAAGTGTGTCCAGGATTAGTTATAACTATAAGCTTGCCAAACTACTCTCGATGGCAAGTAAAGATAAGTACTTATTGTACAATCAACGTTTGAAATTATTGTACCTATAACTGTGTACCGTGAAAATAAATCAGAAATGCGCGACTTATTTCTTAACTGATTGATTGCAGTTTTCCGCAATCGACCAGCTTTTAAACTTAATTTTTAATCCAAAAACATTCGCAAAGTTGGGCTGGCCGCAGACGGCGAGGACGCGGGGGACAAAAATGGATCACTATGACTTAACTGTAGTGCGCGACAGGTTGAGATGGCAACCGGGGTGGGGACGCCCCGCACAGCCCGCATGCTAACCCGCTGCGGGTGAGCGCCGGTGACGTGCGGGTGTGCGGAGCGTCCCCCCGCCTCATACCCCGATCTACCATCTCAACCTGTCACGTACTATAACTGTGTCGAATAACTCACACGATAGATTAATAGTACGCCTAAACATCGTAGTAAAAGATGAGCGATTTTTGTCCTCCGCGTTTAACAGTCCGTCGTCTGCGCAGGCCCTTAGACATGGTTGTAATGGATCTGTGCTTTATCTTGCATAGCTTCAAACTTGTGTTCAAACTATCTTGATGTAGACTACTGTTGTCGCAGCAGAAGTGACTGACCCGCGCGAAGGGATTAAACGGGAAGTGTTAGCAAGCTTCTGTTAGCCATACCTACTGGATGGACTATTTAGAAAACAGAACGCTACCCCCTAAAACAAGTATTCTTTACTTATTCGTCAGTTTTAATAGTAGAGACTAGAGATACTAAAATGGGCCCTTAGCATAACCTCGAAATATTCACATAGGCATAGCAACGAGTTGTCGGGTAGGTGCTAACAGTTTTCTTTAAGCAGTAGTGGGCGTGGCCAGTCACGTTATACTTGCCGTCACTGAGCGCATAGCATTGTAAAATGATAACATCACGGGTGCTTAAACAGCCTAGCGATGCCTGAACGTCTTCTTTGTCCAGTGAAGTATTTTTGTGAGCCTTTGTCAGCCCAAAGAGACCTTCCAAATTATAATTTATCATCATTATTTTCAACCCATCGCTGGCTCACTAAGTCACTACCGAGTACGGGCGTTTGTGCACACGCGTAGTGTACGTTTTGTACTTTGAATCGTATTTTTACGAAAACGCATACGAACGAGTGCTCAAACGCCCTACGGGTCACTCAAAATGAGAAGGGTTTGGCCAAAGTCTAGCACGCTGGCCAAGTGCGAATTGGCAGATTTCGCACACCTTTGAGAATATAAGGAGAACTTGCAGGTGTTTTCCTTCACTGAATATCAAATTATAATAACAAACGCCAGGCTGCGGCTTCACTCGAAGAAAATTTAAATTATTCTCTTCATCCCTTATAGTCTGTTGGAATTTCGAAAAGTCCGGCTGAATTCTGCGTCTTGAGTGAAGGCGCAAAGCGCAGGCGGAGTGAACGGCGCATTCAACAAATGTTTGACACGTTTGAGCTTATCCGGATTGCTCTGCAATCCGCCACACGCCGTGCGCCGTCACTCAGGACGCACACTAAGGTTGAAATCTATAAAGCGCACTTTGACTTGGCTCTACTAAAGACACTGTTAAAACGAGACAGCGTTATATTGCTGATATAAATCTATCGCGTTTTAACTCTATCTTAAGCCTGAGCAAAGTCAAAGTACGCTCAATAGATCTTAGCATAAGTGTCAAGACAGACGGGCTGCATTTGGACGGCAAGCCGATTGCAAAATTGCATTTGGGTTGCAGTTTTATTGATGTTGACACGACTGCATCGCAACTGCAGACCGACTGCGCAGTCCGCGTGCAGCTCACAGGCAATACCTGTAATAGCACTGCTTCAACTGCCTAGATCCTTGTTCCTTGTCTACACAAGTGTAAATTAAAATTTTATAACACCCCCGACAAGTGAAGGTTACATTAACTTGAAAAGAGCTGATAACTTTCAAACAGCTGAACTGATTTTCTTGGATTTAGCTAAGAACACTCTCGATAAAGCCACCTTTCAGAAAAAATAAATTAACTATTAAGTATACGTAAGTAGTATATTATCGTATATTAACCATTAAGTATACGTAAGTAGTATCGTATATAAAATTTTCGGCCGTGAAATGTGCTAATTATAAGATTCTTAGCAAAACTAGCCTTATTTTATTACTAACTGTTTTGGTAGTGGGCTGGTATGGGCAGGAAGCCTTATATAGGAGGCTGGATATAATTTCTGTTAATATGACTGTACCAAATACCGATTTCAATTTTTTTGGTTCTTAAAAGTCTATGTCATGGATAAACAACTGATCATCTGGGAACACCTGTACCTACCGACGAACACTTCTCGTTTTCCGGATCATATTACCTATACATCTATCTAAATAAAAATTCGTACAACGGTATTCGACACCGTTTATGCCAAATATGTGGGGCTGTAGGCTTCTGATGGACATCGCACTTTCTCCATTTTCGCAAGCCATGGTGCTATAAATTGAATATACCTACGCCCTGATTTCCAAATTGATACGTATTTATATATGTATTATTTTCACATATGAATAGGTACCCATCATAAATTTTTATGTTAAATCTAAGCTTAAACATTCGGGCAGACCAGTTGACTGTCACAATTTTTTTGAAACGTTCGTACACAGAATTTTTCGAGATGAGTAGCTCGATTCCGTAAAATCTGTATCAATCATTATTACAATCGCAATTGTTATTGGCTAAAATGCTATTGCAACAATGCATTATAGCCAATAGTGAGCGAGCGTCAACCAATCAGAGGTGATTGCGATCGTGACATTGTAGCTATCATTCTACTGCAATAGAGCTACAATGTGACTTTGTCGTGCTGTGGCAGTCATGGCGCGGTACGCTTATATGCCATGCGCTTTGTATGACCAGGCCTAAAGACGTAATTCGAGTATTGCATTTTTGCATGCCAGCTCAATAGATAACCACTAAGTAATAGTAGAAGGCCTTTGTCCTCGAATCAGATGTAACCCGTGATAATTCCTTTGGTCGGAGCAGAGGCAAAACAAGGCTTGTGTCGCTTCACGGTAAGCGATTGACCTATCTCCAACAGAAAGATTATACTATGTACTTATTTATTAAACCCCGACCCAAAAAGAGGGGTGTTATAAGTTTGACGTGTGTATCTGTGTATCTGTCTGTGGCATCGTAGCTCCTAAACTTATGAACCGATTTTGATTTAGTTGTTTTTGTTTGAAAGGTGGCTTGATCGATAGTGTTCTTAGCTATAAACTAAGAAAATCGGTTCAGCCGTTTGAAAGTTATCAGCTCTTTTCTATTTACTGTAACCTTCACTTGTCGGGGGTGTTATAAATTTTTAATTTACACTTGTATATTATGCAGATGTATTATGATTGTTTCCGGGCGAAAAAATATCCCTCAGTTAAAACAATATCTAAAATAAATCAATAAGCAATCACATCGGACCTGCGTAGTTTTGTAGCGGCAGTTGAAATTTGGGTCATCGAATAAAATTGAATCGCGGTTATATTTTGTATCGATGCAAGCTGGAACCGCGGGTGGCTCGTGTATTTTAATTGAAATCGATTTTGCGGTACTGCCGACCGAAAGTAATAATTAGAAATTGTTGAAATATATTCCTCTAAAATTGTAAAAAAATTTAGAATCTGAATACTCACTGGATTGGCCTTTTTATTATGAAAATCATGAACGATTAACCATATCACACAATTTTTTTATAGGTATTCCGTATTACTGGAACAAAAGATTGCTAGGTACCGTTAGAGCTTATTCGCTAAGACTCGACAAGCACTCTCCTGAGTTTCCTCTATGCGTCTGTTTTATATTATGTACCACTTTCTGGTGAAATAGCTACGATTATGCTAGAGAACCAGCCGTCTGTGGCGGAACTTAGTAATATACGATTAATTTACGTTCATAATGTTACTATAATATTATGTACTAGGGGATGCCCGCGGCTTCGCCCGCGTGGATTCATTAAAATCGGTTCAACGGTTGGGCCGTGAAAACGTAGCAGACAGACAGACATACTTTCGCATGTATAATATTAGTATGGATAATTTTTAAATTTTAATGGCCCGTTTTCACCTACGTCTGTCCTTATCCTCCCATCGGTTCCTCGTTTCTTAAATAATGTGGCCTAAGTAAGATCAATTTTGGATAATAAGTTTATGGTATGGATAAAATACTTACTAGTTTATCATACAAAAGATTAGATTACGATTTAATTAATAGATAGGTAGCTACTTTCAATCGACATCTGGGATTTCCGCCACTAAAATGTAGCAAATAAACTTTTCTTTTCAAATTGAGCTGGTTAGGGCAAACATTTTTAACGTGAGTTTGTCAGTACTCAGCGAAGTTGATGGAATTCTTACTATTACACAATTGTAAAGAACTTGTGATTTTTTATTAAACGATCTTTGTATGGATTCAGTTACTTTTGGATAAAAGTCGACATTATTCCATTCTTTAATCAGAGGAATTGGTTTTAATATTATTTTATTTAGTACCATCTGAAACCCCGTCTTCGCGGAAAAATATTGATCCTGCTTTATAAATAACTAGGCGATGCTCGCGATTTCGTAAGCGTGGATTTAGGTTTTTGAAAATGCCGTGGGAGCTCTTTGGTTTTCTGGGATGAAAGGCCTGTCACTGTCCAGGTCTTTAGTTATACCTATTCAAAAAATCACGGCGATCCATTGATCCGTTGCGACACGATTGAAGGACAAACCATTAAACCCACAACAAACAAACATATTCTCGCACTTATAATATGGTTAATGTAAATAATAACTGCACATTATTTGATTGACACTGATGTTTTATGTACAGTTTCGTCATTTAGCAGATTATCGACAACTCAGCAGCAGTTAATATTAATCGCCAAAATAAAAAAAATGATAGCCGACTTCGGTATCGCGATATAGGGCAGTAAACATAAACAATTTTATGAGAGTTAGGTACACGCTTTACGGACGAAATATTTTTATCGACTGATGGTCTCGATTGATGTTGTTTTCAGCTAAAGTTTAGATCCCATTCTTACACGGAGCGACGCGCATAAAACCCGTTTTCAACGCCGACGCAACTTATCGCTTTAGCACATACATTTTCTATGGCCGTATGGACACGGAAGAAACTTTGCGAAAACGCGATGGCAATGCCACGTACGGCGTATCGCAGTCCGCAACCTATCTTGCTGTTTTTAGTTTAGACTTTAGTTTGTAACGATGGGGCTGAGGTCACCTATATGTGTAAGCATCTAAAAATCTGATTAAAAGAAACCTATCTTGCACGACTCTCAGCCAATGCTAGTAACTCGCCCGTTACCAAGTACCAAAACAACTTTTCGTAGAGAGTGAACTAAAGTCGATAAGACACGAGCAAAAATATGACAATGTTCAGAAAGTAGAAAATCATTCATGCTTTCACGACTAAGTATAGGCTTTTGGATTATGCACGAAATTAAGAATTTATTTGTTGAAAACTCTTAGGATCAAGTATGAAAACTAGGTGGGTACTGGGTACTTATATTGAAAAGATGATGTTAATCTATTGCTCTGTTGCGGCGTTATTTAGCGACAAATGCGTTAAAAATAGCATGCTATCCCACGGGAACTGTTTGTTCTACCGGGACGAAAGATAGCTTGTATCACTCTCCAGGTCGTCAACTATACCACTTCGTTGCGACCTGATTGAAGGACAATCCAACAAACAAACACACTTTCGCATATATAATATGGGTCGGGATTACGTCTTCTTCACCTCTATACGCCATACATTTTAATGAATTCCAAACAGTCAGAAGACGGTTTGTTCATGTGCCCAGGGAACGTTTGGTGTCCATCGACCACGCCCACAATATAATTAGCCTTCGCTTGCCTTCTCTGCTCGGTCTGTGCGTGGTATAAGACTTGATATCCAATAGAGTTCACATACATTTAGGGATACTACTTAGTACCTGTACTATATATTCTGTGATACTGCGACGATTTCAGATTTTTTAAATAATATGAATGCGGCCATTATTTCGTCTCATCGACTTTTTTTTTAAAAATTTATATATAAAAACGTGGTAGATTTTTTTTGTAAGGAATATAAGGAGTTGTAAAAGACTCCTTGCTTGGTGGTCGCTCTGGCGGGTTTTCTTTCCAACATAGAACCCGACTTTTTATATAAAAGATCCCGTTTATTTGTGTCCCTTGTAAGTACATACACCGATATTTTCTCAGCGGAATGGTTTCCAGCGAAATTGGTTTTCTTGGTAAACTCCTTGAGAGTTTTACAACGTTTTTAAACGTCTAGAGTTCGTTTTTATTTTATTTCGCAACTCCGGCGGTTTGTGTGTTGAACAATTTTGTGTTTTGGGCTTCGGCGTACTTACCTACTTACTTAATTAGTATAAAAAAGGTATCGCTGTTTCTACGAACATTTTATATTTTGGAGGAATAAATTTGACCGTTAACTTAGCAACATTTTGCTCGTTTTTGCTTTATCCTAAGTAATGAAACCTTGAGCCAAAATGCTTTTTACTGTAAAGTTCGGCTCACTTCATCGAAATTCCTTATCCAATAACTGTTAAGTACTTATAAACGACGCGACGGTTTCTAATATTTTTGACTATGATTAATTCAATATCCAGCTTCTTGGTTCAGGCTAGGTAGTTATAGCTTAGCGAACACGACAACCCAAGAGATAATGACAATACCTAGCTAGGTACATAGGTAAATTATTCATTTGTAGTCAAGTCGTTAAAAGACTACTGTATGGTAAGTACCTAGTTATTCGATAATATTTCGAGCTATAAAGTTTTTTTAACTAATTAACTATTTAGTAGTAGTAATCTGTCTCGATACGTTATATTAGTGAACAAAGGTGACTAGTAAAAAGTTTTTTTATATTTTGTCATCAATTGTATAATTATTTTTTTTTGACAAATGACAAGGACAATATTATCGACAGATTACAGATAGGTTACTTATTAATTTCAAGCCTTTAGTCGATATCTGTATGTAGGTACATAAAATAAGAGATAATAGTTGATAGGTGATTGCAGATTAGAGTAGGTTGTTATTGAAATGGGCATATTAAGGCGCCACTGACGCATAAGCAAATACAAGCAATGTTTGCGCATATTAAGTTATTTATGAACAGCACATGGCTGTGATAACGTTCAAATGTAAGGAAATAGGTATCAGCATCAAATGCGTTGTGCTTTTATTGAACGTTAGGGACGTGTTTTAGCTAAATGTAACTAAGAGGTAAAACGTTATAATAATAACTACAAGTGGAAGCATTGCATTTTGCAATTGATTTCAAACCGATAAATTCCTACTTATATATAATAACACTTCACTTGGTTTTAGGTAGAGGGTGTCGAATTACTTATTGATCTGAAAAGTGCATCCCGCATCCATCTTGGCCTACTGATTTCAAATCTGAACTCATTTCTAAGTAAAACGGTCAGTAATTGTACTGAAATTGAGTCCAAAATTCATGATTTTGAACATTGAATACAAACTTGAACTCATTTCGAAACCAAACAGCCGAAAACTGTACTGAAATTGAGTTCAGAGGTCATGATTTCATTTCGCGCAATTACACCGTTTGTTCCTCAGCTCCTTGTTTACGAATAACTGGAACTCTATGGAGCAGCCGCGATATTTTTGCAAATATAGGTACCTACGAGTAGGTCACGCCGCATCAAACATCCTACATGTAAATGAAATTCGCATCTCACGTTTTGTAGCCCTTTCGAATCTGTATTTAACCTAAACTGTGTCTGCATTCTGCGTAAGTTCGAATGATATTGAACATCAATTTATAGGTATAAGTATGTACCTTTAGCTATTTATACATACGCGAGTGTGCTGCGTGACATCCGTCAATGAAATCAATAAGATTGATTGGCGAATAGCTAAATGTATAACATGAACTAGGTGCCTAACTACAGTGGGGTTCACATTGATGTATCCCCATCTTGAACAGTTACCTGAGCGATATTCCAATTATTACCGTACATGCATGATATAATGCATGAATTTTGAGAATGCGCTTCCCATATTTGCTCTTTGTGTCAACTGTCATGTCAAAAGTATGGTTCACTTCAGATTAGGGACTAAAATAATAGGTACTTTTGACATGAGAGTTGATATGGGAAGTGTGCTCTCAAAATGTACCTATGCACTTTTTTACGTGTTAAAAAATTTAGGAGCGATTAACATTAAACTTTTTATCGACACTGACAGCGTAGATTTATAATTAAATGCTTTTGTGTATTCCATTTTATTTTACACTTTTGACTTTAATCAGGGAGGCATGGCAGCCGTACTCTCTGTACATAGATACATGTACTTGGAAATAACCGTGATATATGCGGCGTGTAGATACATAGGCTATTCGTATGATTGATTCGCACATAAGCATACGCTACGCACGAATGTAAATAAAAATACGTCCCTACTGCGGGGCTGACGTTGATATATTCCCGGTTTAATGTGCCAAGTGGACTTCTTATGTAGGTACCTACCCATAATTATATATGTATAATTTTACATAATATTTACAATACTACTCGCGCGCCACCTTATTGTACGTTGATTGCACTATGCAACTATCCCGTAAGCCTCAACAGCAAAAAAAAATTTCAACGAAGTGCGAATCTCGATAGCTCAACGGTTATAGGAGCGGACTGAAAACCGAAAGTTCGCCGGTTCAAACCCCACCCGTTGCACTATTGTCGTACCTACTCCTAGCACAAGCTTTACGCTTAATTGGAGGGGAAACGGGAATATTAGTCAGCATAATAAACTTGGCTAATATTCTTATTTAAAAAAAAAGAACACATATCTAGGTGACGTACAGATATACATACCTACGGACAGTTATTAATTGTTATATTGATAAAATTGATAATATTTCTACGTTTTCCGAATCGAAACTGTAGGTAGGTACTTATTAAGAATATAAATCAATAAATAATAGTTAATCGTACATAAATATCAAAATTAGCATTACTAATCAATGAGCTTGTGCGGAGTCATACCATTTACTTAATTAAATATTTTGCAGCTGATGTTGTTTAAAATTCTTTTAAATTATCTAAAAAATATATTACTTTATGTTAATACCTACCGAAATAGTATCTCCTTTATTAGTTATTCATTGACCACTCACATAGAGTCTTATCAAATTAATTTGAACTCTAACTTGTTTAGATATAAATCACATAATGTTAAAATTGAAAGTCATTTACCGCAAGCCGGCCACGCATTTATCTTGACTATAATATCGATAGAAATGAAACCTTAAAGCAACGTTGGTAACGCTGTAAATGGTTTGTTAAGAAAATACGCCCATAACAATTCATTTATTTTTAACACGAACTATTGCCAGTCTTGTTGTAAGGTATTAGAGTTTAAAACAAATTGATGGGATTTAGTGGTCTTTATCTCGTTATTATTGGCTGATAGCCCATGACCTACGACATGGCAGATGCCGAAGCGCATCGCAAGTTAATCTCATGTCATCAACATTGAGGACGTGGTGACGTGACTGCGATCACAACTAATATTTTTACCCGTTTGGAATCGGTTGTCGGTACTTTGATACGAATAGCAATCTTGCACAAGGACACTAAACATTGACTTATTTAATTTTTTTTTAATGTTGTTACTCTTTGGCACCCGCATTATGCTCTTGCCAAACAACGATGGATTGCAGAAGTTTGTACATGTTGTAAAAGTTGTCTTCCTCATGTCACATGTCACTCCTCCCGCATGAGCCTACTCAGTTATGCGCTATGCCTGTAGTTATTAGTGTATTTACTAACTAAATGGACAGAATACAGACGACATCAAACGAGTCTTCGGGAATCGCTGGATTCAGGCGGCACAAAACCGTTGTGTGTGGTCCAGCATTGGGACGTCTATCGGTTGAAGACGATGAGGTCAATGATAGTATTGGAATAGTTATTTGTTATGAGAGACTCTGGGGGTGACCTGTGGAGAGGCTGCAAAGTTGTTATTTTGTCGCGAGAGTTTGTATTGAATTCCGATCTAACGGGATTCTAAGGTTGAACCATGAGCGAAGCGAGTAAAAATAAAAATAAAGTGTTCCAACGGTTCACTTAATACCTACTTATAATAGTAAAGACTGTAATGACGAATCGCGTTTCTGAACGTTTCATTATGTGGTATTTTTAGTAGAAAGAAAAAATATATGTAAGTACGCCAACCATAGACCACAAGTTCGTCACGTTCGAATTTCAACTCGTACTTTGCACGCTAGCGAGCAAAATTACAACTTGCCACGCAGATTTCAAAAGACAAAGAAATCCTTTCCGAGTAAGTGAGATGAAAAATATGTTAAAAATCAAAGCTAACCGCGGCTCCAGTCTGTCTCTTATAACAGGATACACATCCCAATGATAATGTAAATCCGGTCCAAATTGTAACAATGCTCTTTGACGTATATATTTTAGTAGGCATTTCCGCAGTTACTTTACTGTTTACCAACGTCCTACTTAGCGCCTACTCAAATATATTTAAAAATTAATGTTTGTCTGTCTTTAAGTTCGTCACCATTTTAGATTAGGTACCTAAACAAAAAAAAAAAAAATTAATGAGCATGAATTTCGATAAAAAACCAAAATATATTTTCCCTCCCGAAACTGAAACCCAAAGAATGGACCGGCGAGTTGACCGACTCAAGCTCTTTAAGTCGTCAGTGTGGATCTAGGTGAATCTTAACTCGTTAAAAAAAGTAGTCTATTATACCCGTCTCCGGTATGCAAGCCTCTGTACCAAACAGATGATGTTCGCAACTTTGTCCACGTAGATTTAGATTTTTAAGAATCCCCGTGGGATCTATGATTTCCCGGCAAAAAAAGTTGCCTTAAATACTAAGTATGTCTTTTCTTGGGATACAAGCTATCTTTGTACCTTTCGGCGAAAATGCTTTAACAGATGGACCGCGTAAAGCTACCAGACAGACATACTTTGGCATTTATAATATGGAAGTACCTTATGGGTTATTTATCTGCCCCATATAATATGATGCGCTTAAAACATTTGCACCGTCGTCGTCGCGTCGCGTTGCGCCGCGCTGCCGCCGCGCCGCACCGCGCCGCCTGTCGGCCGAGTGTAGCGACCCCGTATTAAAAGTGTATTGACAAAAATAATATTCCGCCAACGTTTTCCGTATAGGCGAGGTGGATTTTGTACAGAGTAGTATTATTGCAGAGGTTTTTACTAATTTTATTGCCTTATCTGTAACAAATAGAATGTATGTACTATGTACCTACTAGTTAACTATCACAAAAGCACTGCCTCCAGATAGCAGCCGCAATGTATCTTCGAGTGTGCTGTAACTGAAAGATTGTTCAGAAACAAGGCAGCGTGGTTTCCTAGCGAGCAGGGTTTGACACCATAACGTCTACTCGATAGATAACTCGGGCCAAATCACTGGACGGAGTGAGAGCTTAAAAATGCGTGAAAAAAAAACGTGCATTTTCTTTACCAATATTACCTAACCGCTTATTAATTATCATACTGATAACATGTAAATCTTTAATGTCTATCGATTTTACGAAAAAAAATTGTATTGCGTATGAAATGAAAATTCTGGATCTATTACGTTTACTTTTAAATTATTATTTTCACTTTCCTACTAAATTCCTAGTCAGACCAATGTGACGGTAACGCTTTCATACCCATAGACCCTTAACTCCGTAAAGATGACCTACTTACTGTATTTAACATAAATAAATAAACAAATAAATAAATCTTTATTATCTTAGCAGAACATTATTTACAGACTTTGGTGTGAGGCCCTGCCTCCTGATGAAGTGAAAACTGTGTTTCAGGAGGCAGTGTCTTCCCATAATATAGTGTACAGCACAATATAATATAACCACTTATAATAATTAAATTAAATAAAAGAGTACTTCTAAGACACGTACTCTTGCCTATACGGTATAAATGCATGATCATTATTTTCTCATATTATCATTCACTTGCATTAAAACAAAGAGCAAAAGTTATTAAATCAGAATTTATAGCTTTTTTAGTTAATCAATAAAGAGGTTGACCTCGATCTTGTAAACGGATGTCTAAGCTCTATAAAAATACACGAATAGTTGTGTTACACGCCAAGTTGAGAGAAGCACGCTAGTTTTAGTGCATTTCAATTTATTTTTAAGACTAGCTTATATTTTTTGATTTCTAAGACTTTGACCGTGTGGCACACCGTAATACACTAAAATCCTATTTTACCTCCTTAAGGTTTAGATCAAAAATCCTTTCTTAGCGGTTGTCTAGGTCATAATAGCTATGTTTGCTTTTCAGCCCGATGTGTCCAGTAGTTTGAGCTGTTCCTTGATTGATTAGATTAGTCAGTCACAATTTCGTTTTATATACCTACTTACATTTAGATTTGTAAGATGCAATGTCGTAAATTTCATTCAGTCCATTTGGAGGAAAATCAATTAATTCATCTATTTAAGGTTCATTAGTGTTCTCTGTTATCGAATTGCTCTGTGCCGATGGGATAACCATTCGTGCTTCGACAGAAGGGTGGGGCCACACTGTACACAGAGTTTACTTCGTCGCCTAAAGCTAGAGATGCCATACAAAGTTTTGGAAAGTTGGGACTTGTTGTTTTTTGCAAACTTTGAATGTAACTACGGCTACCTTTCCCAACCCGCGGCTAGCAAAACTTAGCAGTCATAGGCTCTCATGTCCGGTTATTCCCACGAGTTATTCTTATTCCATTAAATGCAAATATGATATCCAATCGGCAAAGGATACTCTAACGCGTAAGTTAATTTCGCCTGCTCGCCTTTTTTTTTGTGAAGAAATCCTCATGGATAACACCGCGCCCGAGGAGGCACGGAGGTTATGTCGGACTCCTACCGACTTAAACCCCACGATGTTCCACGCATCGCCTGGTGGCTGGGCTACGGGCCCAAACAAGTTCGCGAAACCCAGCCAGCGGCGCCTGCTAAAGACCCTCAGGGAACCAATATAGTCCCTACAGACCGTCTTAGGCGCTCCACGAACACAAAGGTTGCGCCTCCCGACTCGAGGACTGGTAGTCTGCCCCAACTTTAATGTTATGTCACTGAAACTGGTATAATAGTTTCTTGTTTACGAAACCCTAAAAACAAACGTGTCCAAAGAAATTTTAATAACTGGTGATCCTCCCATAGTCCATGTTTGATCTCTGCCATTCGTATTTACGTTTCCGCGACATTCGAATATTGATGCCCATTATATTTCGACTCGAAAATAAAATACTTTCGCTTCATCTGTTTTCGTTTGTTTCGTTTCGATAATAAAATCATAAAAACCTATTGATTGCATGTAGATAGAGAGAGGTACTTCGTTTATTTATTCAGGTTTACTCGTTGATTGGGAAGTGTTAAATGGCAAAATGTTCACTGACAATATTGCAGAAGCTCGGGCATGTCACTTGGTTAAGAAGCGGCTCTTCAGCTTAGCCATCTACAATTTTTTATTTTTATAATTTTCTTTTTTTACGGTTCCGTACCCAAAGGATAAAAACGGAGCCCTATTAATGTCACTTTGCTGTCTGGTTGTCTGTCCGTCCGTCCGTCTGTCTGAAACGTGTCACAGGTCTGTAGCTCGTAGGCTAAATGAGTTACAAACCTGAAATTTTGGTATTTGGTGTAGAACGTTGACCTAAAACCCAATATTGAATTTAGAACTCAATTAAATTATTTTTGAGGGCGACATGAAAAAGGAGCCAAAAAAAAATTACCCTAGCATGTGGGGTATCATTGTTTAGAGCTCATTCAGTATAGTGCGAATATATTTCAATTTTTTTTGTAGTCGATTATGGTAGAAAAGTTACCGACCACCCGTCCTTTATTTATTAGTCACCTCATTCCGATTTGTGTCACTTTTGTCGAGCTGGAGATGTAACTTGATAAATTATCTCAGCCAGAGTGTTGGCTGCAATTATGAATGAATTCGTAGGTATTCAGAGTGCGGTGGCGGACGAGAGCGAAACCGGCTAGAACCGGATTGCATCAATCATTACGCAACTAGAAATGGGAACTTAGTTGCTAACTCGGACATTTATAGATGAAGAGGTTTGTATGTACAGTATACATAATATTACGTGCACCGCGGCGGCGGCGGCGGCGAGGCGTATTATTTGTGTGCGATTTGTTTCAAGGCGAAGGTGTCTTACTAACATAAATGGCTCTTCTTCGACCTTACTCAACAAAAATATATTTATCGATGAGTCTACGTATACAGCCTATACTTTATAGGTAACAGGTTCGGTTTTGCGGTTGGACTTTTCTCGTTCTGATATTTAACGTTCATATCTTCGTAGCTACGTCACAAAAAATAATTTAGACTTGTTCGTCACAAAAGATAGGTATAAGCCGTCTATAAGCTCTACACTGCAAGCTAGATTACCAAAGCCTACATTAACATCGGCATATATTGTTTTAGCCATAACAAGCAATATCCCCACCTGTTCCTACAGCAATAAAGTCCTTTGTTCCTCACATTCAACATGACACCTCTAAAGCCTGCAATTGGCGGTACAAGTATATATCTATCTATTCCAATCTCTGTCCGTCTGTCGTTTGCCAACGCTGTAAGGTTACCACGTCAACTGAATTTTGGGGTTTCTCAATAATTCCAACCTCAACCCCTTTTCTTTGAGGAGCGATCCTCAAGATGGAAAAATGTTTTCGTTTTTCCTTTGGTTTGCCAGCTTTTCATTATTTAGGTAACCATTGAATCTTAGAACTTGCATTCTGGAAATGGGAAACAGTCTTGATATTGATCTCGGAAAATACGCTTATCTTAGTTCCACTCACGTTCCACTGGAACTAAGAACTTACGCGCATACAAAGTGACGGAAAACAACTAAGTAACTAACTACTACCTATTAATTTTTTTACAAGTTTACCTAACAGTTTTTCTGTTCGTCTTGTTAAAAAGATCGAGAGAGATATAGAGTTCGGTTTAGGTATGCAGGATAAAAAAGACGATAAGAAATTCAGAAAAACTGATAAAATGCTAACAAGCGTTCTCTCGCAGACGACCTTATCTGTAACGAAAGGTCGTATCAGATGTAAATATTACATACTTAAATCACAGAATCCTTTTATACTGTGCCTAAGGGCTCTTTCTGGCAGACACGGGACGTTGCTCGGCGCGTCTAATGTCGCGTCATGTGGTGCGCTCGACGTTTGCGGACGGGACCCGTGGCGTTGTCTTCGGCGTCGCGCGCATAATCCATACTATCCATACTTCTATACTAATATTATAAATGCGAAAGTGTGTCTGTCTGTCCGTCTGTTTGCTAGCTTTTCACGGCCCAACAGTGTAACTGATTTTGACGAAAGGTACAGAGTTAGCTTACACCCCTTATTTACATGGCTCGCTAAAAAAAAAACGCTACATGAACGCTCTCATATTATTTGCGCACACGTTTGATTTGACCGCGCGACACGACGCAAGACGCGACGCGCAACACTCCGCGTCTTCCTCAGCGAGGCCTAAATATTTTGTTTTTAGAGTAGTGTAAAATAGTAAAAAAACAACACTTTTTGTGCGACTAAGTCCTCAGTTTCAGTACCTAAAGTCTACTAATGTTATCGACTTGAAATATAGAATAGTTTTAATAATGTTTGCTCAATATTAATTTTATTGCCAATTAGAGAATTAAAAAAAATATTAATTAGGTAGATATTATAAATTGGAAATGGGGCCGAAAAGCGGATGTTTGTGTTTGAAACTGGATTAATTTTACCATACCTATAATTATTTACTTTATATTTAGCTAAATTGTTTTTATCTTTGCTCCTGAAAGCCTGCATTATAATGGTATTCCTATTGTATCTATGTAATTATTATTTACGTACGCATGTTGAACAAAGGGTGTAGGTTTATCGGCGGACAGCACTCGGGGTCTTTAATCTACCCTCGTGAATTTCGTTCTGCAATGTCCTAATACGGAATTTATAGATAGAATATATTATGTATATCCAAACGTCTGATGACGGATTTATAATTGTACCTACTGATCATCGTTATGTGGAATAGGTAGCGTAGGTCTGTTAATTTTTGGATGACATCCTTATTTGATCGGTGACTAGTAAAAAGTCTACACATGTGCGTTGTACCGATAACACTAACCTACGTAATAAGACGGAGTTTGTACCAGCTATTTTTATCTTGCATGTTATTGTTGGAGAACAGCTTATTATCTAGTATCTAGTCAATCAACAGCGACACCATTATATTATAGGTACGTATTGCTAGAAGTCAATTATTAGTGTTATTTGCTTGTACTTGTGGCGTAGTGGTTAAGACCTGGGCCTCCTATTGGGATGGTCCCGAGTTCGGTCCTAGGCCTCTAGCTTTTTGGAATTATTTGCGTTTTAAGCAATCAAATACCTATCACTTGTTTTAACAGTGAAGGAAAATTTCGCGACGAAACCTGCATGCATGAGTTCTCCATAATGTTCTCAAAATATGTGAAGTCTGCTAATCCAGTCCACATTTGGCCTGCTCAGTATAATACTATGGCCTAAATCCTATTCATTCCGATAGGAGACCCGTGGTTCGCAGTGGTTCGGCGATGGGTTGAGATGGAGATGGTGTGATAATTTTCGATACCTATTCTATAATCTACAACGTAGTCTTTAGTGTCATTGATATTGTGTATTCCATCGATATTAGTTAGTGCATACTATCTAAGATTGATATGATTGAATACGTTCCTAATGACTTATCATCATGTCGGGTAAGATTGTAATCACGCGTTATAAAAACCGTAACACTTATCAGTTTCGATCAAAGATAACTATCGCGAGTATCTTATTTGTTCCGAGACAAGATTAAATTTATTATTAGAACACATAATTACTAAGTAAGTAGTGCATAGTTAGGTATAGTGCTCAAAGTACATATATACTGTAGATAGATATATGTTTATCAGTCAATCAATAATGGAGAGCTTATCGGTCTCGCATCGATCATCCGAGTGTCGTTGCCCTCGGTTGGCGCTCAGGGATCAGTATTAATGCCATCGATTTTATATCGTTATGCTTAATCTGGATTATATAGGAAGCATTTTAAGCGAGTAATATCTACCGATAAAAGAATAAGATGTGTTGGGTAGGTACTAGGGTGCTTATCTAGTTTTTTGGTTTGACTGGTACGGTGATAAATGCTTATTGCGAGTCGAAACCGTAATAATGTAATGTTTCATATGTGGCATTATACGTAACCTAGTGCAACATTGAGCGAAAATTCCGTCGTCGATGCACTACATATATTTTTATTACATATACCTACTTAATTTCTTAATCGGGCACAATATGCAGACAGCCGATCTTCCGCATAGTATGCCTGATAACAGTTTAATTATGTGTAGTAAAATGTAGTACCTAGCGTTCCGCCGCGGAAAATCAGTGGCGAAAATTCCGCGCAATATAGCGCCGGCTTAAGTTATCAAAATCTGTACTGCATATTTGAAATACAAAACAGCAAGAATGAGTCGCAGGATTTAAACGTCATTTTGTTGTACCTAACCTACCTATTTTGCATTCCATTCCGGAAACAAAAGTCATAATATTAGCTAACTAGATGATGCTCGTGACTTCGTCCGCGTGGATTTAGGTTTTATAAAAATCCCGTGGGAACGCTTTGATTTTCCGGGATAAAAAGTTGTCTATGTCAGTTTTCGGGATGCAAGCTATTTCTGTACTTTTCATATAAATCGGTTAAGTTGTTGGGCCGTAGCAGACAGACAGACACACTTTCGCATTTATGGATGTAATTTGAAAATCCTGAAATCATGATTCAAAACCAGTGGACGTGAAACGATTATACCCGATCCCGATCCGGTGTTACAATCTGGAAGTCCGATCAGGCTTCATTTAGAAACAACCGCACCTACCTATAGCACGATTGTATAATACAATTTCTGTGGTAGGTATTCATTATCAAGCGCTATGCTGATAAGAAATTATCAAGGGTGTAGTATTGTGAATAGACCTAGTCATATCTTATTCTCTGTTCTGTGGCCCTTTTCTTTTTTTTACGAATCTTCTTACGATGCCCGACATTCCGAGAAAGATATCGGGTTACATAGGATTTTTAACCACTAATACCCTCTCGGTGGTCAATGTCACTCTTCGGTGCGTCTCTTGCGCGACACCCATTCTGCGCTCAGTGAACAAAGTTATTTGGTTGCTACGTTTGTAAACGGATTAAAATATAATTTTATATTTTGACATAAAACAAATTCTAACAAAAGCTCTGTGAATGATTTTTGGCTTTACTAGATGTTTTCATCAACAGAAACAGACAGTGATCCTATACTTACTTTAATTTTTCCTTTTGAGGTACGGAACCCTAAAAAGTATACATTAGGCTGTTATTAAATTGTGCACTATAATACTATATTATCTCCTGGACAGTCTCTATTGCTGTCGGCCGGCGAGACTGAAATTCGGGTGGGAGGAACTTATTAATTAATTTTTTGACCTAATAATCATTGAAGATTCCCTTTGTTCCAGTTTCGCGGCAATGGAAAAGGCGAAGGCGTACATAAAAAGCTCGCTTATTGCGGGCGGAGGCGGCGGCGGCGCGGGCGCGGGCGCCGTGGCCGCGGGCAAGTCCCCCGCCTCGCCCGCTCGCCGCGACCCGCCCGCGGAAGAACGCGTGTGCTTCGTCTGTGGTGTGGCTGGCTTCAGCGACCAGTACTCCATCAGGGTGAAGCCTGATCCGCAGGTTGGTATCAAGTATAGAACCATCACATTTTTCATTATGTAGGTACAATAGTTATCACACCTTTGACAAAAATCCCTGCAACGTTATAGCTACCTTTTTATAAGACAAAGATTTTGAAGTCCCATATCAACTGAACCAGTACAGTCTGGTTCATAACAATGAATCGTTTCAAACAATTGACACATGTACCCCCGGCAATTCTTCTTCGTTGACATGACGCGGCCCCAAGAAATGAATTTGTTTTGGTTCACAGTGTTTGCGTTTTATTGATGTAAGTATACACCAATAGATAAATTGAATACTATAGATAAGATTATGTACATGATAAAGATTACAGTTGCAGGGCTGCGAAAGACCCTTAAAGAAGGGGTCTACGCATGAGGCGTATTTAATTTCTCACGTATGACAAACAAATGCTGTAAAAATTAGTAGGTACCTATCGTGAAAAATATTTTGTTCGCGGTAAGTAACAGCACGCTCTGCAACAAATACATTTTTTAGTGCTGAAAATGGGTGCTAAGTACTGCCCATCCAACGAAACTCTCTCTCAACGAAACTTAATATGTACGAGAGTGATATCTCCCTCGTTTCTTGGTGAATTTACAATTTATTTAGGAATAGTGTCGCTTGTGGCTTGGTATATGATGTACAATCAGCTTTAATTAAATAATACCACTACAACATCCAGTTGTACATAAATAAGTAAGTACAGCGACGATAGTTAAGTAGGTATCTAATTTAAGATCAGATGTTTATTTTCTTTTTGATATAGGAATTTTGCGGAACAAATGTAGGTATCACAGATCACCCCCAGGTATACAACAATTTTCTCAGGCAAAAAATATAATATCGCAAGTCGTACGCACTACGCATACCTTAGGCAGACGGCACACTAGGCGAAAATAAAAACCTTATGTATCTCTCAAAATAATATATCATTAATGAGGTTGTATAAAATATGCATCAAAAAATAAATCTCTCATATCACTTCACTATGATACTGATACTGATAATAATTGAAAACGCTTGCTGAATTATTCATAACCGTGTTATTTATTTAGTCTTTACATTTTCGTCTTTTCACCTTAAATTGACTTTAACTATAATGTTATTTACTAATAGGCAGCTGATGCCCGCGACTTCGTCCCCGTGGAGTTTTTAAAAAAGTCCACGGGAACGAAGTTTTATAAAGGTTTTAAAAATCTTGTGGGACTCTGATTTTCTGGGATAAAATGTGGCCTATGTCACTCTCCAGGCAAAAAAATCACGTTGATCCGTTGCTCCGTTGCGGCGGGATTGAACGACAAACCAATAAACAACCACTTATTATTTAGCTAGTAGCTGATGTTCGCGATTTCGTCTGCGTGGATTTAGGTTTTTAAAACTCCCTTGGCTTGCATTCTCTGGCTGAATAAATGGTTCGTACTGTGTATGTTTATGATATTTGTATTCTCTGTGTGTGACGTGCGTGTCTGTGTCTTAAAGAAAGACATGAGAACGTATTTTTTTCCCTTAAGTAACATTGTCACATACTTCACATGTTGTCTCAACTTATAACTAGGCTATATAGTTGTGACCTAGATTGTTGCTTACTTTGTATGTTTGTTTCGTATTTACTACGTACGTTAAGTGTAGAAACTCAAAAATCGTACAATCTTCCGCTTCATCCCTTTATCTCCGGTAAGGTTCCAAAATTAATACATTATAATAATGTTGCATCAGGTAGGTATTTAGTTAAAATTCCGACGAATAACCGTATGTAATAGGGCTTGATTGACCAAACAATTCTAAATCAGGTATTAGCTAATGAGTATTTAAAAAAGCTCCAGCTGACAATGTCTATAATGCTAAAGTGCCCATTATTGCCCTGTTATTCTTTATTTATTTGCATTCATGTCTTACATCATAAAAAAATATTATAACATTACAAGATGAAGCCCCGTCAGGGCGCTGCAAAGTAAGTTACGTCCAGTCCCACTATGCGCAGTGTCCTAAAACGCCCCGTTAATTCATTGTTTCACTATATAATCATGGCCCAAACAGTTCCAACTTGCAAAATAATAAGAATAAGAATAAGTTTCTTTCTACACAGTCAGATATTGAAAAATGTATATTGTCCACAGAACTCCGAACCGTACTTCCCTTTTCTGGGAGCTTCCCATGCCGCCCCCGCTGGATACCGAACTGAGGGTGACGAAGAAGGGACGGTGCGCTGCTGCTATGTGTGCTACACCCTCCTCCGCCAGCAGTGGGAGCAGTATGACAGGGAGAATAAGCCTCATAGTCAACGGTTCTATTGGATGAAAAGGCTCGATGGAAAACCCTTTATTGGTAAGTGATATTAGGTCTTTATAATGTAACTAACTAGCTGATGCCCGCGACTTCGTTGGATATAGGTAGGTTTTTGAAAATCTCGTGGGAACTCATTGATTTTTCGGGATAAAATTAGCCTATGTGTTAAGTGTGATTTATAAGTAATACAGATAGATAGACTATCTGTATTGTTATTTTGTTTTCCGAAACCGCGTACGAATATGGACATCGAACTACATGGATCGCCACGAACATGGACACAAAGTTACATGCAAACAAAGTTGTTGTTTTCTTGCAATGCAATAGGCGTTCGTACGCGATTTTATTTTTTGATAGTTTAATAATACTGATTTTTAGTTGGGAGCGTCTCTGATAGCGTTATGTACGCAATAGTTATACTGGTTTGATAGTAGGTATAAACTATAGAGAATACTTTATGCGCGAACCAAAGAACCATTACGTACTATGCTATGATGTATTTATGCATTGCGGATGCCGATAAAGTATCGAAATGGTTTATTGCCGGTTATACCATAAATTCTCTTTCCTTTACATTGATCAGGACGTAGACATATAACATGGATCGGGCATATCCTATATTCAGCTATAAAAATGCAGCCAAGCGGGTATCTATCTTCTATATTATGTTGTTTAAACATGAATCGCCTACGCAACCGTTTATGTGGAAATTTTTGTTCGTTCAAAGCTTACGTTTTTGTACAATGCCGTAATGAAAGAAAGACATAGATTCTTCTGTCCTCTCCTGCCTTGAGTTTCTGGGGAGTATGTCTGTTATTCCTATGCCTTTTTTAAAAGTTTATCCCATAATATGTATTAATAAAATAATAAGTAAATATCAATAAAATCCGTCCAGTGCGAGTTGGACTCGCATGGGAGGGGTTCCGTACCATCGTACAAGAAATAAACTTTTCTTTTTTCTTCTTGGTGGCGGCATTTATAAAATTTTTAGTACTGTTACATAGCTGCAATAGAAATACACATTCTGTAAAAAAAATAGGTCTCTACCTAATATGGTTCACGAGATACAGCCCGCTCTGACAGACAAACGGAAGTATAAACGGCAGACTTACCGACGGACAGCGGAGTTTGTAACAGTCCTCGGGAACGGAACCCTAAAATGGTGAACTCTTGTTAAAGAAAAGAAAAATGTAATTCCTGACTGTTGATAAATGAATATTTTGTATGAATTTTTGATAAAGTTTTACACTCATTTTAAGGGCCTGCGCAGATTAGGGACCATGTTATCCTCTGCACAGTCCTAAAGGAAAAAAAATCGCGGTCTACGAAATTAAGCAATCAATAAATTCGTGTGTTCCACCTCTACTTTGTTATTTAAAGTCGTCCACAAATTAAATCTTCGTTGCCATATTCTGACAGTTGAAGCCCATGTTGGAGGATCGATAAATATGGATTCGATCAACCCTTTTAAATATTTAACAGCGCATTTGTATCTGGTATTCATAATGTTGTTGTATAGCGGTTTCATAGTTTTTATTATGAATCGAGCGTAGGACTTGTTCACTCTGGTAAGAGACGGTGAAAATTAGGTATAACATCAAAGCTTGTACAACATGGATGTGCTGTGGAAATGCTAGTAGCAATTTTGTCCCACTTTGGCTTATTTGGGGCTATATTATGCTCAAATTGATTCCTATAATACATATAATGTTATATAAGTATATTATAAGAGATTATTTCCAAATGATACCGAATGCTTTTTAGGAAGGGTAAAAATTGAGCTCTAGTAATATCACTCTACTGTCTGTCTGTCCGTCCGTCTATCTGTCTGTCCGTCTGTCAGTGTCTGACGAGGCTCTTAGTGCGGCTCGTAGCGTAAAAATGAGTTACAGACCTAGAATTTTAGTATAAGGTGTACTTCTATACATGAAAAAGGAGCCGAAAAAAAAATCTTACCCTAGCATGTGGGGTATCATTGTCTAGAGCTCATTGAGTAGAGTACGAATGTATTTTTGACTCTTTTTTATTAAAAAAAAAAGTAATGGGGGGACCGTCAAAGTAGATTTTTTAAAACCGGACGCGTTTTTTCCACGCGGACGAAGTCACAGGTTTCAGCTAGTATAATATGTTTAGTAATAAACTAAGCCGATTCCGGGCACCCTGGAATATCATATTAATATGAGGAAATCCACGAAATATTTAACAAGTTTTTTTTATCCATAAAAGCATACATAGTTAACTTTATTGACTTGGTTTCGATTTGTGCGGGCTTATTCCATTCTGAATCGTTTTTGGATGACTTTTACAATGTCGCCCGTAAAGTCATATCGATTAATCAGAAATTTTAGCGTTATAGTTTTTAAACTGCATTTTAATTGTTTTCAAATTGCTGGGTGTGTAGGTACAAATTAAATTATACCTACGTAGGTAAAATATACCTACGGTTCTTGGTTCTTTAAATAATCTAGGCCTTCTCGTACCAAAACGCTAAGTCGCAGTTTAGTCTTTGGTAGAGAACCGTAGCCGAGCCGGCATCCTAAGGCGACTTCCTGCTTATACGTAGAAATTTCGAAAAGCTCAGATAAGCCTTTGAAAATAAGCTTTAGAAAATATATTTTCCTATACTGAGTCAACTGGGAATAAAATCCGTGACCTCTGCTTTCGAAACGAAGATTCGCGCGGCTGCGCTTGAAAGAATATTAGAAGTACCTAGGTAAAATATAAGAATTCTCTGTACAAAAGGATGTCTCTTCTACAATGTGTGTCCTATTCAATGAACACGTACAGGCCCCCGGGGATGCTCTTTTATCTGCGACTATTGAAACATGTGAGCGCGCTTTTTTTTATACGCACGCTTTTAGAGGTCTGTAGCGAATTCTTTCGACTAAGAAAATTTAAAACTACGGGTATAAGCAGATTCTAATTTATTGCCATATCTACTTTAGAGTTTTATACTCATAGAGGTAGAATAAGTAGGTACCTACCTCTATGTTTAGAGTATATTATACCACACTATACCTGGAAGGATAAGTTTCTTGATATTTTACGCGGTACACAAGGATATATGTTGCTGTGAAAATTACTAGGTACCTACCACTTTAGGGATTGGAGTTATGATAGTTCCCAAAACTAAATAAAACTGTAAGTACTTATAATAGTTCTATGTACAACTTGGGCCACCAGAGATCTGTTGGAATTCGCTAAGCTGTCTATGTACGCAGGTACTCCTTATGTACCGATAGGTCGTGGTACTATCTATGCTTACAAAAGTAAAGCTGATAAAACCTATAAAAATGAAAAAAATTAAACTGATAAAGATGACCATTAAATCCTTGACAAACGACCTAAAAGTTGGGGCTTTAAGCGACGAAACATCCAGGCTGAAGTTCGGAGCCCGAGATTTCTCTTGCATTATTCCATAGTAGTAATTTAATTATTACCGGTGCATCTGAAAAAAAGTCAGTGAAGGCTACTCAAATAATACAAGTATTGTACTGTGGCATTTGTACTTTACTTCTCCGGAACCCGTTGCAATTCCTATATTCACTTGATCTGTTTTCTTAACAGTATTTTATTCGTATCCGACGTTTGAAATGTCGTTTCCTTCTAAAGTTATCGCCTTCCACCTGTTGGCGCACCACGCCGGATTTGTAGGTTTACTTGTGGCCGAGATCCATCGGATTTGGCGGAGGTGTATTAATTACAATAAAACAGGAAATATAACTTTTTACATTATTAATTTATGAAGTTCTTCCAGCAATCAATTGGTTACAAAAAGACAAAAAAGAGTGTTCAGTTTTACACAGATAATAAACGTCATTCACGGTCACGGCGTGCGCCCTGGGTTCCTGCATATTCGAACGTGTGCGCGCACATACTCCGGGCCCTGGAAAGCCTTCAGCTTTCAAGACTTCCTTTCCGTGTCGTTGGGGCTCGGTAGTAAGCAAATGCGGCCGATGGCGCGGCGCACGACTCCCTTCGCTGTAGTGACATCTACGACTCGCGTCACGCCGTCCTCTCCCGGGAACAATTTTTTGATTCTTCCTAGGCGCCAATGTAGTGGATGTAAGCCGTCTTCCTTCAACACTACCAGGTCGTCCACCCGTAAGTTATTTCCTGTCGTCCGCCACTTGACTCGTTCTTGCAGTTCGGAAACAAATTCGTGGCTCCAGCGCCG
This sequence comes from Maniola jurtina, assembly GCF_905333055.1. NCBI lineage: Eukaryota > Metazoa > Arthropoda > Insecta > Lepidoptera > Nymphalidae > Maniola > Maniola jurtina. The sequence goes on from NC_060033.1 coordinate 8,579,192, forward strand.
CCAGAACAGCTGACGCATTCGCTCTATGCGTAGAAACCTATCGATCTGGCTTTCCTTAGTTTCCAGCAAGTTAGGGCTTGGCAGCGATACCAGGGGTCTTCCGATTAAAAAGTGGCCCGGGGTTAGGGGATAGAAATCGTTGGGTGAGGGGCTGAGGGAATAGAGGGGTCTACTATTAAGGATGGCCTCTATTTGAGTAAACAACGAGCACAGCTCCTCGAAAGTTAAATGCGTGTTTCCTACGATCCGGGTTAGGTGAAACTTTGCCGATTTCACGCCGGCCTCCATCAACCCGTTGAAGTGAGGAGCGTATGGGGGGGAGAAGCAAAATTCGACTCCTTCGTTGGCGGCAAAATCATGAATAGCATCGCTATTGGCTTGCAGAAATTCGCGGATTTCTCTTGCCGCCGAGACGTAATTTCCACCATTATCGCAATGAATTGACCTTGGGAGACCTCGGCGTGCAATAAATCGCCTGAGCGTTAAAACAAAAGCGTTTTTGGACAGTTCTGAGACCGTTTCTAAATGGATACACTTGTATTTGAAACATATAAAAATACATAAATAAGCTTTCGATATTTTGCAACCACGACCTTTGCGATCCGTGATCATAAATGGCCCAGCAAAGTCAGTTCCAACAACATGAAAGGGAAAATCTGGCATAAGTCTTTCCGAAGGTAAGTTGCCCATGATATTCGTGGCCGATCGACCCTGAAAACGTCTACAAACTATACAATTGAGAACGGTTCGTCGCGCAAGGTTTCTACCGCCTATAGGCCAGAAACGAGTTCTAATAGAGGCTAGTAAAGCCTGCGGACCTGCATGTAAAAGCTTGCGGTGTTCCTGCTCTAACAGCAATTTTGTAAAATGATGTTTAGAGCTTAACAACATGGGGTGCTTCATGTCAAAGCTATATTCGGAAGCTTGTATACGTCCACCTACCCTAATTAGACCTTCATGGAGAAAGGGGTTAAGTGCCGCAATATTAGATTTAGGATTAAGTGACTTTCCTTTTAATAGCCTGTCGTATTCTTTTTGAAAGGACTCTAACTGGGAGATATAAACTAATTTTTGGAGCGCTTTGTCAAGCTCAGACGCGGATAGTGAACCGGTGAGTTTATTTTTTGGGTTCTTGCAATTATGCATAAATCTATTGATGTAGCCAAAAATGTTTTGTACCGTCTTTAGTTTAGAATGTTTTTGTACATTAAATGGTGATGGCTCTGCATCATTTGTTTCGACGACGTGCACCTTCACCTCAGGTAATTCATCCGTCTCAATAGGAGGTTGCGACTGCGACGATGGCCATTCAGATTCTGGCATAGTCAAGAATGATGGCCCAAACCACCACAGGTTACAACTTGCTATGTCTCGGGGATCTACTCCACGAGACAGCAGATCTGCTGGGTTGTGCTCCGTGGGAACATGATGCCATGCCGACGTCTCCGTAAGTTCTCGAATAGTGGCAACTCTGTTTGCCACAAAAGCCTTGAGATTCTTGGAGCCATTCCGTATCCAAGCTAATACGATGCTCGAATCAGTCCAATAGACGATTCGTGAGATTTGGCAACGTAAAGCTTGAGATACAGTGGAACTCATTTCAGCTGCAAGCTGAGCGCCCGAGAGTTCAAGACGGGGAATCGTAGTTGGAGTGGATGCCGGAGCAACGCGTGATTTGGCGCAAAGCAAATTCACACGCACTTGGCCTTCTTTATTAAATGATCTTAGAAAGATGCATGAGCCAAATGCGCGTTGCGATGCGTCGCAGAAACAATGCATTTCAATGGATTCTGCATTTGGGATTATCGTTAATCTCGGGATAGATAAAGAGGAAACTGATTCCATGCCGTCAGTGAAATTCTTCCAAGATTTGACAACTTCTTGAGGTGCTGGATCATCCCAATCCAGTTTTAGGGACCATAAGGTCTGAATTAAAATTTTGGGAACGATAGTGCACAAAGATAGGAGCCCCAAAGGGTCGAAAAGCTTGAACGTTGACGAAAGTATCGTGCGTTTAGTGACGGCATCAACTGTGCTGACATTGATGGGAAACTTCAGAATATCTCGGGATGGATCCCAGCTCAGACCAAGGGTATTTGTGGTTTCGCTTATTATTAGGTTCCCATTGGACTGAATGGTTTCAGCTGATAGCAGAGAAGGTAAGTTGGAGCGATACTTGCGCAAGTTGAATCCCGCCTTAGCAAGGTTTTCAGCAACCGCCTGCTGAATGAATCGAAGTTGGCTCTCATCGTCATGACCTGTCAATAAGTCGTCGACATAAAAATCGGTTTGGATAATCTTTTTAATGACCGGGTCATCACATTCTTCTCCAACTTGCCAGAGACAACGCGTTGCAAGAAAACTTGCGCTAGCAAAACCATATGTGACTGTGTTGAGCCTGAGAGTTTGTAACGGTTTGTCCTCTGCATCTCGCCACAAAATCAGCTGCAGATTACGATCAGACTCATGTACTAATATCTGACGGTACATTTTTTCGATATCAGCCGATATCACATACTGATATTGACGAAATCGAATAAGGATGTTAAAAAGAGAGTCTTGTATCGTAGGGCCTATCATTTGTATATCATTTACGGACAAACAAGATAGTTTAGAACCTGGTGTGCAGCTGTGATTGGCTGTGCGACTCGATGCATCGAATACGACGCGGAGGCGCGTCGATTCACTGCCCTCGCGGATAACTGGATGGTGTGGGACAAAATAGCCGTTTTCAGGTCGGTCAACATCTGAAATTGATAGATGTCCTAGGTGAGCATATTCATTAATGAAGTCTACATAAGCCTCCTTAATTTCAGGTTGCTTTTTGAATCGACGTTCCAGATTTAAAAATCTCTTTTTTGCCATATAGTATGAGTCACCCAGACAATCTGGTGTTTCAGTGAGCGGGAGTTTAACTATGAAACGCCCTTCACTGTCTCGTTTGGTATGTTCTATGAAATGATTTTCACACTCTATCTCTTGCGAGGTTAGTAGAGGTTTCGTTGGTAAGCTTTCTAGCTCCCAGAATCTTTTTAAATCCTTGTGTAGACTTGTCAAGGAATTATCCGTTATGTCACTAGCACTATCAGTGACTTTTGTAAAATTGCATTGTATGGTGTCATCACATTTTTGGTGTAACGGACCTGCAATGAGCCAACCTAATTTTGATTGGCGCAGAATAGGATTACCTTTGCCAAGGGACTGCTGCTTTGATAAGATCACATCCCAAAAGATGTCCGCACCTATGAGTATACCTATTTCTGAAGGTTCGTTAAATTGTGGGTCTGCAAGAGCAAACGAAGCTAAATTTAAATGTGAAACATTAATTAGTGTTTTAGGAATTTTTCCTGAAATTTTAGGGATGACGAGGCATGATGAAATAATACTGAACGGGTTTTGTTTGGATTTGATGCGTATTTCGCACCGTTCAGCAGGAAGCTTGAACGCTATGTCACCGATTCCTGTGACATTTTTGGTCTCGGAGAGTAATGGTGTCAGATTTAACTGTTCCTTTAACGTTTTTGATATGAATGTACACTGGCTAGCACAATCTAGCAGTGCTTTTATAGTAACAGCTTCATTAGTTTTAGGATTGATGACGTCAACCAGTGCTGTACACAATAGAGTCTCTGAAGACATGGTGGCTGACATCGCAATGGGATCAGAAGTACCTTCATTTGTTTCTCTTGTTTCTTTATCAGGCTCAGAAGCCTTACATATCATAGTGCTGTGACGCTTTTTACAGTTCTTGCAAGAACCTGGGGTCTTGCAGAAACGTTGATTATGCCCTACCCGCAAACAATTTGTACATAATCTTAGCTTGGCTACCAGTGCTGCCCTCTCTTCAATTGATTTTGATTTGAATTGTTCGCATTCATAAATGCGATGATCCTGTTTACAAACCGCGCACTTGTAAGTTAGCGAGACATTGGAATTGTCACTCTTCTCAACAACAAAGGATTTAGTGGATACAGAAGACTGAGCTTTTTTATAGCCTTGTGAGATATTCGGAGTTTGCTTGATGTTCTTGTTTGGTTCCTGCTTACTGCGGAAAACAGACTCAAGCACGTCGGCACGAGCCTTCAAAAAAGTCAAAAAATCATCAAGTGTAGGCATCTCCGAAGACCTGACATTAGCATGAATATATTCTTCCCATTTGACTCGGGTATTGCTGTCTAACTTTGCTGAGACTAAATATATGATCACAACATCCCAATGCTCGGTTGGTTGGTTTAAAGTTTTAAGTGCCCGCTAGTTTTTGGTAATGTGATCAACAACGAATCTTAAAGATTTGTCACTCTCGCGAGTCTGTTCAATGTTAAAAAGTAATTTTAAATGACTATTTATCAATTGACGTGTGTTGTTGTAACGCTCACACAATAGATTCCACGCTTCAGGATAATTAGCATCAGACACCTCAAGATTGCTGATCACTCGAGCCGCTTCACCCTCTAAGTATGATACGAGGTAATGAAACTTATGTATATTTTTAATTCTAGGGTTGCTGTTAATCAAGGAATTGAAAGTGTCTCTAAACTGAACCCAAGATTGATAATTTCCAGAAAAAGGAGTGATTTTAATTATAGGGAGACGAAATCCGATCACTTCGTGATCCTCCTCGTCTGCCCCTATCGCTGAGGTATAACTTTGGTCGAATGATCCAGCTTTCTTAGAGGCACTGTTGTCCGATATGATTTCTTTAGCAACAGAGATTGAATTATAGAAAGCTTGTTCAATGGTCTCCCTAGTGTCTAACTCAACGCTTAAATTCTTTTCATCCAAGCCCTCTATTTGATCTTGCACACCATCGAACTCGGCGAATAATGCTTCAATCTTTGCTAACCTTTGCGTCAGTATGTCGACCTCAGATGGAGTTATTCTACGGCCTTTTAGGTCATCTAACTGATTACTGAATTTAGTAACGCGGCCCTTAATTGAGGCACGTTTTAAATTTAAAGCTTTAAATGTATTTTCCATGATTTGAGATCAATACACTGATGCAGGTATAGAAAGGGTAGCTTACTTGTATATGAAGTTTGATACAATACGCTCCTCGCTTCAAGTCTGATGTTCCACTAGCCGTGCGCAGAAGTAGACTGGTGCTGTGCAACGGTTGCAGGGGGCCGGCGGCACTGGCTGAAGTTCGAGGCTGCCACAGTATGCGTGGGAGCACGACTGGATTAAGTGCTGTGCCTTAGCAAGCGTCTCTGAGTTGCACTGGAATTGATAATTATGCAGCTTTGTGTATCAAGTAATAATAGTAGGGAGCTATAGTATAGGCATTGAAGCAATGGATTTATATTTTATAATTTTGGAAAATGGTTTCAATTATACTAAGATAATTAAGAAGGTACGATATTTAATTATGTAGAATTGGTTTAGCAATTCTTTAATGATAGGTATTTTGCTGATTAGAACCTTTAAATTTAGTTTATTAAGACTTTCAAGTCGTTATTAGAGCATGAGATGCGAAAATAGTTTAGACAACTTGTATGCCAATAGTAAGTATTGTATAGGAAGATTTTGTAATTACCTAAACACAGATTTAGCTTGAATTTTGTAAATATAGGTGAATAGAATATATAGGTGAATAGAATAGCTTTGGGTATTTGAAGGTAAGGAACGGGCTCACTTTGTCTTGGTATCTCCGTGGGCTGCGATCCTTTTTCTGTTTCGTCGGCGATGATGCGGCAGTTTTTGTACGTCTTTGTTGGTTGCGTTGTACAGGTAGAATTGTTCACGGTCGCCACTATGTTGGCGCACCACGCCGGATTTGTAGGTTTACTTGTGGCCGAGATCCATCGGATTTGGCGGAGGTGTATTAATTACAATAAAACAGGAAATATAACTTTTTACATTATTAATTTATGAAGTTCTTCCAGCAATCAATTGGTTACAAAAAGACAAAAAAGAGTGTTCAGTTTTACACAGATAATAAACGTCATTCACGGTCACGGCGTGCGCCCTGGGTTCCTGCATATTCGAACGTGTGCGCGCACACCACCGTTCCTACACGTATTCGTAGCTCAAAAGGAAAATGTATAACATTTTATTCACGCTCGCTGCTGCGAAATAAAATGTTGATATTTGCCGAACATCGGAAACTTACAAAACTGGGAACTTTTAAAGTATTCGTGAACTAAAATTTCACAGAGTGGCTTGAGGTTTTAATTCTGAAGGTTACATTATAGGTACATACTTTTATAGAAACCAGATCTTTTAAAATTATTATAAATAATTAAGTAAATAAGTAGTTTATAGACTAAATCTCTTATCATAACAAATAACAATTAAATTATTTGCATTGCTAATTTTTATTGATGTTTAGTTACAGATTAGAAAGAAATAAGTTATAATTACACGAGCATGTTTTCTATAAACAAACAAAATAACTGACACATTTTATTTATTTATTTAATTATTATTTTCTCAATAAACAAGTACCTACAATTCTATTGGAATGTAGAAACACTTGACTTATAATATTCCTCATAATATATTTGTACAGATTTTCAAATAGATTGAACTACAGCAAAATACTAGGTAAGTTACAAATTGACGTCAAACCAATTAAGTACCTACAGTTTTCTGAGAATTGTAGAAAAATATATTTTTTGAATCGTGAGCTATTTCTGTTAAGAAGTGTTTTATTATAATTCTAATAAATAATTACAAATGGTAGGAAAAATTCTTTGAGACTAAACGGTATTTGATGACGATGTTTTCCGCGAAAACATTTTTTATGACTTTTGTATTATATTAAGTATTTTCCATGTTTTGGAGGACTATTAAATAACTATAAACTATAAAGTGCTTGAATGTATCAACAGTATAATATATTATAATGCCCATCAAACAGTAGGTAGGAAGTACCTACATATTGTACATCAACTGCGAATGAAATCAAAGACACATATCGGTGCCCGGTATCCATCAAATCGAAGATAATCAGATTATTGATAGATAATATCACGTCATCTAACTATATTAATATGAATGTTAATCAGCTGATTGGTCTGTGAAGCCAAAATCTTTGTCCATCTCCGCTTTAGTAGATTTTTATCTTTTAAATTTAAATACCTACAGTATTTTAGCCCCCATATTCAAAGCAATGCAATGTTATACAATAAACATATTAATATCGTGAGTCCATTTAAACATCGGAGGGTCATGTTTATCATCAAAGTCAAAGTCAGCCATCACTATTGACATATTTATTGGCAAGTTGAATACAGTTAAAGAGATAAAGAATGTAGTTCGCTAAAGATGGAACTGTACGAATATGTACGATAAAAATAGAATATATACAATAACATTATGCTTGATTCAGTATAAGGAGTCCAAGTAAGATTCGACAGGATTATTTCTTAATTATTATTAAAATCATAAGATTATTTCTATTTCTGTCTGCAATATAAAAATTTACACTCATTGACCTGATAAATATAAAGCCGGTAAAAATGAATGATCGATTGTTTAGAAGTTCTGTACAGGTTGTTCCCATACGCTTTGCTTATTTGTACTGTCTATTCATAGCATATGTTGGATTTTTTTGTAATTATAAACACAAAGGCATTTCCACTAGTAGTAGGTATACAGTTTTATATCCGTGACTCGTTTTGTTTCGACTCGACTAAAAAATTTTTCAAACATTTTTGTGATTCAAGAATTTCTTTACTTTTTTTTTAAAGAATATTAGTCATGCTATTCATGACTAATACTCCCCTTTCCCCTCCAATTAAGTGTAAGGCTTGTGCCAGGAGTGGGTGTGACAATAGTGCAACAGGTAGGGTTTGAACCGCCGACCTTTCGGAATTCAGTCCGCTCCTCAACCGTTGAGCTATCGCGGCTCATATATTTCCGGAACTCTTCTTTTTTACCGACTACGCTAGAAGGAGGGTAACGGAGGAGGATAGAGGAGGGGAAAGGCTAATGGTTTCAGGTGTATGTATGTATGTGTGTCAAAAAGGCTTTCGCTTCTAGGCTGAGTAAAATTACTGATTCATTTATTGGTAATTGTGAGCGTTTTTATACTAAGCTTCCAGAATAAATTAATTTGGAAATATCCCTCAACAAAATGTGACTCAATACAAACAATTTTGTACGTCGCATTCAATATTTCGTGAAATGGTGAAAACTGCTTTGATATAAACATAAAAGTGTAGAGATACAGAAGAATGTGGATTGCGATATTGCCTGTTTTCCCAGACCTTAGCTAGGTACTGTTAATTATATTAAATTCTGTGCTAGAGCTAATAAATAGACCTACACATTCAAAGCCTAATAATAGAGCTTATACTTCCCGAACAATACGGGCGTAGATTTAATTACGTTACGGAGTACGGACTATTTGTTTGTTTGCATTCCTTGCTAGAATTGCAAGCTTACTACGATGATAAATGCTATAGCTACGATGGATGACAAGCTGACAACTCTAGTCAGCCAAAATTTGCTAATAACTAAGTGGAATGAAACTATGGCTAGTGCGTCAGAAAAACGGCTTGGTTTGAAGAATTTAACCTATCTATTAAATATATGTGTCACTTTTGCGCACCTACCTATATATCTTGTTCGAATTGCAGCTATTAATCAGACAGCCCTCATAACGTAAGCTTTCATGTTTTTATCAGAAAGATGGATTGAGTAGGTACTAAATTACTCTGGTAAAAACAATTTTTTCCCACTGTCTTTAAAGAGATGTCATAATATGCTGAGACTTTTGCCGGTTCTTCTCAGTAAGATAGGCATTCCGAACCAGTGCCCAGTGGTGCCCAATGCATTTGACGATTCAAATGTAAGTACTTGAAAAAGTTTAATTGAATCAAAAGTATTCCTATTCTATTCTCTTCTACTAGGGCGTGCAATGTACCATTTGCCACTAGGTATATTCATTGAGTATATCGATTCGGCTAGTATAACTTCTAGGAGCTGCATTGCGTGTTGAACAGGCTTAACACATGTAGGTATAAAACTCAGTTAAATGTGCGAATATAGCTAGATATATCGGTGCCTACTTAACAATGCCGTAAATATAGCACGCCGTGTTTACTTGTGTGACTAATTGTATGCTTGCGTTCCCCGATGGAATAATAACCATTCAACGCACATTTACCCATGTTTCCAATCCAATGCAAAGTACACTTGTATTGTTCTAACAGTAAATGTCTAAAAGAGAGCCAGACCTGGCATAGCTATATGACGGTGTATATAATTTTATGTTGTAAGATGACGCCCGGGATTTCGTCCACCTGCATTTAGGTTTTTTAAAAATCCTTAGGGGACACTTTGATTTTCCTCGATAAAGAGTAGCCTCTTTCAAGGTCTTCAACTAAAACTATACAACAAATCAGTCGATCAGTTGCTCTGTTGCGGTGCGGCGTGATTGAAGGACATATTATCAACAAAGACAAACAAACAAACACTTATAATATTAGTACGGTGTTATGCTTTCTGAGAACTGAGTAATTTTAAAAGCTATTTTACTTCATTTATGAATGTAACGGTTTACGTTGTACGAGTATGAACCAAAAACATCTCAGGTGGCTGGATTTTTGCACGCATCGACAATTTTTATTATCGTTACAGTTCGACCTTGGCCTTACACTTTTCTAAATTAAGCATCTAAATTCTAAACCTTTAGGCAGAATCAGTCTATCCATTGGCGACAAAGGAATCACAATTTTATTATACCTACTTGCCAGGTCGCCCTTGCACCCTTTGTATAGTTTCTTCTGTATCTTGTATCGTTTTCCTGTAATGGGTGTGGGCCATAAAGATTTCTAAATTAAATTAAGTAAATTAAATTCTTACAGTATTTTCTGAGATTAGCGCTAAAAGACCACTTCGGCTGAGGGTTTTTTTTTTGATATTAATATGTAGTGAATAAAATGTAGACGAAAGTTTAGGTAACCCGCTATACACGAGTTGGCTTGGTCTTGGCCTTTCCTCTTTTTATTACCTTTATCGATAATTTATGGTTCATTTAGGCTGTTTAAATATGACCCATTACATCATAGGCCAATTAAATATAAGCGGGTATTGGGGTCGCTTTCGCTTAACCTTGTCAAGATTACAACTCGCCATCGCTGCGTGACTCAACGATAGGTTTATAGAAACACTAACAAGACACCAGACTTTTTAACGTAAATGTGTAATCTTGGTCTTACCTAGCTCGTCGATTTACTGTGGCTTCGATAATACCGTCTCTTTGTTTCTTCCTTATGGGCAAATCTCTGTATGTTATTCGTGCATCCACCGCCCACGTGTTGTGGTTGTGGTGTAGTTGTGGTACGTGTGAACTCTCCCTAACTGATTGATAACTCAGGCAACAATGAACTAAAAATTAAAAGCTCATCCATAATTTTCAGGTGCAGACATGTCGTTTCAAGGTGAATACGCGGCGCAGGTGCTAGGGCTGGGCGCTGAGGCTAACGCGACCAGAGACGAGCCGTCCAACGCGTCCGTAGCCACGCCGCGCCCCGCCTCCCGCGCTCTGCCCGACCCACCCACCAGAACTGCCTCGCCGAAGAAGGATACCAACCACACTGCCAAATTTAATAATGTAAGTGTTCTGTCTTTGTACATTTATCTCCGATCATAGCTTATTTCTATTCATAGCGAAGGTTATTGATGGGCTTCCCTTGACTTCCACTGCCCCGCAAGAAGCCTATGCTAGGATTGAAGAAGGATACCAACCACAGTGGCAGTAGTTTAAAATAAGTCCAAAATATATTGTAAAGAACTCTGGAATCCTGAATTTGGATTATGATGGATAATGGATATCTACCCTCACACTAGTCTTAATCTAACTTAGTGACATAGTTATCAAATATCATTAATAGTTATCAAATATCAACATACAGTTTAAACCGCTGGGCGAAGCTTTGAATTTTGAATATAGGTATTAAGTTCTCTCTAAGATGTAAGAACCCCCAGATAAAATTCTGAGTCCCTACCTAAACCATTGCAGACGATGTTGGGGAATAAATCTAGTTAAATTATAGTTAACTGTATATCTTATCTTATTAACTGTATTTAATTTTTCTTAATTCCAGCAGCGGTATCCAGGCGGCGGGGTGGTCGGGACGGGTGGCGAGGAGGAGGGGGTGTTGGATCTCCGAGCGCGTGACCCTTCCGTCATCTCCGTGGGATCGCAACATTCGGGCACTTCAGAGCCTGCTGGGTACTTGGACGCCGTGAGGTAAACTACTACCCATTCTCTTAAAGGTTGAGATCTATAGAGAGCACTTTGACTTTGCTTAGACTTAAGACACTGTTAAAACTAGAGAGCGCTATTCATCCCGACATAAACCTTCTCGTTTTAACTGAAGCTTAAGTCTGAGCAAAGTCAAAGTGCGCTCTATAGATCTCATCCTAAGTCTGGCCTGCTTGCTTAACCTGTAAGGGCCTGCGCAGACGAGGGACTGCTGTCCACGGGGAACAAAAGTCCCTCATGTTTTACTACGGTGTTTTGGTATACGGTACTATTTATTAGTTAATCGTGTACATTATGCGATTCATTTTTGTCCTCCGCGGACAATAGACCCCTCGCATGCGCAGGCCGTAAGAGTCGTGACGTACCTGCAAAGTGTAGGGAACCTTGTCGAAAAAAGAAGAATGAGAATTTTATTTTAAAGGTTGCACTCTGCAAGATTGCCGTGACGCTTAATAGATTTCGCAACTCCCAATTGTTACTCGATTGCAAGCTGAGCTTGAAACTCGGTTTTCGACTGTATTTTGAGTAAGAGTCCGAAAACCCATTTTCGACGAAGTGGCTTTTACTTACATTTCATCCTGCAAGGATTATTTACAAGGAAGGATATTTTTACTTACCGTAGTTTGCTGGTAAACATTCTATATCCAGTTTGACTCAAACTCGCCAATATGAAATTATGATATATTATTATGTACCTTATACAATTTTTAAATATTTCACAACAAATACCTACTGAAAACAACAATGCATAAAGAGCTGTGACCAAAACATAAATTTTTTACAAGGAACCAAAAGCTCAATTTGCTATAATCCGCCAAACCAACGAAATCTTCATGGTACGCAGCAATTCCTACACCACTCTACGCGCGTTTATGCAAAGTCTCTGTCTTTGGAATTAGACATTGTAAGGTCTACATCTCCTGAGGATGCTCCGGTGTCGGAGCGAAACGCGCGTCGAGTGGTGTTGGAATTTGTGTGGTGCTGCGTACCATACAGATTTTGTTGGTTTGGCGGATTATAGCAAATTAAGCTTTTGGTTCCTTGTATATCATGGACTTCCGCAAAATAATGCCTTCTTCTATAATACATTATAAATTTATTATGTACAGAACACTAAAAAGCGTTTTGAAATGATTCAATATATTGAACTATACTTGAGTTTATAATGTTTGTAGGTCAACGGTGTCCGTGTACTCGGGCAACTCGACTTCAAGCTCGGAGCGCGACATCCTCGACCTGTCGATGCCGGACAAGAACTGCATGACGGAGGTGTGCTACGTGTGCGGCGACGAGTACAAGCGCGGCACGCTCTACAACCTGCACACCAAGGAGCCTAAGGACAAGACTGTCTCGGTAACTATTCGACTACACTAGTTTGTAGATCAACGGTGTCCGTGTATTCGGACAACTCGACGTCGAGCTTGGAGTGCGACATGTTGATTGAGACCTGTTGATGCCAATCAAGCAACATTAAAAGAGGTTTTACAAAACATTGTGCATTGAACACAACCTTTATTCTTCGTGAACGTCTTATAAATATACAATATACAAGTGCTTAGTATGTTTGTCTGTCTGTCAGCTAATAATGCATAAGAGTCAAATGAGGCCCAAAACGAAATCTGAACACCCATACACTCCACACAGTCTTGTCTATCTTACCCCTAGAATGTTTATGTAAAGCGCGAAGTTAGAAGCTCGCGAAGTAGGGTCCTGAATGAAGCGAGCGAGCGATGAAACGAAGGTCGAGTAGGCGAAGCTGAATGAAGGGGCCACAAAGCGAATTTTCTGGCGTTGCCCATTTGAAAAAATTCGGAACAATTACGAACGCGCTAAATCAGCACCGATTTGTTTTGAACATTTGAACACAACATTCCAATAAAGACATCAAAACTGGACACTTGATGGGTGTGGTATATCCAGATATACTTGTGGTGAGATCTCCTATTATACCATTGCTAACCATTCTATGTCAATATTATTTTCTGTCTCAACAATATAGTGTATTTCATTTATTTGCAAAGATTGAGGAGTTTAATAGATGTTATGCTTATGGGTACAGTATCTATACAATCTCCCATGGAGTGGCATGCAAAATAACTTCTTATTCTAATTTTACAATATTAAAATTCATGCATTAGAAAATGCATGAATCAGAAAAATCAATTTAGAAAAATCAGAAAATCATACAGTGGGTGTCTATTAGACAGGCTCTAGCACTGAGCTAGGGCATTTATCAGACGTTACCTATCGAATATATGCGCGACTTTTAGCCTCGTCAAATAAATAGCCCATAATATGTTACAGATAGCAAGTTTAAAGAGAAATTCGCGATGAAATGCTTTTAAGATATGCCGGGTCAAAAGCTATCTATAACAATTCATATTGTTATCTGCAGCGCTTTGCTTATTTAATGCGGGAAATAAGAAACACATCTACATAAATTGTACATAACAAAATAGATAATAAGTTATTTAAACAAATATACTTTTACTATACTTCACATCCTGCAAGAACATAGCTGTGACTTTTTTATTTTGAATTGTGTATCTCCAATGATAAAGTATTCCTATTATGTATTCCTAAAAAAGTGGATTTATTTTGTGGAGTAATCGTTTAAAATGTTAAGTTACGCGTGGAGCCTTCCGCATGTGTGCCTCAAGAGGATGCCTGCAGTCAGGCATAATTTGCTTTCAAATGTTTACAAACATAACAAAAAGAAAAACATGTATGTCCTATTTATAAATAAATAAATAAATACAAGTCTCTCATATGGGGATAATTATCCTTTGAATTATGATTAAAATAAGATAAACTAAACTTATGTGAACAACTACTTTATGTTACTATTTCTGTGTGTTTGTTTTTTTATATTTTTTGTCTGATAGATTTAAAATTGAAGCTATTTTTTTTATTGGTAAACCTATACAATCTCTCGCATATTCTAGATTATTTCAAGTATAATCATAATTATAAACGTATAATTGATGCCAGTTAGTTTTCTTGCATGTCCACGTGAATACCTAGCAGACAGTTTTTATCAAGGCCGTGATGCGTAGCGGGCAAGTCCGGGTGAGAACCCGTATCGATAAAGTAATATGTGCATGACACATTGAAATTATGACACCTTCGACCTTGACCTATGATTATTTATACGAAATTCTGAAAAATTATAAAATAAAACGAGTGATGAAATTGTAAAAAGTAATTATTATAAATGGAGGAGCTGGCAAACAAAATGGAGTTGTTATACTTCAGATCAAATTTTTTTTTCTTTAACCTTAGTTTATTAATTACCCAAGTATCATTATCTCACAGCAGTTTTTTACGAGTTCATTTCCGCGAACAGCTGTTTGCACGGTTGTTACACTGGAGTTTTGTACAAATTATTAAGTCCTCATATCTTCCACGGGTATCATGCTACTACACTACATTTTTTAGGTACATACACATATCGATCCGAACCTCAGCTTGCCGGGATGTTACGGAATTATGTAACACCTTGTATAGTTCAAAATATAAAAAATATTGTTTGTACATATTATCATACATTTAATGGCGGAAAATACCGATAAGGGGATCGTGGGGTCAAATTTGTTCGTGATGTAAACATCGGCTCATCGGTTAGGGTCAGATCAGGTTCGAGTGAGCCGTGGCTATATTTATACCGGGCTATCAGCCAGTCTAAGTCCGTTAAATAGCTGACGTGGCAGGGAAACTTTCCATTATTGATACCTAGCAGACACTAGCAACCTCACTTGTGTAAGTAAATATTGGTACTGATTCTGAGCGCAACTAAATTTCAGAGTATTTGCATCTTTTTTTCGTACCAATGTAATAAGAAAAGGACAGACAGACCTAATTTAATTTAGAACTGTCAAACCTCGTGACCATGGGTGCCAGTCCAATGTTCTAAAAATTAGTCTTCAATGCATTTCCACCCTTTTTTACTAATATTAAAAAGAAAAGGATGCCGATACTCTAAATTTAGTTTAGCGAAAAACAACAGAATCGACCCCATTATGTACGTATTTAAGAAAACATTAGCATTCCATATACCTACTAGATGATGCGCGCGGCTGTGGATTTACGAGTATAGACCTGTGCAAGGACAATTTGGAGGAAATTTGCACTCGTATTGTCACCGTTGATGAAACGTGGATCCGACAATACGACCCGGAGTCGAAACAAGAGTCAATGCAATGGATAGAGAAGGGGGAAAAGCCGCCGAAGAAGTTCAAGGTGGAAAAATCGGCTTCCAAACTCATGGCCACCATTTTTTGGGATTGCGAAGGAGTTTTACTCATAGATTACCTCCAAAAAAAAACTACGATGAATGCAGAGTATTATGCAGGGCTTTTGAAAAAAGTTCGCGAAGCCATTGTTGAAAAAAGAAGAGGCAAAATCAGCAAAGGAATTTTGTTTCTGCAAGACAATGCGCCGGTTCACACAGCGCGCATTGCGAGGCAAGCCTTGCGAGAAACTGGATTCGATGAAGTGAATCACCCTCCCTATAGTCCAGATCTGGCCCCTAGCGACTATTTTCTATTTAAAAATTTGAAAAAGGACCTTCGGGGACGAAGATTTGGAGATGATGAAGAGATGAAGGCGGCCGTAAATGAACATTTTCAAGCTAAAGACGCGGCTTATTTTTTTTCAGGGATACAAGCCCTCTATAAAAGATGTCAAAAGTGCATTGAAGTCCATGGGGACTATATTGAAAAATAAATTTTATTTAGATTTTTATCTAGACTTTTAATGCCCTAGGCTCAGAACTTTTCAGCCACCCCTCGTAGTTTTAAGGTTGCCTAGATGAAATGAAAATGTTCAAGTGACGTCATAACTATATTATAATCTCGTGAATAGGTTTAAAGACATTTATTCTCATAAAAAACTTCAGTCACTTACATGAGAACTTAATTTTAAAATAATAAAATTTAAATACAAACTTCGCCATTAGGTAAATACGCATTCAATTCAGTGGTTTAATTTAAAGATATTCATAATGTATAATCAGTTAATTCGATTTAAAGGCATTGAATATAATTTTGCTCCTTCATAGGTAAGGGGTTTTCTACCGTAGTTTGTTCTAGTTTTAGGCAGGACAAGGAAACTGGCTCGACGAGTTTTAGTTTTAATTTTTGTTGAATACGTCGTAATACATGTTCTATTTTCGTTTTCCAACATTTGCATAGTTTGCTCTGACAAATTTTATTTACGCATAATATTTGCCGTTGTCTACAAATGATAAAATTCAACAAACTCTTATCTGTGCTGATTTGATATATTGACCTTATTGTTTACATTTACAAATAACCTTGCTATATTAGATTTTGTTATTTGGTTACTTATATTTGGCTTGTTTCAGAAAATCCATACTAATATTATAAATGCGAAAGTGTGTCCGTCTGTCTGTATGTCTATCGGTCTGTCGGTCTGTCAGTCTGTCTGTCTGTCTGTCTGTCTGGCTGTCTGCTACCTTTTCACGGTCCATCAGTTTAACCGATTTTGACGAAAGGTACAGATTAGCTTATATCCCGGAGATGGACATAGGCTACTTCTGTACAAGTACCAAACATACAAATCGGTTAAGCGGATGGGTTTTTGGGAATCCCGTGGGAACTCTTTGATTTTCCGGGATTAAAAGTAGTCTTATGTCCGTCCCCGGGATATAAGCTAACCCTGTACCAAATTTTGTCAGATCGGTTAAACTGTTGGGCCGTGAAAAGGTAGCAGACATACAGACAGATAGACAGACACACTTTCGCATTTATAATATTAAGTATGGATAATTATAATTTATAAATCAATAAACCACTATAAGTAGGTAGTTATTCTCCTCATTTATCATCAAGCAGTAAGACCCATTACGCACTGTTAGAATCTGTCATATATTTGGAAGTTGCCGTGTGTATGCGAACGCAGTCGCCGCAACTCCGTAAATAAGTTACAGATTCTTACGGTCGCCGTCGACTGAGTTGCCGGGCGACTAAACGATAGTGCGTAATAGATCTAAGTGTTTGTTTTGGAAAGATACCTAACAATAAACATAATATTGCCACACATATCCAAAACAAAGTGTAGTTTTTATTTAAGCATAATTTTTGATTTATGTATCATTTTAACATGACTTAGATATTTGTACAGCGACAAGCGCAACACTGCAAATTCTTAGAAACCGTTTAGACAAATATTTCTTCAGGTTGGCCTTCGGACGACATTAAGTACCTAGTATAATAGTCCAAGGGAAAATTGAAACATCAATTATTATTGTATCGTGAGTCGTGACTTACCAATATTGGCTGTTGTGTGTGCGTATTGACGTAGTGACGTCATTGTTGATTCGCTGGAGGTGTGTCCTTCGTGGTAATGTATTGTGGCGATATGAAAGTTTTTCGCACATACGAGTATATGCCCAAGTACGCTAAGTATAGCTTAGAGTATTTTAGCAGGTTTCGCATATTATGGTTGAGTGATAAAACTAACAATCTTTATAAATTATTTGGTTTTTTTTTTATAAAAAAGTATTATTATTGGTGTCAGGCCGACTTAATATGCGATAGTTAATGAAAAACTGATTTTGAATTTTATGCAAAGTTTTACTTTCAAAGATCTATAACTGTTATTTACTTGCATGTAGTTGATCCGTCCAACCCTGCAACCTCAACCGCGACGCGCAGCAAGCTGGGTCCCTATGAAATAGGACCCGGGATGGGTTCGAAATTCGAACCTAGTAGGGCTTACATCGACTAAATACGTGAGTACTGACGTAATATTGTTGTTTTACAGAATAAGCAGCCGTACTTCCCCATCTTTGGCGAACAACACCCCCGGCCGCCGCGCTCGCGGCCCAAGGACGCGCAGGGCACCGTGCGCGCCTGCGCCGCGTGCCATCAGCATCTAGTGCAGCAGTGGAATGCTTACCAGGTACATATCTATTAAATGAACCCACCAAATTGAGATCCTCCTCCTTTTTTGGAAATCGGTTAATAATAAAATATAATTTGCTTTGGTTGTTGGTCCAACACATAATATAAAAATTGTTAAATACAACATCATCGATATCAAGCCATCGTCGGCTCACTACTGAGCACGGGACTCCTCTTAGTATAAGAGTGGTTTGGCTATAGTACACCACGCGGCCAAGTGCGGATTGGCAGACTTCAGACACCTTTGAGAGCATTATGGAGAACTCGCAGGCATGCAGGTTGCCTCACGATGTTTCCATTCACCGTTAAAAGGCTAACACCTCTTGTAAAATGATAGCCTAGTGGTCAAGCGTGTATACTAATCTGGTGTTTGACAACTAGTCCAATCAGTATCTTTTTATCAAACGTCAAAACACGCGCTTAGTATGCGAGCTTCTATGAAATACTGGCATGTGATGTCACAATGATTTGACGTGCTTTTTTTTAGTTAAATCGATAATTTAAAATGGTTATGACACTTAAAACTTAACAATGAACGTAGATTTTACGTACTTTGGATGACCCTCATTTAATAATCAATGAGAAATAATTTTGACATAGGCATACCGTATTCATTAAGTGGCGCTTTATAAACCACTTTATGAATTGCTTTGCACTTTATGTACTGCACTTTATAAATGCAACACACAATAACAGAATATACTTAAAGTCTAACTTAAATACTTAAAATCTATCCTAACTTATTAAATCAATGTCCATAATGTGTTGTATCAGCGAAAGGGCCTGAACTCTGCTACTACTATGCCAGGGTTGGCGGTTTTTTTTTTAGTAATATGATTTTGTGATGAAAGGATCAACATGAATTTATCACTCAATTCGAGAAAGATGAGGATTGGGTTGGATACACTGTACCGTATCACACTAATATTATAAAGGAGAAAGTTTGTATGTGTGTGTGTGTATGTTTGTTTCCCCTTCACGCAAAAACTACTGGACGGATTGGGCTGAAATTTAGAATGGAGATAGATTATACCCTGGATTAGCACATAGGCTACTTTTTATCCCGGAAAATGAAAGAGTTCCCACGGGAATTTTAAAAAACCTACATCCACGCGAACGAAGTCGCGGGTATCAGCTAGTGAGGTAATAAATAATCATAGTGCATAGTATTTCTAGATAAACACACTGACCTACCATAACATTCATACATATTTGTATTAGCAAATCAAACTGTTATAGATACTAACGGCAATAACAGATAAACGCAAGTCGCAACATGAGTATATTCATCAAATGGTTTTAACTTCAAAAAATCATGCTTATAAGCTTCTAGTATTATTATTTGACTGTTTTATAAATCGCAACTAAAACTTAAGACTGCGCTATTTTATAGTAAAAAATTAAAATTTACTCCAAATTGAAAATCTCCTTTTTAGGAATTGGACACACCCAAAGGGTGCAAAATGGACCCTATTACTAAGTCTCCGCTGTCCATTAATCTGTCCGTCTCTCTGTTTGTCAGGCAGCTGTATCTCTTGAACCATAATAGGTAGATAGTTGAAATATTCAAGAATGTATATTTTTTCTATAGATGCTATAACAACAAATAATTAAAATTTCACAATGGCCGCCATGAAAATTAAAAAAAAATTATAAAGTCTTATTTCTTGTACAATGGTACTCGCTACGGGTAATCTCTATTCTCTCAACCCTAAAAAAGAACGAAGCTTAAATCGTAATTTACTATAAATCGTCAGGCTCGTGTTTTATAAAAAAAATATCTTAGATAACTTAATACTCATGTGTAGCGTAGCACCGCTTAGCGACGTGAATGATAAGAATGATTTTTTTAAGTACTCTGATTAGATATGACATTGATCGTGTTGATTATTATAGCATTATCGTCTATCTAGTCTTCATGTGTTGTATTTTGGAAAACTCCTTATTCAGTAGTCTAAAGTATGTCAATGTTTCCTTATTTTGCACAAATATAAACCAGAAAAAACCGAACTTATGACAATGAACAGAACACAACAATTATTATCTGCAAATAGTAATATAATTTTATGCCTTATCTAGAGAACTCTGACCTCACGATTTCTTATTATTTTAATCAAATTAAATTAGGGTTTGATAGTGTTGAAACGCCTACAATTTATCATCCACGCATCAACAGATAGGAGAGATTCCACCTCCAGGGATTATGTTTATTTATACCCCTTTCTATTTGCTACTGTTACAAGTGCTCTCCATGGTTACTCCAAGTGGAACGTATGAACATGCTATTGCAACCAACATTTACGGGCGGGACGTACTCAAGAGCGAGATGCGTGATGTGTGAACAACGCGAATTCAGATTTGGTATAACATAATATTTTTGCAATTTAAAGACATTTGAAATTATTAATAAGAAAGGTTAAGGCGTAGATAAATTCATATCTGACTTAGAACAACAAATAGAGGCGTAATACGTTTTTAAAAAAAAAAAAGAATATTAGCCATTTTTAATCATGACTAACATTCCCCTTTCTCCTCCAACTAAGCGTTAAGCTAGTGCTAGGAGTGGGTACGATAATAGTGCAACGGGTGCGGGTTGAACCGCCGACCTTTCGGATTTTAGCCCGCTCCTATAACCGTTGAGCTATTGAGGTTTGTATGGAGAGGCGCGTAAGAAGTGTCACCCTAAGGAATTATTAAACAAGATCGAATTGATATATATATAAATATGTCTGGTTTGCAGTCGTCACAGATATAAAGTAACCCCAAAGGGCAGGGTCAACGGTTTTCAGATAAGGGTAATATATACGTCGGTTTTACTTTACTATTATTATTACTTCTCGCAGTTTTATTTTGAACCTTATGTCTTGGTAATAATGATTTGTTTGACCGTGTTTTGCACACGCTAAGCACTTGATGTTGCTTAATTATGTTTGTTTTTTTGACCCCATGTGACAGAAGTGCAATCTGTTTGAACTTTTATTTATAGAGGAATAATATTATTCCATTTATTTATTTTTGCGAAATCAAAAGCCTAACCGTATAATTTTCATGAAATGTTAAAGTGTAAATGTTTTTACCCGACTGTCGAAAGGAAGGGTTATGATTTTAGCAGTCTATGTATGTATGTGGGTGTGTGTGTATGTTTGTATCCAGATTTTGTGTGTTCCAATTACGTAGCGCCTAAACTACTAAACTACTGGGGGGAGGTGTCAATCGATTTGCCGAAAAGGTCCGGGTGACATAGGCTACATTTTATACGAAAAAAATGACCTAACGGATGTTACATGAGAGAAAGTGGTGATCTCCAAAATTTTTTTTTTCTATTGTATCGAGTGGGTTGTCAAATGTATGAGGACAAAATTCTGAGTTCATAAATATAAATGTACACATTAAAATAGGTATACCAAGCGTCAGAAAAACAATTTTACTATAATATTTCAGCGTTTATTAAGACGATTGCAGTCGGGTTTTAGTTTTCAATTTTATTGTAGAAATGTTTTTGATTTCCTAGTTTGGACTGTGGCAAAAAATCACAAGATTCTGTTGGACCATAGTCCACTAGCTTACTCATTGCAAACTCTAAGTGTTCAGGATCGACTAAATCTATACATATAATAAAATTGTAGAAAAGTGGTGTCTGTACAATGGAAATATATAAAAAAAAAGTAGCAGGGGTTGTTATTATATCGATGCTGAACCCGAAATTGTAATTAATTATTTTTTGTCTGTTTGTCTGTGTGTTTGTGCACGCTAATATCAGAAACGGCTTATTCGATTTAGATACGGTTTTCACTAATATATTGTAGTAAGCTTCACTTAACATTTAGTGTTTATTTCATGTCAATCGGTTCATAAATATAAAAGTTATGTCAATTTAAAGAATCACGGCGAACATTTTTAACGTACAGAGTACGTACTACACGCCTCGCGCCTGAGCGTCCGTGGGTATATAAAGCGCGGTCACGCGAACGAAGTCGCGGGCACAGCTAGTAATTAAATAAAGTAACAGGTGGACTGACAACATCAAATGAGTTGCAGGGAGTCGCTGCATTCAGGTGGTGGAAGTCTCTACTAAAGAACTACAGCTGTGGACGTCTATCTGTTGATAATGATGATGAATTAAAGAAAAAAGACAAGACGACCGGTGTTTATAACACGTCACTTGACGACTTGTGTGAAGACTTGACTCTTGAGATAAGGAAAAAAACAAGTTGAATTTAAACAACATTAATAACTCGTACATAATATTTCCCACACAATTCGTAAGGAACATGTAAAAGTGTGTGTGTGTGCTTATTAAGTTTTTAATACTTACGTGTCAAGATGTTAGCGAATATTATTCCTTTCACACTGGACATGTATTCGCTAAGCGTATTGACAAATATTGATAAAAGCAAAAGACGCGCATATTCTCATTCGAGACGTTAACGTAGGCACGCATGCCACGCGTTATAGCCCATCGACGAATAAAATCGAGCTATTTCACTTAGTTAATAATTTTGTCTCTTCATTATTACTGACATTAAGTATAGGTCTTGATTGATCGATTTTACACGCTTGTTACGCAAAGATTCTATACTTTCAAGTGTTTTTTCAGTGAACTTTCGCCATTTAGTGTATAGTGCTTTTGTGAATATGAGTTTTGGTACGATTTTAATGAATTTGTATAGAAGATCGACAAAAACTGCATGTGAATTTTAGTGATCTTACTTTTGTTTTTGAGAGGAGTGTATGTGTTTAAAATTATAGTGATTTGACATTGGAAATAAGCATCTCTATGATTATGTCGCCTGCTACAGATAAGGTAAAGCCTACAATTGATGAATGTTTTGTTTCTTTTTTAGAATATGATGTATAGTGCGTTTCATCGAATAGTACCTATGGCGTTATGTTGGCTCCCCTGTCTGTCCAAGTCATTGGCACCATATTTGCATAAGAAGACGCAGATTTTGTTTATTTTCATTTCATTCATTCAGGAAAATCAAATGAAAATAAATAAAATCTGCGTCTTCGTATGCAAATATGGTGCCAATGACTTGGACAGACAGGGGAGCCAACATAACGCCATAGGTGCTATCCAATGAAACGCACTATAGTTGTAAGTATAAATAGCTAGCTCATATTAATTTTGAGAGATCAAAATGGTTATTGTCTTGTTTAAATAAACATATTGGTTTTCAAACTTGCTTATAAGTTTTCGCATGTATTAAAATCTGAAAGTATACAAAGTAAATTGTTCACAGAAATTAGAAATTGATTTGTATGTGCACATGACAAATTTTGAATCCTGAATAGAGCCATATCACGACAAGAGTATTTTCAGTTGTGTGATAAATTATAAATTAAAACCTTTAAGGTACTACTATCTTTTAATTGGCTACATCAATGTATTAATAATAGTACTATTTGTTTTAAGTGGACAAATATTAGGACATCCTCCTTTGTTTATGAACAGTGTTCCAAATAACCCAAATACTTACCAAATAATTTGTTTGCCGTTTATGCTGAAAGATGTGTAAACAGGTGAAAATGCAACTATGACGCACACGTCATGATATTTCTAAATGGTTTATTTGCTTATTTGTTCAGATGTCTAGCAGTATGTGCTTTACACAATAATTGACGATATCTATACAAATGCGGCGTTCTGTACCAGTTTTACTGGCCTGACCTATGTATTGGCCATGTTAGAAGTTCATTTAACATTTATTTATTTAAACTAGCGGTCGCCCGCAGTATTACGCGCTGAAAATTAAAAATAAGGATGAGTGACAAGGAATAAGGCCGAATTTTTCGAAATTTCGAAAAATTTATAGAGAATTTATATTTTCACCGTGTGAAGCCGCGGCCGACCGCTTGTCATTATTTATATAAATGTTCATCCTTATAATTACATTGATTATAATAATAATTCTTCTAATAAAATTTGCACATTAACCTCAAGCCCGTCTTTCCAATTAATCGACCTCGAGTGACCTTTTATTTTATCATTTACAATAGACGTACTATAATATCATCTGAACTGTTGACCCTTGGCCATATGACTCTCATATCATCGACTTATTATCAATGTTTATACGACTTTAATGCCCGCTTCTTATGAACATGTTTTCTTCAGTAATGAGATTATAGAGAAAGTAGACTATACCACTAATTAATACCAATACTATATAAATCTGATACAACATATATAAGATGTTTCATCATTCTGTGGCGGTCTCAATAAATTAGGTGATTGTATTTTAGTGTTGTGTTAAGAGGATGGCTAACTTTGTCAAATTATATATTGAACTTTTAATATGGATAAGTACGTTTTAATACTAATAGATTATATTTTAATGTCTAAATTTATTGTTCATTATTAATATAAACAAGATGGTATTGTAAAAACTTTATTTTTTTGATTTTATGATACTACTAGCTGACACTCGCAACTTCGTCCGCGTGGATTTAGGTTTTTCGAAATCCCGTAGGAACTCTTTTATTTTCCGGGATAAAAAGTAGCCTATGTGCTAATCCAGTATATTATCTATCTCCATTCTGAATTTCAGCCAAATCCGTCCAGTGATTTTTGCGTGAAGGAGTACCAAACATACACACACACATACAAACTTTCACCTTTATAATATTAGTGTGAAGTGTGATATCTGGTTGAATCAAGCGAATTATTTTTTAATTATGACTGGTGGGCTTCATCACCATTCATTATAAAAATATTAAGTACCTTTTACAATTATTTATATTGCTTAGACTTACTCGTATTTAACACTAGCTGTGCCTGCGACTTCGTTCGCGTGGAATAGTGACTTTTCGCGCTTTATATAGCCACGGACGCGCAGGCGCGAGGCGCCGTGATTCTTTAAATTGACATAATTTTTTTATTTATGAACCGATTGACATGAAATAAACACTAAATCCTAAGTGAAGCTTACTACAATATATTAGTGAAAACCGTATCTAAATCGAATAAGCCGTTTCTGAGATTAGCGTGCACAAACACACAGACAAACAGACAAACAGACAAAAAAAAAATTAATTACAATTTCGGGTTCGGCATCGATATAATAACAACCCCTGCTACTTTTTTTTTATATATTTCCATTGTACAGACACCACTTTTCTACAATTTTATTATATGTATAGATTCAAATGTCACAAAGGAAAATCAGCAGAGGTCAGTTTGCGATATCTTAATATTAACCTATTTTTTAATCAGGGTCAGGGCTCTTAAGAGGGTCCTTGAGTCTTATATTAATTAATTAATTCGCTATCAGTTTTTAAATAGTCCAATTATTATTATTATGTTATCGAATTACAACAATGTTGCAAAGTGACAGTGTAGAAATGTTCCAAGTGGAAATGAGTTATTTGAAGTTGTAACGCTTTAATAGGGATGTGATATTGTGAGGAACTCCTCTAACTTCTCTGGAAAATTACATGCTCCTAGACCCACTAGTTAATGCTCTACGTTGTCCATCAGTCAGTATTCAGAATGTTATTATGTAGATCTTACTTTTCTTGTATCGCATAAACAACTAAGACAGTGCCTATAAAACTTAACTTAGGTAATAAAACCCAGGTACGGCGCTAACAGCTGTTGTAAACTTGTCCGAATGAATGAAGAAATTATTATGGTAGATAAATATAATAACAAAGATTAAGTTAATACGAATTAAGATATGAAAGACCGGTTAAGATATGAATGATCAGTGACATTATTTATTCGGGCATGAATTATAAAATATAAGTAGGGCTGTCGATGTTGATTTGGTTGAGGTCTAGTCATCATGCCGTGGTCAACATTAGGGTTCCGTACCCGAAGGATGCTTACGGGACCCTATTACTAAGCCCCCACTGTCCGTCTATCTATCTGTCTATCTGTATGCCTGTCAGTCAGCGGGCTGTATCTGGAGAGCAGAGAGTCTAAATCACAGAATGTATATTTCTAGTTTCTTCTTAACACAAAATAATAAAAAATTCAAAATAACAGTCATGAAAATTAAAAAGTGTTATTTCTTGTAAATACGATGATCTCTTTTACTGTACAAGGTTTGTATTGTTGAAAAGTGAGTTTTCTATATAAAAGTGTTCCATACTTTATGTTAATCGTTGAGATAACATGACTATTGACTGTACTGCCACTTAAATACAATGTTGCACCTTATAATATACTTCCTCTTTTATTAATTGATCGACTCTAAGTATACCTACCTACTTAAACCCCTCCATATCTTGCATTTTGCAAAGTGATCAAAAGTCACTCAAGGTGAAGTTTTTTTTTTCCGCTTTACCTAGTTATTTTCACACAAGATGATGCCCACGACTTCCGCATGTATTTAGGTTTTTGAAAAATCCCGTGGGAACTCTTTGATTTTTCTGTATAGACAGTAGGGTGTACCAAAAGGCAAAATCGTTGGATTGGCCGTGAATAACTTATTTTCACTATCCATTCTAAAAACACCTGAAGTTAAATCGTTGGGACAGGTTTTTATCACCACCATTTCATGACGAAAATCAGGATATTATTTGGGTCCGAAAATAGTCTTATCAGTTATTGATATCCAAAGAAAGCCGTTACTAACACATAACCATGGCTACTTGTTAAATGACTGGGCTAAATAATTTCATATCAAGCAGCCATGTGTAAAGCATGCATATAGCATTTATAGTTAATCCAAAAAAATGCTCATCATACTGATTTAAAATCATCCACAGATTAGAATATTTATAGAATCTGTTATCTGTAATGACGTCATATCCGATGAACCTCCATATTAATCTGAGATGCTTAATGTGGTATTAATTTTAATGCCAGCTTGTATTTAAATGTAATAACTTGAGCTATTGTAAGACGAAGAGTGGAGTGGAGCCAAGATGGAGTGTATTTTAACACTTTTTGATTTTTTCAAACTAAGCTTTATTCCTTTTGCCATAGAGGTGCCTTTTGATTCTCCCTTTCTTTTAATTTGACGTTTTGTTTTCAATTTCTCATGCTCTATGATCTACCTTTTTTCTTATTCTGCAAAATTGGTTAAGCGGATGGACTTTTACAATCCCGTGGGGGAGCTCCTTGATTTTCCGCGCTAAAATAGCCTGTATCCTTTCCCATAATGTAAGCTATCTCTGTACCAAACGTCAAAATTGGTTAATCGGCAGGTCGATCGCGTAAAAATTGTCTCAATCTCACATCCAAAAATATCCTTAAGGATCGTTATCGTTACAGTCCTTATAACCGGTACCGCGTAAGCTTTTTCAGGATTGTAGCAATCGGTCGCAATCAAGTAGCAATAGGTCGCAATCACGTGACTATCGATACTTTAGTGGTGGGTCATACTTATAATCCGACTAATTTGAATATCTATGGTAATCTAGCAATCTATACGGCCATAGTAGTCTTCCAAACTTGACTGCGTTGTAGCTAATGAAATAAAGTATTACGAGTCTGTGCCCCGTGCCGCGGAATATGTGAATTTGTGGTTCTTCTAGGTTCATAGAGTATTGTTTATTTACCTACACTTTTACGTTGAGTTGACTTTGTGTCGAAACCTAATAAAGTAATTTAAAAGTCGAAACTAAAAAGGAAACTGGCACCCTACAGGGCCGCCTCTGTGAGGCAGCTTGAGATTCTCTTAGAAGTTGCTGAAAGCAACTCAAATATTGCACTCGATGGCCTCGGTGGAGGACCTCTCGGCCGCCAGGTAGCTCTTAAAAATGGGAAGAGCTTTCCAGAAAGCTCAATTCTGTGGGGGCAGGGTGTATTAAACCTTCGTGGAGTGGAAGCGAGTAAGTATTCAAAACATATCGGCCACAAGCTCTATTGCGCTTTGTGGCAGATTTTTTAGTTTTAGCTGCATTTTGACCGTCTAATTTTGATTCAAAGAACGTTTGCTGCAATTATGATAATAATTTATAGTATAAACTGCCACTATAAGACTAGAAATAATAGCAGTAGGTTCTATTCTATTGTCATATTTTGTATTATAACCATTAAGAAAATAAGTATGTTTATTACTTTTTGAAGTATTGGATACTGCTTAAGAGCCCCACAAAAGGCAAGGCTGGAGACTTGCGACGAGCAGCCACTGGCACTGGAGGTGGACCAAATTTCAACACTTCTTTGACCCCCTATCGAAGAACAATATAAGTATAATTGGGAATGTGGCAGTAGAGGGAGAACCCAAAATCCAGATTCCAATAAATGAATCATAGCTATTATGGCAATTACACTTACTTTTGTTCAGTCTGAGTCTGTATATCACAGTTATTTTAAAATTCCACTGTAAGTTTTATAATTATGCAAGAGCTGTAAATTTTAAGTGGTTACTGTTACACAAAGGCATATTAAATTTTCAAAGAAATATTTAATAGTAGGTATTATGAATTTATGTATGAAATACTTTTATTTTATTTGTAGATTCATGACCTGCCTACTCAAAACCAAGTACATCTACATGTACATCACCAATACGAGAAATCATTATTGATGAGCAGCTTAGTGACAACTATACAACAAACAGAGGAGCCTTCACAAATAGAAGCTACACATAACCCGCTACATATTTCACTAGCATTAGAAGTTTCTCAGTCTGTCTATCATGTTGATACTGAGATACCAGAAGTTAGCACACCAACCAGCACACAGCACCGTCAGCCTTTAAGAAGTAATAAACTTATCCAAATATATTTGTAACCTTTTCATAGCCATTGTTCACCTAACAACTAACATTTTTAAATTCCATTAATAACAAGATATTAAGATAAGCCTTTATTAACTGAATTGAATTACATTAATGCTATGTACATAATATATTTCAAATAAATAAATAATATTTTAGTTTTTGAATGGTGTTTTATTTGTTTTCCTTTTTTCTGCTAGGATCTAAAAAAACTTATTTAGTAATACAGAGTAAATAATCCATACTTACATACTATAATATTATAAATGCGAAAGGGTCAGACTGTCCGCACAGGCAACTTTTTATCCCGGTACAGTTCCTACGGGATATTTAAATACCCAAATCCACGCGGACGAAGTCGCAGGCATCCTCTATACAAGTTTTCTCTATTTTATCTTCTGATCTGTATAAGGGCACGCTTTTTTCTCTTGAGTTCAGCTTACATAATTGCCCTTGATGCCATAATTGCAAATAATTGGTATAGGCAATATTTATGTATGTAGGTACTTCTTACACATAAACACACAATACTTAGTTATGAAAACTAAACTACCTAAAATAGTAGATATGTACTATGTTCCCACATGCTTATCACCATTATCATAAACAGAATTTACCCAGGCGCAAATTATTATTGAGTAGGTAGGTACACAAATCTTATGTAATACATATACCCTATGCGGCTAACTAATCCAAAAACTACAATAGTTTGGTGTTTTTACCAAGTTTTTACTACAAAATTCGCAGTTGAACTTGAATACACCAAACCTTTGGCGGCAAAGTGCAAACATACGAAAGTGTCAAAAGGTAACTTTAAATCTAAAAATTATTCTTCAATGATTTTAACATTATCTTACTTCATATAATAATCCTAATTGCTTTGTTAATTTGATAAATTATTTTAAAAAAGCTTTTTAAAATATTTTAACAAAAATATGAGTAGTAAAACGACTTTGGATACCACATATGTCACCGTAAATAACACCTCATGCCTTGTATCAATGAAAGCCTAGTTTGACGTAACATTTGTCGCAGTCCTTTACGGATATCTTACTTCAAAAGTCTTACGTGGAACCAATTTTCAGTCGTGTTCATAGAAAATTTTTATCGATAGTGTACTGCATCAATGTCAGAAATTTTTTAGTCCTCGACGGTCCTTTACGGACAGTCTCAATGATACGTGGAGCCAAAACCATGTTTTGACATTGATGCTGTTCTTTAATGATTGATATATGTTTTACGCGATCGACCTGCGGATGGGCCGTGAAAAGCTAGCAGACAGGCAGACACACTTTCGCATTTATAATATTAGTATGGATTATAATATGATTTCTACTATTTTAACAATTATTAATCTTTAATGTTTTAAGAGCTCCAAGGTTCCATGTTTTCTGCTTGCAGTAAGTATATGACCTACTTACAGTGGAAACCATGGAACCTTAACTTTATTGAACATCATTTTCGTAACAGTCTGTTTATCACAAACGTCTCCCTGATCAAGTTAATAAAGTTTTCCATTGATTATAATATATTAACTAATAGGGATCATCATTAAAGCATGCCAATACAGTCTGCGATGAAAGTGTATCAGCTGACCTCGACGACCCGGCGACCGATGATAGCAGAGATAACCTCACCGGTGGGGTCGCCGCGGCACATGGTGGACTATTGATAGATGAAATATTTATTACTAGAGGATGCCCGCGACTTAGTCCGCGTGAATTTAGGTTTTTAAAGATTCCGTGAGAACTGTTGATTTTCCGGGATAAAATGCCTATGTCAATTACAGGGACGCAAGCTACCTTGGTACCGAATTTCATACAAATCGGTTAAACGGATGGGTTTTTAGGAATCCCGTGGGAACTCTTTGATTTTCCGGCATAATAAGTATCCTATGCCCGTCCCCGGGATATAAGCTAACCCTGTTCCAAATTTCGTTAGAATCGGTTAAACTGTTGGGTCGTGAAAGGTATCA
The DNA here is from genome assembly GCF_905333055.1 of Maniola jurtina. NCBI lineage: Eukaryota > Metazoa > Arthropoda > Insecta > Lepidoptera > Nymphalidae > Maniola > Maniola jurtina. The sequence continues at coordinate 8,609,984 of NC_060033.1, forward strand.
GACAGACAAATAGACAGACAAACACACTTTCGCAATATTTCTTAAGTCTGAGTAAAAGCAAAGTACGTTCCATAGATCTTGTTCTCACTCGCACCAGTAACCTAAGGACACGCCGAGTAGTATTATGTAAAGCGTTGTCCTTGTCTCACTCGATTTACGTATAGAGTTAACCTTGTCAAAGGTATCATGATTAAATATGTTCGCTTGTGTGAAGTGCCGGGGTGTGCTGCACAGCGGGGTCTTCTCCATCTGACCTATGTCAAGACGGGGGTACGGGCCTCGAGGCGTGGCCTCCTTGCCCGGGTGTGGCGCGGGGAAGAACACTTCCCCGGTAACGTCCTTTAAGCCGTTATCGGCTAAGGCCTGCCTTCTTGGCTTTGGGCCTCGAGGTCTCGGATGTGTGTTGGATCCAGGGCCCCCGTACTGTGGGCGATGGACTCGCCATCGCGCACGGGGCTATTGTCAGGTCCAGTTATGCTTGCGTCGTCCTCGTCGTCATCATCTTCACCAGCAAGTTGCGCTGGTGCGGGTGACTGCAGAAGCTCACGAGGTAGAGGACGCCCATTGGGTGGTCTGTGTTGTAGCGGTGCTATCCCACGGAGGTGTATGTACGGTCCATGGTCCGCGCGGGCAAACATGCGCCGCGCAAGTGCGTGGACGTACTCCTCCACGGTGGGCGTCTTGGTATCACGATGGATGACGTCATTTCTGACGTACCTCGGAGCTCCTACAATCAGGCGCAGGCACTTGTTCTGTTGAACCTGTAGCCGGCGCTTCTGGTAAGCCGAACAAAGAGCGTACCACGCAGGGGCCGCGTACGTCAGGCGCGAACGGACATAGGCTCCGTAAATTCGAAGTTTGGTCTTCGGTGATAGTCTTGAGGTGAGGACTTGGTACAGCATCGACGTGGCCGCCTTTGAGTGGTTCACGGCGTGGTCCACCGTGGGAACCATGTTTAGGTTACAGTCGATGCGGCACCCCAAGTAGCACACCGAAGTCTGCCACTCTATGCCCTGGCCTCGAAGTTGGAGCTGACGTAGCGGCTTCCGAACTCCGAACAGAATGGCTGCTGTTTTCCCCACGTTGACAGCCATTCTCCATTTGTCCAGCCATTCAGGAAGCAGGTTCAACAGGCGTTGCATGCGATTAGTGGCCACGATTTGGTGATAGGACGACGCAAGATACGCACTGTCGTCAGCGTAGAGTGACAACAGTACGTCTTCCTCCCCCTCGCGCAGATGTCCGGCGAGGGTAGGGATATCGTCTGTATACACCGCGTACAGACATGGTGACAGACAGCTGCCTTGGGGTACTCCGGCGCGTATTGGGCGAGGCTGGGAGTCCACGCCTTCCACTGATACATAGAAAGACCTGCCCTCCAGGTATGATGCTACCAGCCGCACGATCGCGGGTGGCAAGTTAGTAGAGAGAAGTTTCGCCAGGAGTCCGGCGTGCCACACGCGGTCGAAGGCCTTTTCTATATCGAGAAAGACCCCGACGGTGCAGTACCCTCTGTTCTTCTCACTGGCGATGTGGTGTAGTCCTCTTGCCAGCTGGAGCGTCGTGGAATGATTGCTGCGAAAGCCAAACTGCTCATCCCTCGGTTGTAAATGGGGAGTGAGCCTTCGCAGCAATAGACGCTCAAACAGCTTGGCAATGTGCGACAGTAGAGTGATCGGACGGTAGCTTCCTGGCAGGCGGCGGTCCTTCCCTGGTTTGGGGATAGTGATAATCTTTCCCAGCTTCCAGGTCTCAGGAAAGTGTGAGGTACGGAGTACCCCGTTAAAGATTCTCGTCAGTGCTACGAGAGCTCTTCGAGGCAGCTGTTGTAACGCGGCGATCGGGATCCTGTCAGGGTGTGCTGGTAGAACGCATGAGTCGTTTTTGTTTTACATACATAGATGACGCTCATTCAATTATAGTAAAAGTTTAAAAAAAATTGACAACTATATATAGATAGTTAGATACTTTATTGCACACAATATTGAGAAAACATGAAATAGTACTAACTTAAGACTACTTATGCAAGGGCGGCCTTATTGCTTACAGAACAATATAATAGTAAGTAGTACACTTGAAGTTGGTACTGCACAGAGTGCCACTTTAGGACCATTTATATTTTTATTCTGTACAAAGATAAATATGGAAAACATCAAAATCAATAACAGTGCTTATTAATATCAGAAGAAATAAAATGGTTATCGTTAACGCTTGACACTGATGTGATAGCCTAGTACATGTAGAAATACGTCGCCACACAATCACGTGAGAATATTCTCGATGAAACGATCTCATGGGTTTATACAAAACTTCTTTAATTTACTGATCTATGACAGTAGCTCGCAGGAAATATTGTACATCGACATTTAGAAAGAGATTTTGGCTTCGTAGAGCGTTGTCTCTGTCACTCATACCTATGTGACCATTCAAGGGTCTCAACGACAGAGACAATGATCTTTCTTTCTAAAGGTCGATGTACAATATTTTCTGCCGGGTACTGTAAAAGTTGTTGGAGAAATTAAAGAAAATTACTGATATTTAAATTCACATACAGTTTTATAACTAGTGTGATGGACAACCTAGATATTATTTGATCTTCAAAATATGAAACTTCACTGATCTTTTTCCCTTTCTGCATTGAATTCTAGGATGTATTTGGCAAAAGTTCGGTTTATACCTGGCTTTTCGATCGTCAAATAACTTTTATCTGAGGAATTTGAGGTTTTGACAGTTTTTGTATAAGAAATCTGTTAAAAATAATTCATCTGTTAAAGTTTATCGAAAATCAGCTCTAAGTAACACAAATTAGTTGTTATTACTTATTTGTATAACACGTAGATGCTAGCTTAAGTGCAAACAGAACTATCAGAAATATCTTGGTTTTCCATTAATGTACCACTTATTGTTTGCACTATCTAGATAATAATGATTGGGATTTCCCACCTCGTCATTTCATTCATCAAATTAAATTTCGTTAGGTACACATCAAATTAGCATAAATCATAATGAACGCCACATCTGAAATTCTGCGTAATCGTGATCAGATTGTTAGTATCTATACGATACTTATAAAACTAGACACATCAAATCTTAAGATTTATAATACAGAAACAGATAAAATTTATTTATACTTAAAAATATATAAACCGGCATTAGATGGTTTAATTTAACTCAAAAAAGAAAAATTATATCATTATTCTCTATTGTGCTCTAATTTTTAACCCCCGACCCCGACCGAAGAGGGATGTTATAAGTTTGACGTGTGTATCTGTGTATCTGTCTGTGGCATCGTAGCTCCTAAACTAATGAACCGATTTTAATTTAGTTTTGTTTGTTTGAAAAATGACTTGATCGAGAGTGTTCTTAGTTATAATCCAAGAAAATCGGTTCAGCCGTTTAAAAGTTATCAGCTCTTTTCTAGTTACTGTAACCTTCACTTGTCGGGGGTGTTATAAATTTTTAATTTACACTTGTAATTAGTTTGTAGATTCATGATTCTACAGTCAAGACCTTATGAGTCGATATCTCTTTTAAATTGGTGATCACTGAACATATTCAAATTATTTCAAACAGTAATCTACTTTATTTTATGCTTTTAATATATTTTTTTATATCAGCTGATAATAATTTCAATTCGATAACATCTTATCTAAAGAACGTTGCATGATTAATTGACTACGTCATGAAAAATTACTAAAACACTTAGAATGATTGAAAGATTTATTTCTTTCTAAGCTCAAAATCCTTTTGTCGCCGTCGAAAGGGATTCGAGTTAGCAGTTCGCGCGCGCTGGTGTGTGTTTGTGTGAATGCGTGTGTATGTGTTTCGATTCATCGTATTCCTCATAAATCCCAAAGTACTCATTAGATATTAATAACGAATCAGATTTCCTTGACTTCGTCATTATTTCGGATGTCGTAGGCTATATAATATGACCTGATGGCTTATTTAATCTGTATGTATAATGGATATAATAACCCTTAAAGACCCGTGTGCAGTAGTGGGCCGACGATGGGTTGATAATGATGATGATGATGATGAAGGATATAACAGAAAAAAACAAAATTGGCATAATAATGTACCAGCTTGGTATCAAATAAAAGGTTGTATTGCTTAGATTCGGAAAATATATGAAACTGTGGACAACAATATTGATAATTATGGCCACACAACCTCAGTAGAGCTTGTCTATTTTGAAATGACGCGCCCCACTAACTAATTTTGTTGACTTAGATGTGTAAATTGCGGTGGTGGGGCACGTCATTTCAAAATAGACAAGCTCTACTTTCGATTTAATAAGCAGAACTTGTCGCCAGTACGTATACCTCCTTTTTGAAATATTATAACTAGTTTAAGTCAATATGCCTTGCTTATGTTATATTTGTTGTTGAGCCATTTTTTTTTTGTTGTTTCAGATGCGCGGCGTGCCCGCACACGAGCGGGTGTACACACTACGCACGCGGCCGCCCTCGTTACTGCCCCCGTCCCCCCTCAGCCTCGCGTCTTCCGGCGACAAATCCATCGCCACCCACGCCCACTCGCCCTCCTTAGACCGTCCCCCGTCCCAGACCACGGCGTTCGTTTGCTACGTATGTGGAGTCTCAGCACCTAGTTCGCTGTTGCGGCTGGTCTACTGCTGCTCCAATCCGGAGAGGGAGCCCTTCTACCCGTTCATAACGACGCTGAAGGCGCACCCCGACGCGAGTCCAATTAGTCCACAAGGTCAGATATTAGTCAAATGTCCTCATTCAGGCGACCGTACGGCTATTACATTACGCGCGTTTACTTTCTATGAAAAATTAATAATCTTGGAAAAGATCCTGAAATATAAATATGAGGAAGTCCCTCGGGAAAAACGGCTGCAGCTCAAATAGTCTGCTAAACAACAACCAACCACACATCGTGCGCGGCAATGGAACGGTGCCTTTATGCCGAAGTACTGGAGGAACTTGTGATTATTTTATTGCAATAGTCGCAGTTGTTATAATGCGATATAGTATTTGCTTACTATCATATTGTGGCTGTCAAGCTTGAGTGCTAGGCCTGAGTGTAATCAGAAATGATAAGGCTACATTTCACCTTTAGACCCGTAGCCTTGCACATAAAATTATAAGATTAACTATCTAAATAATGCCAATAATACAGTCTGAAAATTTTGTCTAAATGCTGCTGTTTTTGGAACAATTAAATGTATCCTGAAAAAAATACTACTATTTAATTCATAGCTAGTTATTATATTATAAATACGAAAGTGTTTATCTATCTGTTTGTTACCTTTTCACAGCCCCAATTTAACACGTGTAGAGATAGCTTGCATTGCAATGTATCCCAACAAATTTCAGAAGATTTTTAAATAACCTAAATCCATGCGGACTAAGTCGCGGGCATCATTTATTTTATTGGTTTGCCAACAGACAAACATACAAAATTAAAGCAAGAATTACAATGCACAGATCAAATATTTGAGAGTACACCCAACTATGTACTGGTAAATCGGCAAGCATTTATACAAACATGCAAGTTATACAAGTTAGCAAAATGTATGTCAAAATCAAAACAACGCGCTCAAGTGAACACATATAGAAGGTATGGTCGCGTTTCAGGCATGGTGCAGATTTGTGCGTCGTGTAATAAAAGTATCTCGCTCAAGTACCCCGCGTACGGCGACAGCGGGGACGCCAACGCAGCTACCAATAACTCGCATACCAACAATATTAGGTAAGCTGTGGTGATGGTATAGTGCGCGCAAAACAAGTAGTGCAATGGGCACGAGGCGTATGCGCATTGTACTAAATCAGATCTCAGCCGGGCTTATTTATTACTTGGTCTAGTCTGAACTGATCCAACTGCCATGTTGCAAGTTGCAACTTATACTTATAAATGGAAATTTTGGGTGCCATACCTTAGGTTGGCGCTCGTTAGGGAAGGCTTATGTCCAACAGTGGACGTCCACAGACTGATGATGATACTTTAGGAATTGATGATTGCTTAATTTTATCAAGTTTAGTTTTTCTTCGACCGCAGCCAAATACCGGGAAAAGTAGTGCCACCAAGCGATTTAGCATAATTAGGAATATAGGTTTAAAGAATTTGCTTTACACCTTACACTTATCCAAGATAGCCTGCTCCCATCTCAGACTATATCATCACTTACTACTTGACAACGCAGTCAAGGGCTAACTTGTCGTTAAATGAAAAAAAAACCTATTGATAATTATTGAAATAGATTACATTAATTATTATATTATGTAAGCTCAAGACGAGACAATATGGATTTTCCGAATTTTTTGTTTCAACGTAAACACATTATTGGGTTGTGAGGACATAAAGCGACGGACTGTCGTGACGCTTTGGCGTGATCGATGAATCGTTGCCCCGTGGTTGACTTGCAACAGCTAAATGAATATAAATCCTTTAGGTTTAAGCCGTATGAATTGAAGCCGGGACAAACAGTGAGCAATAAGCGGCCATCGAGCGCACTAGCACCGAGTCCGCACAGTCAAATCATCGCTGAAAATGGGATGGGACGGTACCGGTAAAAAGTACATTTATATCTTAGATTATATACCTGTCTTTATAGAGCCTTTGATTTGAGTAAATTTGCTATAACACACACATCAACATTATGATACAGTTAGTATGGTTTAGTTGAATGAACGATGAGATAGTTGGGGTGAGGTTTTGTGAAATAATTGTTATCGAAATTAACTATGCCTGATATACCACACTCACAGGTCTACAAAATCTTCAGGTGATTTTTCTGTGTTGTTCTATTTAGGCAGGTAAATAAGCTAGCCTTCATTTATTTCACACGAGATTTGTTGCCCGTAACTAAACCTTTTGTTTATATTGTTACCCTGTATAATATATTTACCACTTTGAAGAAGAAAATGTATTCCAATAAAAATTACAGTTTTATGAGCATAGTTGATTATGAGATTCAATAATTAAAAAAACATAACCATTTAAGGTGCTATGTCTGTGCGGGCCTATACCCCCAACAGTCGATGGAGTGGCTATCGACGACGGCGGAGTACATGAACTCGCACGCGATGCACTTTCCCTGCCTGGCGGGCGCAGGCGCGGGCGCGGGCGAGGGCGCGGCGCGAGGCGGCCGCGTGCTGGCCTGTACGCGCTGCGTGCGGCACATGGCGCGCCAGTGGGAGCTCATGGACGCCGAGAGAGTGCCGCTAGAACATAGAAGGCAAGTTCAAAATGAAAATCAAAATAATTTATTCAGAGTAGGTACTATTGTACACCTTTCGATAGTCAGAATTGTTAGATTTGTAAGATATAGTGTTGATAATTAATTACGTAAACTTAAAATTAAAGCTACGAGGGGTCCAAACGCACCCAGGTCTGAGAAGTGCCCCCAGCAATGCTGTATACCTCTAAACCCACTGTGGGAGAAGCCACGCAGATGTACCGACGACGCCCCGAAAAATGAGGCGGAATGTGTTTAATAGTAATGTGTGTGAATTTCATAAGACTCAGTTGTTATGGGCTCTGGCATTAAGCTGTTAGCATAGCAAGAATCTGTAATAAAATAAAAATTAAATTACAGCCTTGTTTGATAACTTGCGCTCGTAAAGTCTGGTGGGTGAAAGTATGGGAGCGAAAGCTTTTCTAGATTTGTGAGGCAGATGACGCGGTTTTCGTCTGGAAGAGTCGTGGACGCCGAAATAGTGCTGCTAGATCACTAATCTTTCACACAATTTTTTAAGTCAGTTGAGGTTATAATGCACTTGTTCTCTTTCAGATATAACATCCCCTCGCCAATGCCGTCGAACTCGTCGTTGAACGGCGATCGAGTCATACCAACCCCACCCTCCACAACCTCCGATAGAACTGTAGCTAGTCATAATGGTAAGTTTTACACAAAACTTAATGGCCTGTAATTAGCTCGCATTCATGAAAGATGACGTTAAACTGTCCAGTGCATGGCACTCTATATAATATACCTAAAATAATGCGCAGTTCTCAACAGCTTTGCCGAGAATGGTTTAGGCTTAGACGTATTTGCCTATTTAAACAGGGTTTCTCAGTGGCACTCCGACTACCTTAGGAGTACCCTTCTGGTCAATCTGCTCGTCTATTTGCTTGGTCTGTTGAACACATCTCAACTCCGGTTGAGTGATCGCTATTTATTCTGTATTTTCGTTTTCTGTATTTTTATTTAGTAACTCGCGATATGTTTAGCCACCAAAGTCTAGCTATGATTCATTAATCGTCGGCGTTATGCATTTTGTACAGAAATTCACTGCGCGATTGTTGCTAAATATCAATTAAAGCTACGAAATCCGCAAAAAATTCGGTCCGAACTGTATATAGGAGTTATATTTCTTTGTTCACAGCATGCACGTCAATCTACTGTTACCTGTGCGGCTTACACTCTGACCTGACGTTAGCGCGGGTGCTGTTCGGGCAGCCACAAGGCAACGCTCCATACTTCCCCTGCTTGCTCACGCATCAGGTATTATTGTCCAGTCCCTGTTCATATCACATACACTTCTATTTGAATATTGACTATGTCAAAAATAAATTATGTTCAGCAAATACTCGTAAAATCCACGTTCTCTACTAGTTTTAAGCTTGATATCTAAAAGAAAACTAGAAAATCAAGCATTTTAAATTATAGTTTCTTCACGGAGATCGTCTTTGTGAACAAGATATAGACTGACGGGCTTAAAATATGTTCACGATGTTCCTAGCGAAGAGAATAAGATCTGTCAGTTAGTTAAGTGGCCGTTTATAATTGGCTACGCTGTAACAAAAGTAAAGCAAATAATGTGAATAATACTGTTATTCCAACAGCAGCATTCGAACGCAGAGCAGCTGAAGGAGAACGGTTCGGCTCTAGTCTGTACATTCTGTTACCATTCGCTGCTGAATCAGTGGAGAAGGTGTGTATTCCTTTAATATTATTATACTTGACCTTATCGATAGTAGATTTGCCAACCGCAGTATTACACAAAAGAAATCGCACGAATTGATTTCTAGGAAGAGTTTAGTCATAATCAATTGTCAAAATCAATCAATGACTTCATCTATCTATTTATGTTTGGATATTTCAAGGTTAATCCATTTGGCTTGACTCCGATCCACTGATGTCAAATGGACGGACGCAAATGTCATTCATTTCTCGACGGACTGAGCCTTCTACGGACGTGTCATGATTCATAGTTTCGAATTTTGAAGATTCATTTAATCCTAGCAGCCAATAACAAAATAGTCCGAAATCTAGATGAAAAATAATATATTCAATTTGAAATGTCATTGTTGACTGAATTATCACTAGACGACACGATCAAATTTTGGCTATATTATATCATGCCATTTTATGCCATGGGCTGACCGTGAATAGATTCCTTATTTATGTACGATACCAGGTACGAAGCCCTGGGCGGGTGTCCGGCGGAGCGGCGCGTGTATAACACGCACGACTACCACTGCTACCTGTGCGGGATCAAGACCTACAGGAAGCGAGTGCGTGCACTGCCCATCAAGGAGTTCCCCTTCCTCATGCATCGGCGGACAGAGAACTCGCTGCTGCTGGAGAATGGAGACTACGCCGTTGTGTGCCTCGACTGCTACGAGAGCCTAAGGTATTTCGTACGTATAAGTACTGCAAGAAACGTTCCGTTTTGGAAGACCTCTAGCAATAATTTGCGACAACGGGACCCAGTTCATGTCATACTTATTTTTAGAACTGGTATATTTGCAAATAGAATTTAGTCAACCTGCACCAACCTTTTAAATGTGTTTTGGATTTCCGTCCCATCACTGTGATGACTATTACTATGAGAGTCAGGGAATACAGAATGTACATTCGTTTGCACACACACTTGTGTACTACATATTTATATTTCCCGCGCAAATGGCTAACATCTATGTAGATTGGCTGCTGTAGCCGATATTCGATGGGAGGACATCATTTGTTTTTATTGGCGTAGGACTCAAGCAGCAGACTACGAGCGGCGCGGAGTGCCGGTGGAGAAGCGCGAGTACAACTGGCTGCAACAGCCGCCGCCGCCTGAGGACAGCGCCGACGTCACCATCGCGAGGCTGCCCTCCGGTGACCGCTCTGACAAACTTGTAAGCCACAATATAAAATATTATAAATATGCGAAAGTGTGTCTGTCTATCTGCTAGCTTTCCACGGCCCATCCGCGTAACCGATTTATAAGAAAGATACAGTGACTTCTTTTAGTGCAGTGATTTGATACAGTGAGTTAACTTGAATCCCGTAAATTGATACAGGCAACTTTTTCCTACGGGATTTTAGAAAAACCTAAATCCACCCATTCATGAAGTTGCGGGTCTTATCTACTAGTAAATAAAAGGTTATCAAATGCTTTTACTGGCTCACGCTGTAGCTATTTTAAGGTCTGGCGAGCGACAATATTTATCCGGTCTGATGGAAAAAAATGCCTATTTTTAATATTAAAGGAGTCATGTGCGCCTTGACATGTCATTTTATCGTGCAGATCCCGCAGTCACTGGTGGTGTCGCGAGGCAAGCGGCACAGCCCCAAACAACCCACGGTAGAGAGACGTGCGACAATCAAGATCGAGAAGCCCGACACAGGTCAGTGTTCACATCAACCATACTAATTAACATTTATTTTCATATCTCGAACCCTAATATTACAATTGGGATATTGCCAACTAATCTAATCTTTATCAAACATCAAAATGCGCAGTATGGGGGCTTGTATAAAAAAGTGAAATGTGACGTCATGAACATTTGACGTGCTTTTTTATTTTGATTTATAAATTAAATATTGTATTTAGCTTAATACTAACAGAGGACGTGGATTATACGTATTTTGGGAGATTAGATTTAATAAGTCAGTAAAAAATTATTTATCTTTGACATAGGCAAAAACTTATTATTGTTGAAATAATTACTTGACAAATGACGTGATTTGTATCGCACCACTCGCTATCTCTAATTGTGTGTAAAAAAACATATTCCTCGATTGAGCAATATACAAAAACAAATGAGTGACATCCATCCGTTCCTGACATAAATATTATATTTAACACTTCATAATATTAAGGTACATAGACAATACTACGTCACATGTAGATCCTGATCTCAAAATTGAAATCTTCAAAGTTAAAAATCTTAGCAAAGCAAGCACTGAAAACCCATTTCGTAACATTTTTAATCTTTACCTGTGTTCTTTAAATCTGAGGGATAATGCGAAGCAATATTGTTAGCTGATGGCATTATAAAATCGAAGATTCAGAATATACCACCTACTCCATGATGCTCTTTATAAGTCGTAAGGCCTATATTCCCTTGTATTTGAAGTTCGCAGTAAAATTTATCTTATGTTATTCATGTTAAGGCTTAAGTTGTTCTGGGAGGATCGTGCGCTGTTTCGGTATGGGGATGTTGAATATGATGAGAGGAAGCAGGGTATATCACAACATATTGGTGTTTCGCCTAGATTGCACGCTCATGGTACAAGGTATGAGCGAAGCGAGTATTCATCTTGTTGGATCAATACAAAGTTCGCCGCGCCATAAAGCGTTTTATTTTCTTTTTTATTTAATAGCTAGGTTTTAGGTGGCTAGGCTTAGGTGTGTCGGTCTGCTACGTGTTCATGACCTATCGGTTTAATCGATTTAGACGAAGTTTGGTTAGAGATAGCTTGCATCCCGGGGACGGTCATAGATTAGGAAAATAGAAGAGTTCCCTCGGGATTAAAAAAAAATGCAATAAAATCTAGTTGCTTCAGAGCGCCGCCGCACCGACAAACTAGTGTGCACGCCTTCATATAAAATGTATGATTCCACAACAGTAATGTTATATTATAAACACATATATTAACGTCCTAAGGCACGTGGATTTTTGTCCCGGAAGTATGCCCGACTCGTTTCGAACCCATCCGGGATCCTTGTCACGACACACGGCGCAAGCAAATTTACGTGACGTGATGGTGGTATTTGTGATATGTTTTTAGAACCAACCGCTAAAGGCTACTAAATAGACACCGATGCGTCGTGTTGGCTGTTTGACGCAAGAAGGCCGCTCTACTATCGGAATTGATTGAGTGGTCGATAAATTCACGATGAGCCATTTTGAAATGCAATACATCTGCCTTGCTACTTTAACGAAGTTTATGCATGGGGTTATATTGTTATCAAGAATAATGCGTGTATACTTCAAACATTCATACCAGAGTGATGAATGTTTTCAGAAACATAGTAATCATCATATGTCAGATTTTTTAGACCTAAAATTTAAAATAGTCGTTAAAAAGTGTTTGCTACCAGTCAACAAAAAGAAAGCTAAAAAACCCAGTTTTGGCAATAAAACAATATAAAAATTACCCTACCTAAATTTTTCTATTCTCCTGAACCCGAAGGACAAACGTAACATGATCAATCACTCAACAGTCGCTTACTCTCTACAAGCTTCTTACTAACATAAACTTACCAATCCTATCTAACAAGAATCCTTAAGTCTGAGAATCTCACAAAGGGCATGTTTGTATTTGGGGACACCGAAACAAGGATGAAATTGCCCTGTGAAGATGGAAAGTGTACTCACATGTTGCTAGCGGGAACGTTTGCTCAGGCGTATCGCTAAAAGTTGCTCTTTGCTCGAGTGGCGTGCCTAGCTCTAGTGTTGGGCTGCAACGCTGATGTAACGTCGATAATTCAGAAAATTACCATGTTACGACATATATGGTGACATTTTCATGGTTCGGCAGTACTAGAACACTCTTGTTTGTTTTGGAAAACAAGACAACAACCAAACATGGTTCTTTAATATCTAAAAATCTCAACAAACTCTGAACTAATAAATAATCATTAGTAGGTACCACTCAGCAAACTAACCGAACGACACGGAATTTTCAAAAAGCAATCCATGTTGGCACTCCTATAACAGCAGATTGACAGCCCGCGTGGTCTATGCCCCGCTCTCAAATTCTTTGATGTTTAAGCACGCGCGCCGCAGTTGTCCAAGAGGGGAAGTGAAGGCAACAGATATTCTAAGGGAAACCAATCAAAAAATAAATGAGACATATTATGGTCTTAGTTTAATCAGTCTTTAAACCTTATTTGGTTTAATTACAAAATCTGAAGATATTAGATGATTTCCAAAATCTTCTTTCAGTAGCGTTTTGCCTGAATAGGTGGGCATATTAAACCACACTAAAGGGTAAAATGGACCTGTTCCAATTCACATAAGATTTAATTCGGGGTACATTTGCAGACAACTCTTTCATGCACATCATCAACTTCAAAAAGTTATTCTGCATATCATAATTTCTCTCTACATAAATACTTGTCAAACACAACTTGCAAGCAAGTGAGAAGCGTAGATAAACTGCTATCTTTACTATTTCTAGTTCAACCGGTCCAAGTAAATTATCGATAACGCTACGTCTCTAGCCCCCTTTATGCCAACACGGTAGGGCTCTCATGCGATGTTGGCGATACCGCTATGCCCCTTTGTCTTTATTTTGCTTCCACAGCACCGCGCCCGATTTTAGTCCCTCCTTTTCTCCCTTAGCCAACAGACTTTTTGTTCTGTTTTCATGCCATGACATCGTTATTTTAACCCCTTGAAATTTCAACTCATACGGTAAAGCGAGTATATGTTTGCATATTCAAAATTTTGGCAGTTTCGTTTCAAAAAAATTTCATGAGCTGTTAGCTAGTTTTATTTTCTATATCTCGTAATCATATCTTTAAACTCTATTTTAGTGCAACTTGAAATCTCGGTGAACACCCAGATTCCAGAACCATTGGCTGCATTTATAACTGCGAGAAATTTTCAAGAGTCGGTCCGACAATTACATTGCAAGACAAAAAATCACTATCGGTTATACTAGTGAAAGTTTCTTGCAGGCGGAAATGAGGCCCTAATAGGATTTGTCATTTCAGATAGATTAACTAACCGTTATGTACAAGTACTTTATTAAAACCTCGCATCCTTGTACAATACCCTTAACCTCGGCGAATGATTATCCCAGTTCGCATTATATTTTATTGTCACAAAGTACTTCCGCTACACGTAGATAAATTTTATCTTTGTCCGCCCTCAGCGCAGGTTCCGAATCGTCTAGAGCGACTAGACTGTTAAATCCGTGTTCTGAATTTATATGAATTGGCTCAGGAGACAGGTTGACAATATTACGTTTCTCGTTTTTCTGTTAGACGTTGTCGAACTCGAAAGCTTTTAAAGATTACGCAGCATCGCTCGCTTTTTTTTACTGACAAAAGAGTTATAGCGAAAGTGTCAAAGAATTTCTACATAAAGCCCACGTAATGTTTGAATTAGGCACACATATTTACGATTCTACGTGCGCTGAAGTTGCCTTAACCTAAAAGTTAAGATTTTTGTGGTTTTTTGTGGTTAGATTCATAACCTATGTTTATAACCTCGTAGGTTGATATTGTTTACATTTCAGTTCATCAAAAATATACGGCTCTTGTACAATACAATTCTAAAAGCAACTATGTACCGCATTCATTAACTACCCAGTACCCACAGTGTACAGAGTGTAATAAATTCAGACCATTAACACGAATGCCCCCACAGTTCCTCCACTAAGTAAATAAAGCCCAGAAATAGCTGGCACACAAGCCGTTCTAAACCTCTGAAAGGTCTTTAGTAAATGGACATCGTGTCATATAAAGTTAAAATATCATTCTTCCCACTCCACGGAACTATAAGCTTTTAGGTGTGTGCAATTAGGGGTGATAATCGGATACAGGGTGGTCTCCACTGTGGTATCAAGACGTTATTGCCGCGGTGCCCTCTTTTTTACGGACGTTTAATCTTTGGATTGCCGTGTGGGAGTGCGTTTTCATTGCTGCTTCCGTCACGGCTAATGATACATACTAATATTATAAATACGAAAGTGTGTCTGTCTGTCTGTCTGCTATGTTTTCACGGCCCAACCGCTGAACTGATTTTAATAAAATTTGATACAGACTTGGAATACATCCCGGGGAAGGACATAGGCTACTTTTTATCCCGGAAAATCAAAGGGTTCCTACGGAATTAAAAAAAATCTAATTTCATGCGGGCGAAGCCGCGGGCATCCCCTAGTTTTAAAATAAGGCAATAAAACAGAATAGATGCAATATACCTATTTAGTAGAATTATTTGCTTCTAGTTGCATTCTATATTGGTGTTAGTTTTGGTATACTCGTAAGTTAAAAAAATGCATTTTAATATGTATGTTGTTATGCTATCCACATTCGGATATGCAAAGAAAGAAAGATTAACATAAAAGCGAAAATATATTTTTCACATCATAAAAAAGTAATGACATGTTATTTACATTATCACAATTCATTAGGTTTAGACCACGAGAAGGCGATATAAAACGGTGATATTTTTAGTATAGAACGACAAAAAAAATTATAGATCAAGTATCTACTACACAAGTAGGTACTTATTAGTACTTACAAAATAGTGTCACAATGGAAACATGCAAAGACAGAGCGCAGGCGCGGTGGCATTGCGGCCAAATAGGGCTCTCCGATTACGTGCCGCCTGTGTACTTACGGGATACTTGCAAAGTTTTATGTTCATTGTCATACTGGCTACTTTAAGTTTTATCCATTATTTTGATTGCTCGTTGCGTTCATCCTTAAAATTAAAGGATCAAAGCAAGAAGCTTAGAATATACATTTATATATCATCATCGATCCATCCGGCCCAATACTGAGGCTGAGATCTATAGAGGGCACTTTGACTTTGCTCAGACTTAAGACACTGTTAAAATGAGACAGCGTTATACCGCTGGCATAAGTCTATCTCGTTTTAACTGGAACTTAAGTCTAAGCTAAGTCAAAGTGCGCTCCATAGATTTCAACCTGAGTATGGGACTCCTCTCAGAATAAAGAGGGGTTGTTTTACGCACAAAAGACTGAAACGTTTAAGTGAGGTTTTGCCAAAGTCTACCACGCTGGACTGAGTCAACCCTCGACTAAGAGGCCGACGTCTTAACCACTAGGCTATCACCTGGATTTGCCATTTACACACATTATCATCAAAATTAATTGTATTCCCTAAACCGCTAAATCGCATCAACATTAACTAATAGATTTATAAAAGATAGATAGATTAGATAAAATTGCACTGATTTCTATGACATCAGTGAATATAATCGGGAGATATAATTTTTATCTACTGCCCATGCTAGCCGGGCAGGCCGGGTTCACTGGGGCACGTAACCCAAGAAATATGCCTACGGTGGCGCGCGCCTCCGACGACTTCCGCGAAATCTCATAAGAGAGAGACAGAGAAAAGAGCATACGAGAGAGAAAAAGGTGTATGTTAAAGTTTAGGCTGCAGCATTGTGCAAGTTGAATTGCACTTTATTGCGTCCATTTATTTAAACGTCTTTACGTAGTGAGCTTTCCGTATCTGGAGTGTACTATTCAGTAGTCAAACACTCACACGAGGCTACAAGAGTTCACGCAGTGCCGGTAATTTGGCCGGAGTAAAGGAAGTGAGGCGCGGCCAACTGAATAACTGGAGAGTGTGGACGGTTAACCCCGAGGGTCGGGTAACGACTTGCGTGATGCCCTCCGGGAGTCGTGTTCGCGAAAATATGGATCCGGAGTAAAAGCACCTTTCGCCCCGCGGTCTAAAAACTAAACAAGTTACATTTCAATTCAATAAACACTTAATGTAAAACTTAGCCATAAGTTAGTGTGAAATCACTAAACATGGCTAAGATGTTTTAGATGGTGGAGCTGTTTTGTAAAACAACTAGTAGTTTTGTAAAACAGCTGATTATACAATCCAACTACGACATAAATAAAATGAGCGTTTCAACTTTCCAGTGTATCTTTACTATTAGGCAAGTAGTAGGGAACCCACTCGCAGTATAAATTATTTATTTCTGAGTTGGCCCGCTACTAGACGGTAGACGGAGGAATTATTCACGTCGATTGTACTTACCCAGTGCATAGGCACCTGCTAGTGATTTGATCACAAATTGTCTTTCTATCGATATTATCGATAGACGGGCATTTTGTTACTTAAAGCAATTTTGACACTTTTATTTATTTATTTCGGTACACCAACAGCAAGTTCACAAAGCGCATAGTCTTTTTCTGTGCGAATACACAACTATTGACACTTAACTTGTAGACTGAATTTCAGGATGTTTTTAAGCATATTAATAATTGAACTGTTGCTGCCAAACTCACATGAAAAGATTTAGTGATAAATTATTTAATTGTACCTTAATTACGTTATGAAGTATGAACTTTTTTAAGTAACGTCTGAGGGTAGTAATAATTAAAATTCATCTCATAAACAAAGATCGAGGACCGAAACGAGGAGATCCGCAGGAGAACCAAGGTCACTGACATAGCCCAAACTATTAGCAAGCTGAAGTGGCAGTGGGCAGGCCATGCCTGTCGTAGAGGCGATGGCCGTTGGAGCCGGAAAGTCCTTGAGTGGAGACCGCGTTTAAGCAAGCGTAGTGTGGGACGCCCTCCAGCACGATGGACCGACGATATAAAGCGGCTGGCGGGAAGTGGCTGGATGAGGAAGGCTGAGGACCGGGTGTGGTGGCGCTCTTTAGGGAAGGCCTATGTCCAACAGTGGACGTCCACAGGCTGATGATGATGATGATGATGAAACAAAGATACAAAGTGGAACTGATCCATTTTAAATTAAATTAGGATACGACTAGGTAGGTGAAGAAAAACATAAAACAGGAATTTAGCGACACAGTGCTTCATAAGAACACAATAAATTGTAAATGCTCAAATGAAGTTTTTTACACAATCATCCAAAAATTATTATTTATCGATAAATCGAAAGCACTTTACTAATACGTTCGGAATGGCGCATAACGTTAGCTCGTAATTATACACTCCTTTTCCATCTACTGCCGACAAAGTGTTTTAGAGATGCGCCTTATAATTCACTGTAGCATACATAAGCTATAAGTAATTTACAAAGTTTTCAAAAAAATCGCCACCTGCGGTTTGCACTGCATCTTTTTAGCCCGCGCATTAAAAGCGCATAAAGTCCGCCATCTTGATGTTTTAAGAATTTTATGTACCTACTCAGTGACACTCACGCCATAAAGACGAATCTAATTCTAATGGCGTATCATTTATCAAAACCGATTGATAGATATTGTGGCTCTGATATGGCCTGTTATATTATATTATATTGTAATGTAGTCACGCGAGTACAGTACCCGGCAGGAAATATTATACATCGACCTTTGGAAAGAAATAGTGGTTTCGTAGAGCGTTGTCTCTGTCGTTGAGTCCGACAAAACGTCACATAGATATGAGTGACAACGCTCTACGAAGCCGAAATCTCTTTTAAAGGTCGATAAACAATATTTTCTGCCGGCTCCGCTAGAAGTTTGTATTTTCCTACAGCATTTCATATAATGTGTATCATGTAATGATCGCTACCCATATTTTAAATACGAAAGTGTGTTTGTTTGTGGGTTTGTTAGTTTATCCCTCAATCACGCCGCAACAAACCAACGGCTCGACCTGATTTTTGTACATGGATGCAGTTGAAGACCTGGAGAGTGACATAGACTACTTTTTATCCCGGAAAACCAAAGTGTTCCCACGGGATAAATCTAAAGTCGCGGACGAAATCGTGGGCATCACCTAGTAATAAAATAAATGCCAAATGCAACTTGTATAAGTGTTGCTTTAATTGGACTCATCCAGTTACTGGTGTGCTGAATCAAGAAGTTTTTCACACGGTAAAAATATTAATCTGAAGAACATCACTGAAAGTGTCTGTACATAAATAAACATAGGTACGACCAATTTTCCACGTACTTCGTCGTATTTGCGAGGTGGCTTAGCTCCTGCAGGTCGCGTGGGAGGCGACGGGAGGGGGAGTCACTCGACTTTGACATTAGCAATATCAGGAAACGTTCGTGTCGGCCCCGATACCTGTGCCGATACTTCGGTAATTCTTAGTCGGAACAATTGATGCGCTGCATTTTTTTACCTGACAGTACCAGAAAATTGGACAATGTTTTCAAGTGGGTGTCTGATGTTTTAAAAAGTTTCAATGGCCAGCTGTGGCCTAAACGGGTTGTTAGGTTTCCACACATTGGAATTTTTCAAGATACATATATTTGTCTCTTTCTGTCTGCAATTCTCAATAGAGATTACCTTTAACTTTCAATTACTCTCCGTCTTCAAAGACGTGTGACAACCAAGTTTCAGATTATTATCTTATGATCAGCGTAATGTGACTATACCATACACTATTGCGTTAATCGATCGTCCCTTGACTTTTTATATTTATTATGCTATTAAATACAAATTTATTCTTTTATTCTGCCTTAGATAAAGTTACAAATTCGAAAGTCACCACCGTACCCTGTACTAACTAATAATATAGCTATTAACATTTAATCCTTAACCTCTTGTGCAAATATAAATTCTATCTACTTTAAAATAGAGGCTATATTGTAACAGAGCAAGCAAAATACTGTTGGTATAATCGTGGCGTGCGCTATGATTAGTGTACGGGGGCGCGCGGTTAATGCAATCACACCCCGCCGATACACGAGGGCTTTGGATGCAGAGCTTAAAATGTACTAGACATTTCGAACAAATAAGGAAATGTCGAAACTTTAATTTAGCTTTTTGGACCTAAGCGTATTTTAATACTAGCTGTTCGCCCCGAACTAAGACCTCGCGTCCTATGAATTCGGAGTTCAGACCTACCATAGATTACTAGACGTAGGTACCGTACACAGACTTATTTTTTTTATTACTTTAACGCCTGCACAATACAATGCTTTACCATCACTTTCCTTTGTTTTAGAGGTAAACGATTTGCTATTGCAATATTATCCAATAAGATTTTTTTATTCACCCACTGAGCATCTCTAATCCTGACGATATCTATGGGCTTTCCACAGCGCATGCGTTGACCGGAGTGGTTAGAGGGATAACACGGCGTAGCTAACAGCTACCGAGTGGGGACTAGGGGTGTACTTATGTTTGTGTATAACTATATCGATGCTACGCCGAACTACGAGTATGCTACGGCTGGAGGGTGAACCGTCAATAGACAGAGATTGTTAGATTGTATTGGTGGTTCTTTGTTCGCATCTTGTAGCGGGTAATTGATGGATTTGTTTTCCGCTCTCTTTTTTTCTTATTTTTGTAAGTCTGTTATCTGGTTTATATAGATAACGTTATCATAAAACAAAATTACTTTTTGAACATAAAAAAATATTGATGTTAGTAGAAATTGACTTTTACAATTTTACATATTCAGTTATTTCTGTATGACATAAATCATAGGTTGTACGGGCACACTTTAGTAAGTTCTGTGATAAACTTAAAGACCGGTGTGGTAGTAGTTGTGGTACATTGGAAAAAAGCCTATGATCGGCAGTGGATGTCCACAAACTGAAATGATGATGAATTAAACATAATGTTTGATCAGGGCACTCATTAATGAGTTAATAAGTGACCTGATTAAATTAATTTGATCGAGATCAACTGGACATACAGTTCCGTACAGATGTCTACTTGTATCGATAGTGAACGGGCCTCGCTGCGGTCGTTGTTCCGTCCCGATGTAATATTAAATGGCCCTGTTGATAGGGATGGCGTGTAGTAGTGTTGCCCTGACTATCGAACTTTCGTTTATACAACTCTGTCATGTGCCTACCTCCATATAAAGTTTCACCCCTCAATCAACCCCTACTACTAACATTATAAAGAAAGAGTGAGAATTTTGTTTGTGTGTATGTATGTCGAGGGTAATCTCCGGAATCACCTATTTGAAAAATTCTTTCACCGTTTGAAAGGTACATTATTCCGGTGGGCATAGGCTACATCTTATGAATATTGTATAACCTGGGTGACGTCGGGGCGTGCTGCTACAGTACATACAGTACCATAACTAACTGACTGACAACTAGACAGATGGATGTAGAAGCTTGAAAGCATTTGGATTCTCTCGATCGTTTTGATACGCACTAAGAACGAATTTTGAGATATTGACCCCTAAATTCGCGTGAAAATAGTTGTAGGATTAATCTAGTATAAAATATAGTTCTTTTTAAATGACGAAAAATTAATCAACATCGATATTAGTGATCGGGTACGTCCCTACGAGGCAGCCGGTGTAAAGTGCCTGCTGTCGCATTGATATACCTCTGCCGTATTTAACGCTCCAATGTCAATCCCGACAATTATTTACGTCGTACTTCAGTGATAATTTAAGGCCTATTAATGTATTTAATTTTTATTCAATTACAAATCTGATTATATAATAAGCTTCATGCATTAGGATTTGGAGGTAGTGACTGATAAATACAATCAAAAAGTAAATAAAACTTGTGTAGTTGTTTTATCGAGCTAATATTATGTACACAAAATTCTATTTTATGGACATTGGACATATAATAATGATAATAATTGATGTCTTAAAAAATATCGTTGTCCTCTATAAATGAGAGAGAGAGAGATACAGAAATCATGGTATAAAATATGGGACAGTAATCTAGAAGCCGACAACAATTCGTTGTTAAATATCATCCTTCGTCAATCAGTCAATATATTCATGAAGCTCAACACGAACATCCGTAAACAAGACTGCATCGGAACATCGATATGACAGCAGGCGGCTATTTATACACCGCCCTCCGGCGCGTGCCGAGTGCCGACGTAATCGCTTCACCGGCGCGGGGCAAATCTCATTTTTATTAGGGAAGCAGTGTGGAAAGAGTGGAAATGACACTGCACCGCGGACTTCCGACCCCTGCACACTTTTACAGGTGTCTGTCCTTCGCTCATTCCAAACGCAATCTTATGCTAATTGGATAAGATGAAAATTCCGATGGCTAGCCCGAAGGAACGCCGCGCACGCGCGTGTTTGTGAGACGCTTGCTTTATACAGTCGTAGGTCGCGCGCCGCGAATTTCAGACGTGCGTGTCGCGTCATTTACAGTGTTAGTGTTGGGACTTTGTATCGATAAGTAAATTGTTCATTTACTTGACATTTTATAATTGATAAAGTGAGAGTGGGTTTTAGTTTTGTTAAGACATTTATTCATTGATATTTCATTATTTTCTTAGAACCTTTTTGAAAAGGTTATAAGATAATAAATCTTAGTATTTTCACTATTTACCTCTTGTATGTTACACGTGAATCAAAATTAATTAAAAATATGTCATATATTTTATTTATATGTGTTTGAAAGAAATCCGCGCATAGAGCATGACTCGGGCCCGCGCACGGTCGGAGTCGCGGAGTTTATGTTTTAATAATAGAGGTATTAGCCATGTCGCGCTCCGACACAGGTGTCCGTGAATTGCCACTTTGCCGGACAATTTCGTATCATCATCATCATCACTATCAACCGATAGACGTCCACTATTGGACATAGGTCTCTTATAGGGACTTCCACACCCTACGGTCTTGCACCGCCTAAATCCAGCGGCTCTCTGCGACTCGTTTGATATCGTCTGTCCACCTAGTGGGGAATCTCCTAAGTTCGAACGCAACGCTTTTCGGCGCGCAGTGAAGTCCCCAGTCTAGCTCCTTGGGACCCCCAAAGTCTATCGGTTTTTCGAACTATGTGCCCTGCCCATTGCCACTTTAGCTTTGCGACCCATTCAGCTTTGTCGATTTCTTTGGTCCTACATATATCTATCAATTTCGTATAATCTTGTTGAATTAATGATCCCGTTACTAATATATTTCTACCATAGATATTTGTAATCTGTCGTTCGAATCCTTGGATTAATTGGTAGATAGCCAAGTTTTTACGCCTAGCGTTTTTAACTAAATGCTTGGATTAACCTCTCGAGCCACTTGCCCAATTTCTTATTAAAATTACACAATTGTAATATGCCGCCATGTACAAACAACAAACACATAGGGGATAGGTACTGAAGCTCTCTCCATTCGTTGTATGGTTTTACGGCTTTTGTGCTCCCCTCCGCCCGCTTCGCTGTTTGGTAATTTGCTACTGGGAACGTTTTTACTTCACTTTCGTATTCCGTTCAGGGTCTCGTAATTGCTCCATTTAAGCTCGGTCTTCACGAGGATTTGGCAACAAAGCCTTTCTTGTGGGATTTTCAGAGTCCGACGTCGTGATTTAAATTCTCAATCTACTTTATTTAACTAGCTCACCCGCTCCGAGTTTGCTCTGAAATTTTGAAATAGTTTCGTAGAGGTCTACTTTAAACAAGAGGTTTGAGCTGTTTGTTGATACATTATTATTATCAACAGTTTCTCGTTTTATATTGAACCTATAGATAATGGGAAATAATGTTTAGATTTTTGATAAAAAGAAGAATGCTAAACTCCTGTTATGGATCACCAAAATTCATTATAAAACAAACGAAACTTGATATAGAGCAGCAGTAAGATAAAAAAAATTCTAGATATTTTTTTAATGGCTGAATAACTCATTCATAATAATTATCTGCTTTCCGATACCCTCAGATTCAGATCTGAATAATTGAAATAGGTAAATTGATAAATGACTGGTTACAATTAGGGACCCCCATTACTAAGCAACATAAATCTACACAATCAAAACAAACTCAATCGTAACGTGGTCCGTTATAGTTCAATTGGTTCAAACATTGACCGCCTTCAAACCAGAAAATGTAAACAAATGGCATTTGGCGAATCGTTGTACCAATCTGTACGCATCACGAATGTAAAGCCGGAAAGGCGTCATCGTAATGAAATCAATAAGCACTTCGCCCGTCTATCGTGTTTATTTATTACTGCTTTAAACTTTTTTCGGCACGAGTCGCAGCTGCCGACGTACCAAACACACTCATTTATTCCCAGTACCTTGATGAGACCGAACTTTGCTCGACGTCTTTAAAATTTTCCGCGGGAATTTTGGGATAACACCTATCCAAATAAACTTGCAAAGACATTATCTATAAGTACAAAAATTATATGTATCAATTATGTACTCCTCCTTGCGTCTCTTGCTCGTTATTGAGGATAGTGGTTACTTTTTGATAGCGCCCTCTTGATAATGTTTCTCTAACGAAACCTGTTGTCCATCGTGTGATAAACACTGTAGATGCCAGAGTCAAGTGCCTTCACCTGGTCCGTCCAACGGCTTGGACTGCCTCTGCGTCGCCTCTATCCTTCAATCTTCCCTGTAAGCATGAGCTTTTCTGTGCTTATCGCATCTTTCCTGGCCATGTGACCGAAACACTCGAGTGTTTTTCGCAGACATAAATGGTAGGTATCTGCGTTTTTACGCCTAGCGTTATTAAAATGTATACTAAATGCTTGGATTTTTTAGAACTAAGGGATGTACTGTCGTGAAATCCGAGGCTAATCGTCACGAAAAGTTTGAATTTTCGAAAATAAAATTATTCCATTCATGATACGAGTAGGTACATTAATTTAAAATAACTAAGGAAGGTTGTACTTCTCTTAATTTCATTTCTTTCGTGTATGGTCAATAAATAGCCACCACGCTATAACACATATAAGTATTTCAATAAATAGATTTGAACAAAACGAGTTTTAACGAGGGAGAATAATTTTATTATTGCAGTTCTACTGAATACAAACAAACATGGCTATACATTATTTATTTATGAGGGCACTGTTGTATGGAATCATTTTTACCCGAGTGAAGTATATTTAAAGCCCTGTGCAAGACATCGGTGCTAAATCACTACCGACTTCACAGTATACCGAAATCATGTTGCGCCGCGGTCACAAAGGACACATCGATAACAGATATCTTAACTCCATCGTGTCTCATCCCTAGACAGTATGGAACAGCCCGATTTAATATGGATGCGAGATTATATTACTTCGGATTTTATTGTGTTCAGCTGTATTGTTTCTTTTATGCCTCTAGGGTTGTCTTGACAAGTCAATAATTTGAGAGATGTCTCTAAATTAATTTAATCATGCTAAAATTCGATGTCAAAGTACATTTTAATAAACCTCTTGACTCACTTAGCTCTTTCAGACCTGACTTGGAGTCCAATCCAACTCCTCAATCCTGGTGTCGCAAAGTAGATACTGCATTAGTAAGTCGTGAGAATTCAGAGGCTATTTATCGTGAAAAAGTATTGAATAGGTACAGACTTCATCATTGAATTTGAAACCCTTACTGATGCTCAAATCAACATTGATTGCAATTGCTTAGGTATACATTATTATTTAGAAATATTCACAAAGATAAAACTATAACGATACATAATCTCTTAGTTTACCGGATAATTCCTTAGGATTGAATGTATTATATTAACTCAGCATTCAGCGCCGAGGGGCGCACGTTACGCTACTGTTCAATTAAAAAAGCGATCTCGCAGGAAATTGCAAGTGCTGTGAAAAAATGAACGTTCTGACCTCACTTCGGACACTAGTGTTGTGCGTATCGTTTATATCGTTAGACCGTAGTGATGTAACTTGTGAATAAGTCAAAATGATCCCTTTGGTTTATTATTATTAGTGTCGTAAGTGATGTGTGTCTGAACAGTCCAATATGGAGTACCGGGCCCCACATCCGATGATGAACGTCGGCGGGGCGCCCTACTATCCCCATCCAGGTACGTTTTAACTAACTTATACTTCGTGAGAAGGTTCTGAATACACTAAAGCTGGGTGGTAGCCCTAGCTTTACCGATTAAGTCGGCAAAGATATATTCTCAAAAAACACAAATCTTTAAAAACATTTTTTATGTCGATGTTACCACACGGCTCTAATACGGCGAAAATGGCGCATACATAGCCGCCATATTGAATTGTTGTCAAAGAAATTATACTTAAATATCGTCACTTGGAACTGTCGATGTCAGGGATTCTAACAATACCCTATTCATCCAAATCTATTCAGGCATTTAGAAGTTATAGTGGCATAGAGAAACTCACATGCATACCTACATGAAATAAAAGGTACATATTATTATCGATAAAAGACGTCGCATCACTATCGATTAGGCCGTAACCCGGTGCAGCGGGTTAATTGGCACGTCGTCAAGACGACAGCGGGGCGGCGACGCGGCGTGATGGATGGCGATGCGATTGCTCGCCGTGACTAACGCCGCGAAATTAGCCCACTTGAAAAGTGTCTGCGTTCAATGTCTTAGGGTACCTGTCCACCGAAATGGAGTGGAGACATTTGGCAGACCAATTAGGTACCAATTTATAGATGATATGTTTTAATGATATTACTACCTTATCTATGTGTAGTTTGATTGCAATTCTTGATTGATTCTGCTGAACACATCTACGCTCCGCTTTAATAGGCAGGGAGCCCGTTCGGCGTTCATACATTGTCATGGACGAGCTTTAACAAATAATCCGTACCTATTTTCAATTCGATAAGTAAGATAACCATATTATTTTTATGAATAATAGTTTTTGATTTATCGTGCAAAATGTCTAAAAAAATACCCGAGTACGGAACCCTTGGTGCGCGAGTCTGACTCGCACTTGACCGGTTTTTTTATTTAGAATCCATATCTAACAATGCGAGAATCATATTATGACGTCTGTGCATCAATAACTAAGTAGTAACCATTTGAAAGGTCCTGTTTGGATCAATTAGGGTCGTCGGCGCGCTCGAGACGAACCGAAACGAAGACATGACGTGATGGATTACGTAACGACCTTGCAGCGGCACGATTCCGCGCATTGCAACAATTCATGATTGATGTACATACATGACAACTACCTAACACCTACCTACAAAAATCCATACTGATATTATAAAAGTGTGTCTGTCTGTCTGCTAGCTTTTTACGGCCCAGCAATTGAACCAATTGTAATGAAAGGTACAGAGTTAGCTTACATCCCGGGGAAAGGACATAGGCTACTTTTTTCCCGGAAAATCAAAGAGTTCCTACGGGATTCTTAAAGGCCCATCCGGCTTCATCAGGCTTTAGATTTATATGAAAGGTACAGGGGTAGCTTGCAACCCGGAATTGAATTGATTTTCGAGAAAATCTGTAAGTAGCCATATTTATCTATGACTATTAAGACTCTTATTATTATTACTTCGCTGTAGATTTTCCTTCTATAAATAAAATAAATAGAAATATTTTAAGAGATAGCTTGCATGCCAGAGAGGGGCATAGCTTTTATCCCAGAAAAACAAGAGTTCCCATGGGATTTTTATAAAACTTAAATCCACGCGGACAAAGTCGCAGGCATAACCTAGTTTTTTCCTAAATTCACATGCGAATTAGTATTTTGTACATTCATATACTAGATATGCACCTCAATTTTTTCCGGCTAGGCACTTCAACTTGAGTAGCGTTCATAAATTCAGACAGTCTGTGTAGCTTCGAAACTTTACTCGACCTACCGAGTTGCGCGCGCAAATAAGCGTCCCAACGACAACCCATAGCGTATGGTACTGTCATACGCTTGGAGCGATTAATCTGAGTAAAGTACTAAGCGAATAATATATTCGCTGTGTTAGTCCTATTAAAAGTTTATATATCATATTTATTTTAGTCTATGGTAATTCCTGCTGCACACACATTTTCAAACCAGTTTTAATATACAGATTTTTACATAACCAAATGCCCTGAAATCTCTGTTGGTTTTACTTTACTTTAAATAAATTAATGAAATTTCGATCAGTATGTTTCTGTTTTTATTTTTCACTAGATGATGTCCGCGTAGATTTCAGTTTTTGTTTTAAATCGCATAGGAATTCTTAAATTTTCCGGGCAATAAGTAACCTATGTTAGTCTCCGGAATGCAAACTATCGCTGGGCCAAATTTCATCAAAATCGGCCAAACAGCGTGTGAAAAGCTAGCAGACAGACAGATAGACACATTTTCGAATATGTATGATATTTGTATGGAGTGTGGATTCAGGCTGTAATACTCTTCAAATGCAAAATGACAAAGACTGTCAATTACGTGGTATTTTGACATCGCTTTTCCTGATTTCTTGGCCCCTAGGCCCTATGAATCAAATAAGGCCTCGGGTGGTCTGGCGGCCGGAACCGACGGGGGGTGTAACGCGATCCGGTCGGAAATGGCCGTCAGATTTGTCGCGCCACTCGCCGCTCGCCGACAATTACTGTCCGCGATTTATACCGCCCCCGCGCGTCGCATTGTTTGCTTTGGATAATTATAAAGCCGCCTGGTGATTTGATTGTATTAAACAGAAAACACTTACATATATTAAATAAATTGTACTATATTTCAATTTGTACATGTAATTACAGATTTTAACAGTGATGTTGAATGATGATAATGTATGTAGGTATCCTAAATGTTAATCATTGAGTATAAGATATAAATATGTCAATTTGCACTCTTGCGCTGAAACGCAGCTTGAATAGCGAACACACTAAACTAGTACACAAAAATTTAAAAAAATACCGTTTCGGACTCTATAAGATATAGATGGATAGATACCTAGAGATAATAAAGCTTCCTCCCATTTTTTAAAATATATTTACTGTAGAGAAATCATCCAATTATAGTTTTATTATAAGTATAGGTGGATTTTATTGTTGTAATCCTTGTAATCAAAAGATATCCTTTAATACATATAAATGATCAAGATGAAAATATAATAAAATGAGGACAAATTTAAGGAAAAATAGGTCAAAAACATACATTTATATCGTCCCTCTTTTGGGTACACATATAAAATTATCAAGCATGACTCAACGTTTTGATACGATCGACTCTAAATGGCGGGTAATAACGACGCTCAGTGTAATGGTGTCGAGTGTTAGGGATGATATCGTAATGCTGCAGATGGAACATCTCTTGCTAGACTATCGCACCTCTATATCAGAACTGTTACAACTCGAAAAATTTTTTTTTTTTTTGTAACTAAGAAAAACTGTTTTTCTATAATCTACAGAAGCTACTCGTATTAAAATTTAAAAAAAAGCTTTATAAATTATTGTATTTGGATAGTTATGCAAATAGTTACTACAATTATTATATTCCCATATCATTAATCGAAGGTTTTTGAGTTAAAACAGTATCGATTTAGGCGCAATGACAAAATAATAAGACATCTGGTGCTGAGACAAAATAATAAGAATTGATCCGAAAATTTTTGATTGCGCTCAGTGGAGGCATTATAAGGTATATTAGGCTGGAATATGATAACATTAACTAATGAGATATTACGCCTTTTCAAAATTGTACTAAATTGATAAGAACCCATACTCCTATTAAAAATAATACTAGGTAAACACCAAAAAACATTATGTTAAATAATTTAATAACATTTGAAATTAAAGTGGGGCTTTTTGGTGGTCAGTTAATATTTTTGCTCAATTTTTTTTCTCGTACGTAATATTTTATTGTATACCTGGCGGTCAGTCAAACAATAAACCTTGTTTTAAAGGTCCTATCTGTATCTTATCTGTACTGTATCTTACCTGTATCTGAATAAAAAAATTATTTAATATAGTGCACGATTAAAATATGAAATTTTCAGTTTAACTTGTTTCTAATACTTATTTATATATTGTCTTAAAATAAACCTTCATCATTACTAATGGAACAAATTCGCAATGTCACCCTTTTTTCATCCGGATAAACGTATAAAATGGCACGGATGTCCTTACCCCGCGGATCGTTGGAGGCGATAAAAAAATAACCACCCCCTCATCCTCGGCCTCGGTGGGTGACGGGTGCGTTGAACCGTTAAGCGAAAAATACGCTGTAGACCGAGTGAGTGTTTTTTACATAGGTTTCTTTAAAGGCTGCGTATTATGTGAATATGAAATATTAAAATTCAATAAGGTTGACTAAGATATAAAAATGTTAAGTATTTATTATTAGCAAAATTATAACTTATAAAAATATTCGTATCTGAAGAGGGAAAATATCGGGTTCGTGAAGTAATTGATTGTTTCAGTACTAATGGAACTTCTAACAAAAGAAGTCGACAAATTAAGTTTGCTGTATATTCATTTTATGTTTTTAAATTATATTCATTAAACAATATCAAAGATCATCTTTAAATCTACAATGCTACAAAGAATGTAACGAATAACAATAAAAACAGCGGCAACAGGCGCACAGCACAGCTCAAAAACTTTATTTGACTGTTGACACAATACAGCGAATTATCCTATGATCAATCGCAATGTAGGTATATCTTGGACCCTCACAAGAAGAAAAGACCGACAAATAAATTCCTGGCCGTGGCACAAGATCCAACCCTATTAATGCTGCCGCAAATCACGTATTACCTTAACAAGTTTGAGGTAATCTCTTCGAAATTCTTCTACATCTATATTACGCCTTATTACCTCGAAGTAAAGTCTACTGAGTACTGAAACCGAGGCGCCAGGATGGAAATTGATTCGACGCGAAGAATAAGGTCGTAAACGTTGTTCTATCCAGTTTTATTAGAGCTCTAAACATATGGCGCTTACGCTTTGTAGGGTGAGGGGTATAGGGGTCTCGCTAAAATGGTCTGTCCTTTATGGTAGAGCTCATGAAACGTTGTTCTGTTGAAGTGTAAGAAAGTGGCGAGGGTGTGCGATTACTAACAGTAATCGACTTGATCCCAACGAAGTTGGAAATAGTGAGTGGCCTCTAAAGACTAAAATCAATGCAGATGGGATAGCTCGAATTTCGTTTCGAGATGTAGGGGAATGTAGCTACGACCACAGAATATAATATAATGCTACGACGTTTTAATTTAAAAAAACATCTTAGCGTTGTAGACGTGTTTTAATTAGATGTTATAATATCTGTTATAAAACGTAGTATGGTGATCTTACAACACCTTTATAACTTAACACTTTAACAATATTTTGTCGCCTGGTTGAGTACATCATTTATACTCGTATATCCGTAAAAAGAATATACAACATTTTTCGATTAAGGTTGTAAGAAGAGCCGCTGAGAGACACTCGGCTCATGGATATGAAAGTGGTCCATTTGTAGCGTTATTGTTTGCCGAGAGGGTGGGCGGGGGCGGTGGTGGCGTGCCGCTGGCTTGTAATGGAAATTCGCAGACGACGCCGCTAACATCGGGTGTAAGAAGGAAATGACTAGCGGGTAACACAATTTTGTATAAATAACTTAAATATGTATTTAAGGTATTCGATTGACTTGCTTATGGTACTTCGTCCGACGATTAGCGAGAAATGAGTTGAGCTAAAAACTAGAACAAGTTGACGAGCTACGAGAAGAGAGTGTGTAGTTGGGATATTTTTGTCCACATTATTCATTCGTTGCTTTTGTCCCTGGGCAATAAGCGAGTGCATTGGGTGATTACTTGCACCGGTTGCGCAAACTGCGCAAGTGTTCTGACTTCCAAGAGAGCATTCTGAAGGAGTATTTTTCTTTAATAGCTCTTATCGCTGCGACAAAACTAGTGGGAGAAAGTTTTCGCCGACAGTGTGCACAGTCAGCGATCAATCAACTAGAAATATATTTATCTCTTTTATTGACGCGGAACTATTTATATCGATTGTACGTTTCTTGAGTGAAATTTCCTCACGATAGCTAGTGACTTTTCTCGTTGGCAGTGGGATAGCTGCCTTAAAATGGTGCTACAAGTAATACTAGCTACTATTCTTTTCCGTCAAGATCTTTAAATAATGATAGCATTATTTTTAGATTTGTCACTTTAGTCTAAAGATTGTGTACAAACAATCGAATTAGCACAATATCGATAAGATTGCACAGAAAATCAAATACCCTCTTTTTAGTTTAATAAACCTAATAATGAAATTATTGGACTACAGAGGCAAAACAAAACCCCTCAATATACAATTAATTTAGTCGAGAAAAATAAAACGCCATACGTTTGTCGCGTACACCATACAAACCGACGAGCGTACTGCGCCGACGCGCACCTGTCGAGTACATACACACTTGTTGTGCCCGAATACTTGTACCACTAGCGATAAATATTATATTATGCGCTCTCGAAAGAGAGACCTCATAATCAAAACTTTTGAAGTACCTATACGTTTGTGTTTTATAAGCACTGGGTAACGTTCTTTTATTGATACAATAAATAGTAACATAATAATTATTATTATATCGAAGTACAAATAGACTTTTGAATGCTGTATAATAAAATTGAGTTTGGTGAGTACTGTGAACGTGCCAGGTTTCAGAAAACTACAGATACTTTATAATAATAATTAAATTATAAGTTATATGCAGAACTCATTAGTTCTGCATATAACTTATACAGCTTATCTTTCAATGGGAGATTTGACATGATACAGTATGTCCCCGTTACATTTGAATCTTCGTTCCTTTACTACGTCGAACATTTAGAGCCTTGTGTAAGTTTTCAATAATTTAATGAAACCGGTTGTTTCGGCCATTACTTGTCCCATAAAGTTACGTTATTCTACCAAATTAGTATTAATTAGTATCACTGGACTGATCAAATTACGACGTCTTAATTTTAATTAAATTTATTACTTAATTTAATTAAATTTATTTAAATAACGAATTAAAATGACGGATTTACTTTCTTGAGGCGATTTTACGTTATTAGCTTTCGTGTCGTATCCATGTCGTATCCGCTGCTTTGTAGCACCACCGCAGGCTGTTTATTTTAAGTTACATTCGTTTTTATTAAAATATTCTAAACGCCTAAAATTCATTACTTGCACCGTGTACCAAAATAAACCAAGTAGCGCATTGCGCCGTCGCGCACCTCTTCTTCCGCAGTAGCTACGAGTATATGTAGACTAGGTACACACTTGTTGTTCCTGTCAACTTGTATTTTAGTCCACTTACTCTATATTGGTGCTCTACGTTTTACCGGAATGGCAAAGAGAAAAATGTAATTTTATGGACTGTGAACTCAGTCTCTAGCGTTTGGGTCCAGTTTCATTTTTGACTCACTGTACTTACTCGTATGTGTTGATTTTATTTATATGATTTTGAAGTTTAAATGTCTATTTAATGTTTATTTATTGGGCCAACGGTCTAGGGTTAAATGGATCTCGACCTTTTGGGTGCGAGGTCTTATCTCCGTCCCTATCGTTAAAATTGGTTGAAGGTTAGTTAATTTTCGGTTAATTTCAACATGCCGCTTTGAATTCTATTTTAAGAATTTGTAATAATTCTATTATACCTCGAATATTATGTAAGTTAGGATTTTTTTTTACATTTAAAAAATGAACTTGTGGAAAAATGGTATGAAAGTTTTTACCGCAATATTGCGTTTTCTTTGCAGTTTTTTTTTAATTTCCACTTCGAAAAGTTTACTTGTAAAAAGTTTTATGTTGCTAATACTAACTTTGTGAGAAGAAAACCATAACATTTAGCCAGGAATTGTCAAAATAATTTATGCTTTTACTAATTAACAAAAATAAAAGATTTTGAATGTTTATAAGTACTTTTACTAAATTGAAAAACGTAAAAGCTAAATGGTTGTCTTTTTGCCTGTTCATTAAAAATGTTAAATGTTAAAATTTAAAAATACGCCTTAATAAAATAGTCCAAGCTTGAAAACATAAAAATAAGTTCCGTCTTTAAAGCTCCCTTGAAAGCTCCCTTGAAAGCTCCCTTGAAAGCTCTCTTGATTGACGAATGTAATAACTTCATCCGAGTGTCACTCAGCTTATACTCAGTCTATATTTAGTATCAATGATTCCCCTTACGTCGTCGTCAACGCAGAGACCTACCTATCTACTACAGGCACATGCCCGAAATTGGATAAAGGAGATTTCACGTGTTTATATAAGTATCTAAGATATTTTTGAACCGCGCGTTTTAAAGCCGTGGTGAGCCATTTAAAGCCGTTTAATAAGATTT
The DNA here is from genome assembly GCF_905333055.1 of Maniola jurtina. Classification (NCBI taxonomy): domain Eukaryota; kingdom Metazoa; phylum Arthropoda; class Insecta; order Lepidoptera; family Nymphalidae; genus Maniola; species Maniola jurtina. The sequence continues at coordinate 8,643,722 of NC_060033.1, forward strand.
TAAGTTTAATGAAAAATAATGATAGGATTTTCCAGGATTTGAAAAGTGCGATTTGAACAAATTAATTAAATTTAGGTACTATCTATCTCTACAGTGATTTATAATTTAATTTTTAGGATGCTGTTTTTACCTACACTACGGTGATTCTTTGGAGAAGAGATGATACATGATGCCGAACTAAAAATTGAATAAGCCACACATTGCAGCATTTTATTGCATGCATGCACCTACAGTATTGTTGCATAGCACTCAATAATATTCAAAACATTTTATCTTCTTAATCTAGCATATCCGTTCAAGTTATTTAGTCTTAGGAGAGTTATGAAAAGGGGCGTTCCCCCGCTGGGTGACTTCTCTCGAGTCAAATTAGCGCTTGAGACTGAATTAATTACCGCTCGCCGCTTCGTTGACATCCCTCGCTAAAGAGTTGCCGCACTAAAGTGATAATCATGATTTTATGTGAATATATTGGTGGTTTGGATTCGAATGCTCCTCGATATTTTTTTAAAGAATTCCTGATTATAGCACCTACGTAAACGCTTAATTAATTAAATAAAAAGCTTATTATCTATTAATACGAAAAATGTAAAACTAAAATAACTTATTTACAATTTTAGATTTATAGTTAGATATACACGCTTCTATACATAATTATTTCTTATTATGTATACAGAATACAGTGGATGAGCCTATCTTGTAGTTACAGTAAATAAGTAACTAGGTAGGTATTATGTAATATTTTTTCATTTTCATAATGAACAACATAGTTTATTATTATAACAAACTGTACGATTTTAATTCCAGATTTCCTTTTCTAAAAAACCTCAGGTGTAATAATTGCACTTCGTTATTCATTCATTATTCATGTTTATTAGGTGTGTGGAGTCAGTCGAATATTATTATGCATCTCGATATTTTAATGGAGGGTACCTCTACCTACTTCTATTTTTCACAGCGAATGTCTTCCCGTTACCCGGCAATATCCAATTTGTACAACCCTCGTCAATTATTATCAAGTATCGTTTTCAATTGACAAATAAAAAATAACACAAAGTGCAAACATAAAGAGTTAATTTTGCCCCTTTTATTGTTCATATTCACAAGTGAAAATATCTAATTATTCTAATATATCTACCTGTAAGTGCATACATTTTTAAAAGACTTGCAATATTTGCTGTGTATGTGTCGTGCAAACATGACGATTTTTTGACGTCGAAATTGTTGATAATAAAGCAAATATGGTGAGACCTTTCTCAAAAAATGCATATGTTTTATTGGGAGAGATGAGTATACAACACATACAGTATTTCAATACAATATGTATTGAAATACTGTTTCCTCTAAATCTGATCTCACATACTTTTTTAGCAATCTCTTTACCGAGTCTCAAAAATTCAATACGTCATTTTGCAACACAAAAATATGTTGCTAAAACGCCATGTACTCATAGCGAGCCAACAAATTGTTTCCGCCCGAAATGCTTTTACGGCGATATTCGATCAGGATGGGGAATTGAATTACCGAAATCGGAAATAGACAACTGGAGTTGAATAAAAGTGTGGATTTGACCGACGTGACGCAAAGTTAAATTATAATTTTATTCGGGTTCATTCATTTATTTCAATAACGCTAAGATTATTGTTGGTAACTAATAACTAAGGAGTATGTATAGTACCTACTTGTAGTTTAGATTTATATCTGTTCTACCTGAATCCTACACACTGGTACTGATTTTGAGCACAATTAAATTTTAGAGTATTTGCATCCTCTTCTTAATAATATAATGTGAAAAAAAAAACAGATATAATTTGACGGTTTTAAATTTAATTTAGAGCTGTCAAACCTCATTCATGACTGTAGCTGTCAGTCGCGAGCCTTTTTAACCCCCGACCCAAAAAGAGGGGTGTTATAAGTTTGACGTGTGTATCTGTGTATCTGTGTGTCTGTGTATCTGTCTGTGGCATCGTAGCGCCTAAACGAATGAACCGATTTTAATTTAGTTTTTTTTTGTTTGGAAGGTGGCTTGATCGAGAGTGTTCTTAGCTATAATCTAAAAAAATTGGTTCAGCCGTTTATAAGTTATCAGCTCTTTTCTAGTTTTCTTGTAGAAAAGAAGGTTAGATAACCGTTAGGTTCATAATATTATGTCAATAGACAAATGTCAAGCTGTCAAGATGGACGTTGCTTAAATACATAATTATTTATTTGAAAATGATGTTTTGGAAAACTCAAATACTTTGGATCGTCGGGGGTGTTATAAATTTTTAATTTACACTTGTCATAAGTACATTTCAAAAAATTATAATAACAAGAGTGAGTTTTTATGTTTAAATTTGTAGCGTTCACTAAAATTTAGTCTTTAAATGTAAAATTTATGTGCTGCCCTTTTTTAGTAATATTAAAATGAAAAAGACGCAGATACTCTAAATTTAGTTTAGAGAAAGACAACAGAATCGGCGCCACCGTCAGTGTACTATCCATGTTGATTCGTTTTGAGACACGGGATTTTCTATAGGATAGTCCGATAAAGTCTTTTTGCTTTATAGATGTAGCAACGGGACGTATCATAATCATTGAAAGTACGAGTAAACGATCTCGTGTCTCACACTTGTTGCTAAAATCTGTGCTCTTTTTAATAAATAAAATCATGCAAACAAGAAGACTTAGACTGTAGACCTAGACTGTAGAGCGTACTTTGACTTCACTCAAACTTAATACGAGACTTTTTATGACAGCAACATAGCGTTATCTCGTTCTAACAGTGTCTTAAGTTTAAGCAAAGTCAAAGTGCTCTATAGATCTCAACCTTAAATGAACCTTTTCTAAGGTAATTCTAGAACATAGAATATGATGTCAGTATTGCATAAGAGTTGCGTACATTGGTCTTGACAAGAAGTGTCGCCAATAAAGCAACGGTAAGCTATTTGCCACGGGTCGCGGTCCGGGTCGATCTGTCAATTGACCCCTTCATTAGGGAGACGCTCATTCGTTGCGCGCTCGCGTCATCTCGCTATCCGCAGAAAACATTTGCTATTTGCCTTTTGACCTTTTTGTCCGATCATTTTATATTGGTCGTACGATTTTCAGGAATGTTTAGATTAGATTGTTTAAGACTAAAATTTATACAGATTTGGGAAGATTAGGTAATTCTTTTTAGGGTTCGGTACCGATAAGGTAAGGAAGAAATCCTGTAAATGAAGCTGGAGGTACGCCGGCGCCCGAAGCCTAATGTACAAGACAGACCGGCAGAGTCGAGGCGCGGCAACTCTAAGTTTTATTTACTTTGGCATAACGGTGGCGGCGCGTGGCGAAACCTAGGCGCGACCAAGCGCGGCGCGCGTCCTTCTTGTTTTATTTTTAGTATACTAATTTCAATGATATATCAACTATAAAAAGACTTGACTCCACTCTGTCCATATGCGCTGGCCTTTTTTTATTTTAAAAGAATATTAGCCATTTCAATCATGATTAACATCCTCCCCCCATTTCCCCTTCAACTAAGCTAACTAAAGTGGGGTTTTGATGTGAATTTGTGTGTCCATCCTTCACAGCTATTTATTTCAGTAGGTACTACTTATGGATTTTTTAATATTTCATTAGCGATATAGGCAACCCTGACGGAGCCATGAGTAAGAGGGGTCAATATCGTTTAACCTCACAATTGACTCTACGAATTAAAGTGACCCGCGCTATTGCATTGAGTGCTCCTCTCACGACCCAATGTTTCTCTCAATTTAGATTATTCGAAACGGTATTAAATCTATATTCTTTAACTGACTTAAGTGATATTATGCAGGGTGTTTTTGGTAGTGGTTAGTGAGGCCAAAATTTAAACTTATGGGAAATAAAAATTGACTAAACATCGTAAAACTTTCAGTTGCTCATAGTTCGAGATTCTGTGTCAGCTTTGTGCGTTTAAATAGCTTTATTTTTTGAAACAAAACTTTTCTTAACATTTCACAAACCTCAGAAGCAGACAGAGTGACTTTGCAATTTATTCGTTAATTTGCAGTAATTAGTAATAAATATTTAACTAAGCTTCATTTAATAAATAAATATGGCGTGTAAACATGTCACCACAGATATAGTTAATCACTGGATTTTGCCCGCGACTTCATCATCGTGTCCTACATAGCTTATAGGGAGCACTCAGCATCGGATCGTTGGCTCCGGAGATTAACCCCATATACAATCTAATAAATTTTACCTCTATAAAATTATTATTATTAAGTAGTAAAATAGTAAAACATAGCGTCACAAAGAATACTTTTTATTGGCAAAAGTAATAGAAGCTCGCCAGAATTTAAGCCCCATTTGAATTTAAAATATTGGTTAATATCCGTCCGAAATATTGGTAATGTTCGTCCGCGTTAATCTAGGTTTTTTATAAATCCCGTGGAAACTCTTTGATTTTTCCGGGATGAAAAGTAGCTTATGTCAAATTGGCAGTTCCTCTGTACTGCAAATGTTTATGGGCGGCGGTAATCACTTAACATCAGGTGATCCGCCTGTTCGTTTGCTCGCTATTTTTATTAAAAAAAATAAGTACAGTAAATTTTTATTTCTGTAATAACACGAAAAATCACTGCAGTACCTACGAGGTGTAAATTTGACTTCCAATCATGTACATGAACGTATGTAGGTAATTGGGCGTGTAAAACGTAATGCGCATATTTAATAATAATATCCCTTTCATTGTTTTCAGGTGTGAGCGCCAATAAAATCGCCAAGCGAACGGATCTGGCGCCCAACAAGGGCGGCCCGTTCGCGGCGGCTCTACGAACGCTCGCCAAGAACGCCGGCCCCGACGTCAAAGACGGTGAGTCGCACGCGCTTTTATCCTCACTCCTTACGCTTGAGCAACTATTACAAGATTGACGCAGATTTTTTTGAGTTAAAACTCGTCGAAAAATAATGAACAATTCGGTTTGAATAACGATCATACATAACCCGAAATCCATGATCATATTTTATTTCAGTTGTGAAATCAATAAAATAAAATCATACTTAAACCGATTACCAACGCACTGTGTCAGTTTAAGGCACTTGTCCGGCCTCCGATGATTGCAAGAGTTGAGATGAGAAACGAGTTTAGCTAAAAACTAGAAACGAGTTGGCCAGCAATGAGAAGCGAATATAGTGGGGATAGTTTTGTCGTTGGGATGGGGTTTTGTTGCGAGTTGACGAGCAATTTCTCGCACCGCAAACTGTACGAGAGTTTTGACCGCCAAGAGTAGGCGAGTTTTTTCTTAGATAGTTCTTGCTGTTGCGACAAACTAATGGTGAGAGAGTTGCCCCTGGCAATAAGCACAGTCAGCGATGAACTATTAATTAATATATATTTATCTGTTATTGACATGGAATCGATTCAATTGATTGTTCGTTTTATGAACGAAAAGAGTCGAAAGGTAGCTTTCCTCGTTGGCGGTGGGACAAGTAGCTGACATGATTCAAAATCCTTTCTTAGCTAATGTCCGCCCTTGAAGGAATCTACTTTCCTGATTTCAAAAAAGTCGCAATTTGCCCTCGCTTTATCTATGCTTTTATATGGTAAAAGTTGCTCAAGCGTTTATATTTTGTTACATTGTTTTATGCTTACAAATAGCAAGCACTTGTTGGGTCTATACGTCCATAATTCGTATTATTATACATATCTGTTCTCATCGGCGATAGGAATTCGTTTAAAATTCATTTGGATCCTATGCAAACTTTGGACCGTCCGTTGTTACAATACGCAAAAAATTATAACTCAGATTACTAAACACTGAAGTATTTAAAAGATTTGAAGCAATACCTATATATTAAGTCGACGTAGGATTTAGTAAAATTGACTATTTACGAGGCATTAATACTTAAGACATGACTCTTACTAACTTTTTTTTCAGGAACGTTTAATTAAGTACCTACACAAAATTTTATTTTAGTACTTAGACACTTATTTAACTTCTAATACGAAGCTTTTTGTTGTAATATTCAATACTGTAACTAGGTCATAGAATTTAAATACTAATCATATCTATTCTTAGTTTATGATGATGAGTTGATATTTGTTGATCTAAGGATGTATATTTTATGCCTTTTTAATAATTTATTAATAAATCCGTAATTAAAAATTGGATGTGTAAATATAGAAGTTGCCTAGTGATTAAAGCATTAGGTATTATGTCATGAACAGTCACTGCCATCATTATATCGTCAAAAATAAATTGCATTGAAATAACTTGAGGCAACTTTACGCTTTTTGCACACCGACGCACTCGCACCGCACGTGGTATGCATAATTTACGTCAGGCCGTTAAGAGAAGTTTCTTAAGCGTGCTCCCCAGTCCTCTACATATGAGGTAGTTTGGTTCTCATTTTGAATATCAACCAATCAAACTCTAATTTTGTAGACGCGTTATAGAATGTTGGTGTCTGTGGTTTGTCAGATTTCCGTAAAAATATCTAGTTTTGAAGATATATGGGTAAAGATTTGCATGTAAATCCTTGAGCCCATGTAACTTTTAAACTACATATTTTAACGAAAATCGGACACATTTTAGCAAAACACAGACACAGAAAGGTTCCTAGAACATATGTACAAAGTTTCATCAAGATTGATTAATTAATATTCAAGTGAGAGCCAAACTACCTTGGCTTGGAACTTGTTTGGAGCTCACTACGAATAAACTCCTCTTCATCGGTTCGCTACTGCGTGCAAATGCGTCGGTGTGCTAAAGGCGTTAGCGGTGAGGAGTTCTCGCTGACCTCGCGAGTGTGCAGGAGCGGCGCCCCCCAGCGCGGAGCGAGAGGGCAACAAGGACAAGCCGCCGCCCGCGCCGCCCAAGCGCGCCTCGCCGCACCACCTGCCCGCCAGCGGCTTCCAGCCTTACCGACCTGATGATCGGTTGGTACCTCTATCTCTTCTCTAAACACTCTTCGCGTTTGCACTATCAAAAAAATTGTCAGTCAATGGGGGCTGCCGACAGAAATGAAAACTTAAAACTATAAAATAACAGTGATCTTTTTTTGGATTAGCAGTATCAGTAACAATTATACTTATAGACCGTATATATAAAGTGCATCTACTTAACGATTTTCATCGAGTTGGACGCACAACGCACGCTGTTTATTATAATAGTTTACTGGTGTGTACGCCGCCTAAAAATGTAAAATGTGATTCACTGGACATGAGTCAAATTGTATAGTCGGGCAAATATAGATAACTGTCTACAGCTTTTATTTGACTTTCATACAATCTTCCAACCTCTATTTTTTTATCCTCTTTTTTAAAATCCTTTCTTAGCTGAAGTCTACGTTCTAGAAAGAATCTACTTTCCTTATTTTCAATTATTTTATTAATAACAGTAACGAAAATTTTCGCTTATAAACTTTCATCCCATGTTTAACCATTCTTAAGAGGTAATAGTATTTTATGTTGCCACATTTTTATTTAAATGTAATTTTGTCCATCCAGGTTAACGCATCCGGCAGCTGCCTCGTTCCCCTTGCTGGAGCCGGCCGCCTACTCGCCCTACGCGCATCCCTCCATCTACTCCAGTGCTGCGTTGCAATACAGGTAGTTAAGGGAGTTCAATAATAATTAAGGCTCGTCGCATATTATCAAAAAACTCTGGCGACCGTCCGTTTACCCGCACCTATCAATTTCTGTTCGACTAATCTGTGTTCAGGTCACGATTATCCGCCAGCTGTTCGATTCGGAAGCAAACTGTGTACGAGGTCTAATACAAAATTAAGGAAAGCGCGCCTTCTGACGTTCTGATCCGGCTTTCAGACAAGTTGGCGGGCATCAGAAATGAACGTCAGATCAGACAATATTCGGACAGTCTGCAGAGTCTAGAGCAAAATAAGCTGAGTGGCTTCCGGCGCGTGTCAGATTGACCTGACATACACTTTTTGATAATATACGGCCTCAACGGTCAAATTACGTAACTTTGAACTTTACTAAAACATATTTTAAAAATCAAATCACACTCACAATTTGATTTAGTAATTTTGAAAAAATTTCCAAATTCCATGGCAGGCTCGCGGCGGAGGAGCAGATGTACCTGGAGCGCGTGTTCCGCGGCGGCGTCGGCATGGGCGTGAGCTGGCTGCCGCCCTACGCGCTGTACCCGCCGCTGGCACCGCCGCTGCCGCTCGTGCCGCATCCACACGCGCACGCCCACCACGCGCACGCGCCGCACCACGCCGCGCACGCCGCGCATCCGCACCCCGCGCACGCCGCGCACGACGATCGAGAGAAGGAGATCGCGCTGCAGAGGGAGAGGGAAAGAGAACGAGAAAGAGAATTAAGGTGTGCAATTCTTTCTCGAGCTGCGTTCAAACATTGTATTACGGTTTGCCCGCCGTATCCAACACTTATGCCGAAACATTATTGTCTGTGCGGACGTTGGCGTAAACGTCTCACACGTACTTCAGAGCATGTGAGGTTTACAAAGCCTAAGTTTAAAATTTCCTGCGTGTTCCTATACGATGAATGTGGTATTTCGGTTGTACATAATCTCTAAATTAAATTTACATATGTGCAACAAAGCATTACTTTTAGACCCTCCAATTTAGAGCTACATACATTCAAATCAGTATGAGTGGGCACTCAGCAGTAATATGGAGTGGTTGCGATTCCAGAGATCGGGAACAACGGGAGAAGGAGCAGCGCGAGCGTGCCGCGCGGGAGAAAGAGTCGCGCGCGCGCGACGCTCTGGCGGCCGCCGCGCTGCACGCGCCGCACGCGCTGCCCTACGCGCTGCCGCGCAGCGTGCCGCCGCTGCTGTATCGCCCCTACCGCCCCTACGCCTACGACGACGAGGAGGAGCGTGGTGAGCCCGCGCCCGCGCCGCACCCTGCGCCACACGCGCCACCCGCCGCGCCCGCGCCCGAGCCCGCGCCCGCGCCGCGCACGCCGCAACCCGCGCCCGTCTGATGAAGCCCCAGCCGACTGCAGTGACCGGCTAATTGAGCAAAAAGCGGCTTCATGGAGAAAAAGTAGTGAATGCGGGAAGCAAGGGCCGACTTGCTCTTGAATGAACCAATCGCGTACACCCGTGATGACTGATTAACCAATCAAGTGCTATTCGCAACCAATCGTGACAATGTTCAAGGTGTTGCTGATTACTATGCCAGTAGATTATAATGTCATATAATAGATATAATGAAATAGGTGCAATGTAGAGCGATGATATCCGGAAAGTAGCTGGCATTGAACGATCAGTGTGATCGCCTTCAGACAAAAAAATAACATATTGCTACAACCTTTTTCATTTGATTAACTATAAAATTCATTGTCAGTTCAACCGTTCAGTTCTCAGTTTTGCCTACACATGTTATAAAGATTTAAATGAACTCTTCAACTTTCAGTTAAAACTGTCAGTTATTTGTAACTGCGCATGTGTAGCCGGCTTAAGTAATATTATACTTCCCGGTTTTATTTTCACATTCCTGAGAATAGCCGATTAGTTGGGCATCCATTCAATGGCAGTCATTTTCCGGATGTCATTGCCTCATGTTGCACCTATTTTATTTTACCTACTATATAAAACTCTACTGATATAGCGTTGTTACTCGCGCATTAAATCTGATTAGCCATAAACAGATAACCAAAAAAAAATCGAGCCACCTTGCAAACGTTCATATTTTACCAAGCACCTGAAAAAATCCCTTGAGCACTCCGGGCTATACGTGACGTGATTAGGCGCCGCCATAGCGTACAAACTACAAGGCTTTCAAATTACACTACCTGCTTATCGATCTGTTGCAGCTTTCATAATTTTTAGGAAGTATGTATTTAGAAAGCCACAAACGGTCGTTTGATTTAAAATTATATGGCCGCGAGTAAAATTACTGGTTTTTAAAATTTGTTCCTTAATGCAAATTAATAAGGTTCAATTTTTAATGAAAGTGTCTTGTTTGCTCGTGGTCATTTAATTACAAGAAATATCCTGCTGTAGTTATTAGCTTTAATTGACTAACTGACTGCTTTTGAAATGGGCTATATCAGAAGACTCACTCCGTGGCTCCTTCATTCAGCTCTTCTTCTCTACCTTCGTTTCATTCGGGTCCTTCGCGAACATCTGACTTCGCACTAAAGCACATCTGCCAACATAAAGATAAAATTGACGTAAACGTAATAATTTTTCACATGATATTTTTTATTATTGCCGGACATTGTTTCCTCACCCATACTGTGGAAAAAGACTCATTATTTTTGTATTTTCCATTAACGCCTAAGTTGCAATAAAATTGACTTGCCTAATATGCGATATAGCCATGAGACTGTTTACCTAGAGATTTAGGTATTATATTTATTGGAGTGATATTTTATAAGAAATATATCCATATTTTCAAAACGTGAACCACCTTTAAACCATAAACTAGATATTTCGTACTGTCAAATCTTGACTTCCACTGTCCAAAACTCCATTTTTTTTTATTTGCCTCAAATGTTTTCCTATTACTAATTAGTCATATTTCAATTGATTTCTTACAATAAATTTATTAATACTACTTATTAGAGGCATTTTCCCAAATATTGGATTACATATTTCAAAACAGTTGGTGTAATTTGAAAGTGGTTTAATTGATTCTAACAAAAATACAAACGATCGTACTTCGGTACAAGCCATATAATTTAAATGTTGTATTTCCAAAGCCGTCGTGAAGGGCGCGTCCGGACTGATGAGGCGCCTACGCCGTCTTTTCTTGTAAACAAATTGCTAAATGTGATGTTCTGCCGAATTCTACTTCTAAGACTGACCCGAAATACAAAAATCGTTTGTGTACTCTGTTACTTACAACTATAAACCCTCATCGATACGGCATCTCTGTCTCACCAATGTGAACAGATAAAGACAGCGATATCAAATCGAGTGCAATAGAGAAACTGAGTTCCTACACTGTGTAATACGAATTTGAAAACCAATGTCATAGAAATAAGGGTGAGAATCGAATCTACCGGGAGCAGAGTTGCGGCGTGGCGGGTATATGTGTGCAATGTCCGCTTCAGATGCCTGTGAGCTGCCAAATTACTCCAATTTATCTATCGATTACGAAAATGGTGATTATAAATTACTACAATCTCACTTGTGATTGGCTAAAAGGGCATACTTTCTGCGATAGTGCATTTCGACCAATAGCGAAAGCGTGCTAGCCAATCAGAATTGCTTGCGATCAACACACTGTAGCTGTCAAAGTACGGCAAACGACTCCCAGGGGGATTACCGTCATAGTTTGACGATCGCGATCACCTCTGATTGGCCGATACTCTCTCGCTATTTTAGCCAATAACAACGATTAAGATTGTATTAATGATTGATGCAGCTTTCCGGAATGGACCATACGTTCTATTAATTATGTGATGTTAAATGCATTCAAGTAAATGTGAGCATTGTATTGTTACGAGCTATAATATTTTTCAATATTGTGGCTAATTCCATTATACACAGTTTCTAAACTAAATTAAAATCACCATCAACAAAGCTCTACAGCCCTGGGTGCGCCTTGGCTTTTGGTCAAGCAAACTTGAAATAAAATTATAATAATAGGTCTTAAATTTACTGCTATCCCTTTCATAAAGTTCCCTGCGGAAAAGGATAGTACTAGATTTAGCCTGACAATTTAGTTTAGATATTATGTACAATAGAACTAGTACCAATAGTATTATCTACTTTATAAAGCAAAAATAATAATTTATTGTATAAATGTAGTATTAATATTGTGTTCAACTAATTTATTGTATTTAGAAAAATACACCTTGTTGTAAAACAACTTTTTGTGGTAACTTGCAATGTGTACATAAGTTTGGGCTAATATTTATGAAATAAACTGAAGTTCTAAATACACTTTGAATTAGGTTTTATGATCACTTTTGAGCAAGTTGGCAGATCACAGATATCTGAAACAGACAGTATTTCGGTCGTGCCCACACGGATTTTATATTAATCTCTACTAATTTTATCGACAATCACTTAAAGTGTAAATTATATAGTGTGGGTATGTGCTGTGCGTGCAGTTTTCTATACGTAGAAATAAAGGACACGTACTGTCGGCCGTTTGTCCTAACAAGCGAAAATAGTCTAGTTGCGCATGACCGATTTCACGATTGGCCGATCAAAATGATTTATTTCACGTACTTTACACTACAATACGATATTAATCCATTGGCTGCCAACTACAGTCAACTCGTAATTGGTATCTTCAAAAGACGCTACTACGAGCTTGGTCGTAGGAATTTAAATAGGGTTATTATGAAAATTATAAGTGTTGGCGTATGAGCGGCAAAGTTTATTAGGCATCTTAAATAAAACAAGGATAAAAACGTAGTATTGTCATTTTTGTTCAATACTTTAGGTATTAAAGTCATAGCTGTCCTTCTTTAGTGACAATAATGAAACATGAACAATTTGGAATTATTTGAATCAATTTCAGAGACAATTGATATCGACAAGCGTTGAAGGAAATATACATAATCGTATACGAGTTAACTCGTAGTTGGCGTAATTGATGTTTTATATAATATGATGGTTGCCAACTACGCATTATCTCGGAAGTATGACATTATATATGGTGGGAAACTTTTTGTTTTATGTTCTAAAATTTTTTGGCATTCACTGGATTAATTAATATACGTGAGATAAATTATAATCGATATGTCGATAAGATTATCCACAGTCAGATGGATTATATTATTATTAATTATTATTATTGTATTTAAAACTACATGAGTAGTAAACAAAAATCAAGTGTACGCGAAAGGTACTTTTCTATCAAGCTTTATTCAAGTTGAACTAATTTTTAAGTTGCAATGCGCTTCGATTATGTGATCTGTTGATTAATGTACATAATGTATGATCGAGTGGAAATATTATATATATCGGCATGTAAAATCTGAGTCGGAAATGAGTTAAATCGGCTGAGCGCCACCGGGCACCTGTAGTATAAAGTAGAAATATATATTTTATACAGTGAGAAAAGTTTTCGCTTGGCGGGTCATCGATTGTAACGTCGCGGTCGGCCGCCTGGGAACGACTTTTTTTTAAGTAGGCTTTAAATTTGGAGCTCATTCGAGCTGCGTGCAATCAGCTTTGCGATAATAAATTACTACTGCATTTTGTGATAAGACTTGAAATCCCTGCAGTATTCCGTGCCCGGGCGACCGAACATCGAAGATGTTCGAAATTTTATAACAAAAAAAACCTCTTTGTACGTTTAACTTAGATAGTTATTATTAATTTTAGCTTTTAATAGGTGTTCAATATTTTTCACGGTTTAATTTCTAATCGACGCAAAGCATTTAGGCGACAACGCCCGCGCCGTGTACATATACATTATAGTTAGACATCATATGGACAATACCTAACAAGTGAAAAAAATATAATTTTATTGAAATACAATCAGTGAAATTAATATATTTGTGCATGCCGAGCTCGCGAGCGCCCTGCTCGACGCTCGACGCACGACGCACGACGCTCGCGAATGGTAGTTGTTTTCATTTTTTGTTTTCCTCTTCCCCTTTCCTCCTCCACGCTTTAGCGCAAGTAGTTGCTGTTTGTTACGTGTGCAGTTTCAGTACATGCATTGAAGAACAAGCAGATGCACATAAACTGACGAGCAATAAAGTTCGCCCACCTCAGAAAATGGGTAGCGAACTACGAGTACGAGAAAGCAGGCACAGAGTCTAGTTCTCGACAACTTACCATGTCGCTTCTAAAGTTATGCCTCCTTAGAGCAAAACTAATCTATTTGCAAAACTGACTTTCGGATATGGCACATTATACTTATTGTTCTGGGTAGTGGCGCTCTAAACTCGCAAAGTACATTATTTCCTGCCGGGAACTGTACCTACCTACTTAAGTAAAAGTTTGCTACCCATTTTTAAAGTGGCCGAACTTAAAGTTTGCGCCAATTTATACCTATATTTTGCATTAGGTCATAATTTCAAATATTACAGACATCACAGGATTTTTTGCCCTTACGTTTTGGGGAGGATATTGGTAGTCTTAAGGTGCGCACGCACTCGAACTGAACTGCAGCGGAACTGCGCGTCGCGGCAGCGCCCCACTCGATATTCGCTCCAGCCGCGACGCGCAGTTCCGCTGCAGTTCAGTTCGAGTGCGTGCGCACCTTTAATTTAAATTTTCCAGCTTTCCTCGTTGCGTTAGCCGCTATTTTGAATTTAAAGGAATGGAAAGGAATTTATTTTTTCTCATAACTAATTATTTTCGTTGAAAAGTTGAAAATAACCTTGTTTTAGTGTTGCAACGATAGTTGACCTCGAAAACTATTCAGGATAATATATACTCGTATTCAGGATAGTATATCGATAAGGTTGCAGTTACCGGTTTTGCCTTAACTATCGATAGGCAACGCTACCATGTTTTCAGCAAAATACCTCTCGCAACGACGGAATTTGTTCATAGAGTACCAGTGATTCTTTCCCAGAGCAATAAAATCCGTGTCAATGACTTGCAAAAGCTGTTTTCAAATCTGACTAGACTACCAGTGCCTATTATTTTCTCGTGAGGTCTAAGTACAGTACAGTCTACAGTAAGTGTTGAAGAGATTTTAGAGTAGCTTTTATAGGTTCTAAATAAAAATTCCAATTGCTCTTGTGGCAGTAACTCTGTCGCTCCGATCGTTGAACTTTGAATTAATTTAACTTTAGTTTAACTGAGTTCAATGATTAGAACCAAAGCCACAGGATTGATGGTATATCATTCATCTTTGGATGTTTCTCTTTCATAGATGATGATTGTCAAAATGTCAACTGCTGTCAGACACGATGTCAAGTCGATATCAAAATTTTCATCTTTCGCCCCATGCTAAGTTAAACTAAACAACAGCTTCTATACATTTATTCTCAAGCTTACAATTATAAAAAATATCAGGCTTGTAAAAGATGCCTTCAAATGGCTAAGCCCATACCAGACTTTGATTTACGCAATCACTCAAAGACCGAAGTGATAGGATGTAAAGAAAAAGCATATTTCGACGACACGCTGAATAAAATATCGAAAAATAACAGTAAAGACTTGATATTAGGAACCATTAGTGGATGGATAACGGGTATTGGTGTCGCCAAGATTGGCAAAGTTGCAGCATTTGGTCTCGGCGGAGGCGTCATACTTCTTCATTTTGCCAGCGACTTAGGCTACATAAATGTGAACTGGGATAAAGTTAGGGATACCATAGGGAAGAGTCAAGAGATTATAGACAAGGTGGGTAGTTTCGTCAAGAAAAACAGTTGCTTCTCCGTTGGGTTTGTTGGTGGATTCTTCTTCGGAGTGGCGTCTGCTTGATGATTTGGTATAAGTATGGTATACCTGTGCCATGGAATGCACAGAATTTATATTTTGTACTTTGGTAGAATTAATATGTATTAAATCAGTTTTTATATAAATTTAATAAATCTCATGTCAACAATGATGACGTATGTGATTTGATTTGAAAACCACTTTGGACTCTTGACTTACCTGCGACCAAGTGGTGACTTAAAGCAGTGACCCAAAAATCTGTTGTCGTATGGCAAGCTGGCAGCTGCTTTTGAAGATTCCGGGTTCGAATCCCCGACAAGTCTGGTTTATGTCTACATAATATTTTAATTAAATTGGATAATATATCCAATGGGCATCCAACCGTGCTAGAAGTTCCAGGCCCGATCCATTTAATGGAATTATTTTCGAACTCTAAGTGGGTATGGTTTCGAACTGCATGTTACCTACTCAGGTACTTATACATTTCGCTCTTCTATCTAAATGTGCCAAGAGCAGGTTAAGAAACAATCAACTGAAATGTTGTCGATGCACTCTGATGTTAACCGAATCAGAGTGCGCGTAAAGCGTCGTCATCAGCACTACAGTGTCACGACCATGCCATGACAGACTTATGTGTATGCACTGACCTCACTAAGTAATACAAGTACACTGGACTTGCGATCAGTGAGCATCATGTCAGCGTGCTCGGAACTAAATGTTAGTGATGAGACCTGGGGCGTTTTTCAAAATATAGTAAGTATAGGTAGGTACGCGACAAATCGACATGGCAATCGGGGTATGAGGCGGGGAGACGCCCCGCGCTATCCCGCACCGGGTTAGCGCGAAGGCTGTGCGGGTGTGCGGGGCATGCCCAGCCCGATTGCCATGTCGACCTGTGAACTATAGGTTCAACCTACAGTTCGTAGTAGTAACCTAAGTACCTATCTAGTAAGGCAAGGATCCATTTTCTAGGTACTGGCGGTAATTGTCCAAAGATTAGTACCCACTTGGTACCTATCCACCTAAATATATCCGCGAATTATAAAATCTATGCGCTTGACTTGAATGAAAATAGTGCGACATTTTGTATATGTAACTAATTACTAGGTACCTACCTACCTACATATTTTTCATACATTCCACCAAAACCACCTAATAAGCTTCTACACAGTAAGTATAATATAATATTACGTAGCTGAAACTATGGTCCTGGCCGACCCGAATAACAACTGTGTGCTTATGAGTAACCAAGTAAGAAAACGACAGCGAGCATTTCTCATGGCGGGGCGTCGATAGAGAAAGAGAATTGCAGGCTGCAGCGGGCCGGCAAACCTAGATCGCGCGTAATATATCTACGTAGTTCATCACCATCATGATCAGCCCATCGGGCCCATGACTCACTGGGTACTGGGCACGGGTCTACCCTCAGAAAGAGAAGGGTGTAGCCGCAGTGAACCACGCTGGAGAAGTGCGGATTGAGAGACTGCACATATCTTTAAGATAATTATGGTTAACTCTCAGACATGCAGGTTTCCTCACGATGTTTTCCTTTACCGTTAAAGCAAGTGATATTTTAATTGCTTAAAACGCACATACTCATAGATAGCTCCGCGAAAAGTGAGAGGGAGTGCTTGGGATCATACCCTCGACCTCCCTAATAGGAGGCCGATACCTTAGCCACTAGGCTATCACTGACCAACGTAGTATTTTCTATAAACATACCTAATATAGTAAGGGCTTCTTAAGGGTTTTCTTTACTACTTACCATTATATTTTTGTATAATTCTGTGAGGATAATACTGCCATTGGCGCAATTAAAGTGTCATGGGCCTACTTTGTCGTATTAGTTTGCAAATTGCGGGGGACCAAATTGGATTTGAAATTCGCGGGCAGACCTGTGTCCATACCCCTTAAGGTGGAAGCGACGGGCCTGTCCGCGAAATTCAAATTTAATTTGGTTTTTCGCAATTTTTAAACTAAGCTAGTTTCTTAAACTGGACCTAAGGCTGCATCTCCATTCTCCACGGACGAGAGTATTATTTCTTCACCAAGAATTTTTGTTAAATGTATAGAAAGAAAGAAGCGGTAATTTTATGGTACAATCAATAAAACATATTTAAGTATATATCTATCAATATCTATTGGACTGGACTGGGCATCACTAAAAAAAATACCTCATAAAGGTATTTACCTACTACTTATGTAAAAATGTCTTCAACGCTTGGCTATGTTATTTTTCATCACATAACTAGGCCTGCTGTAGGTATCAATATATTATTTTTGTAAGCTTCGTGTACCTTCTTAAGTATAGGAATATGCAATCGCTTTTTGGGTAGATATTTACCTACTTTCAAATATGCTTGCATATTATTAGAATAGCTTACTCTACCTATCTATCTACCTACTCTGCGTTGATATTTTTTGTAATTTTATGTTGCATAACTTTTTGTTAAGTAGTTCTTTTTTACTCGGTTGCTTACATTTAGCTTTTTTAATATACCTACCAGCAAAGCATTTTTAAATATTCTGCAATTGTTATTTCAATAAAATTGTTACGATTGTCATTTAGTTATTTTGAAATTAATAAAACCGTGTCAAATGTGAACCTAAATATTCGTATCCCATTAAAATTTACACCTGTTAGTTTTAATATGTATCGATTTATAGCATATTTTTTTCTATTTTTACAGGCAGGTCGAGCAAAAGTAGTCTACCAGTAACTTCCACCGAAGAGGAAACTGCACCCGCAACTTTGGAGCCCAGTGTTACAGCGAATACGCCCATAGCTAAGCCCCCTGAACCACCAAAGCCCGAGGAACCACCACCTTTTATAGATAAAACTAATTTTGTACCACCAAAACCTATATCACATTCACCGAAAATTTCACCATCTTCAATACCAAACCCAAATCCTAGTGTTACGACTACGAAGCAAGTCGAATCGGGTTATTCAAGCTATAGTGGCTATTTATATTCAGTACCTGGATATTCAGCTTTTCAACCAGTGGCATATCCAGGGAAAGTTAAAACAAATGCAACAGCGATATCTCAAAAAGAAACCTCTAACTCTGAATTGGTCACTTTCCCGACCTCCACAAAGGAAACAGCGCCAATTGTTTCCGAAGAAAAAATAATTGAACCTGAAACGACGGAAAAGCAATCACAAAGTGAAGTACCTAAAGCACAAACAGATTTTGAAGAAAAATTTACACCTGAAATCATACCTGCCACTCCTACAAGTGAAACTAATAAAAATTCGATTCCAGAATCAAAAATGAATGCAACTTCACTAGCTCAGAGTTCAAGTGCCATGGTTACAACACCTACTCAAATATCCAATAAGGAGATCAAAAAGAAACCTCCTGAAAGATTTAGTCTAAAAACAAGTATACCTATAAGTAAAATTGATATGAAATGTGTAAGCAATCCTCCTGAGGCAATTTTCCAAAACCACTTACCTAAAAAGCCTTTTAACCCTGCTTTCCATACTCCAAATATAAAAGAAAATGGATCCAAAATAGAAATCCAAAGTAACATTGTCATTAAAAGTGCAATAAAGGAACCTGACGTAAAAGAAATTGCAATTATAGCAACACCATCGAACAGCATAAATACATTAATTAATGCAGCGGAGGCTATAAATAAGAATGAATCGCAATTTAGAAAACCTGATCCTAAGTCTGAACAATCTAATGAAGTACAAGAATCTTCATTTAAGACTCCAGCTGTAAAAATACAAACGCGACCAATATTTAACCCTATAAACATAGAAACAACCAAAGCTAGCTTAACAACCAAACCAGCGGATTCATCTTACAACGAAACAAAAAACCAAATAGTATTTATACAGAAAAACAACCCATCCAATCCAAAAATGCTGTTAACAATTCAGCAGCAAAATCCTCACGTACTGCTACAAAGAACTGAATTCAATTCAAAAAACCTGCAAGCTCCTTCACGACCATCCAGCCAAATAACAAAATGTAAAGAAGAGCTCGTCAATGAAAATGGAACATCTTCAAAAGTAGTTTCATTAAAGCGCATGCATCAAGATAACTATGACGAGAATGACTTCGAGAATTTGATAACTGAAAATCAGATTTATGGCAATAAGATAGTCGTGAAGGAGAAATCACAAGGAACCTTGCAAGAACAAGATTTAAAAAAGAAAGTAAAAATTAGTGACAAGCTCAATTCCACTGAATCTAAAAATGTTGTTTTACAGCCGAATTTTGTTTACTTGAGCAATGTCCAATTTCCTACAAACTTAATGATGATTAAAAACAACAGTAAAGTTAACACCGATTCAGTTAAACAGAAAACAATGTCAAATGAAAATAAATTGAAAGAAATCTCAACTGCAAATTTAAGTAACGATTCGATAGTAAAAGGCAAAGATGCATCAACTAACAAGGAGATTCATGTTTTAAAAACAAACAATAATGTATTACAAACACTTACCAATAATAATAATCTCAATGACTTAGTTTTCCAAACTTCTAATCAGAAAGTGATCATGAATCCTCAAATAGTATATCAAGTGCCAATGATAGTTGATTCAGATAGTAAATTAAACCAATCATTTGTAAACGGTGAATATGCTAAGATGATGGGCCAAAACAAGAGAGAATTACAAAAGCCGTTTGATCAAACAAAATCGAATGACAAACTTTTCATAACTTGTCCGTATCAAATGGACTCTAAGCTGCAGCCAAAAATTGTGATAACAAATATAAGGCCTAAAGTATCTAAAATAGAAGAACTAAGTTCCCTAGATGTATATGAACAAAGAAAGAAGCTACGCAGGCTAAAGTATCTCTCAAATCGGGATACAAAAAATGTTTCCAACAATGAATCTCAAAAAACTGAACCAAAAAAAGTATTCGATTTCACTAAAAATGTCATAACTCCAGAAAAAATGAAAGCTGAAATTTGTAAAGAATTTGCTAATACAAAAATTGTTATACGTGAGGACTGTACTGATAGTGACAGTGATTATGGAGAAGAAGATTTGAAAATATATAATTCTTTGATAGATGAATATGGAGATTGTGATGAAAATAACGAATTAAAACAAAACGAAAAAATCAAAATTGAGTTCCTTGCTAATTTTAAATTAGCTTCTCAAAACGAATTTAACGGTAATTAACTAGTTAGTGTAACAAACCTGAAAAGTTTTGTTTTATGATGAAATATAACTCAATTTACCTCAATTTTTTATTTTCAGAGAGGAACCTACAACGTCAAGAGAAGATTCTAAGAACAGACGCTGTAGCATGTGCTTATATAGCTGCAGGGAGAATAGACTGTCTCCTTAAAGAAGAAAATGTACCCGAGGACTCTAAATCTAGTACAACAAAAATATACAAAGATACTGTACAAAAAGAAGATGATGAAGATCAACAGCCAAAACGAAAATTTTTGTTTAATCTAAAGTTAAAGAAAGTCACATCACAGCAAAAGCAAGGTTTGTTACTTGAGGAAACAGTTCCTTTTGAAGTATGTACTTAATAATAGTTAAAATGGATATGAAATGTTCTACGTTAAGTATAAAGGAATTCGTTTTTCATGTAATTTATAAACAACGATTTCAGATTACGAAAAAGTGTGGCAAGAAATTGAAAAAGAGAGGAAACGAAGGGATCTTCCCATTAAAACCGGCCAAATATTAAAGCAACCGAAACTTCAGTCCAACATCGAAGAACTAGACCCAAAGGACCAATTAAAAATACTCACTGAAATCAATAAACATGTCAACGAGAACAACATTCTTATCAAGCGACGATTAGACTCACAGGGCGACGAAGGTGAAAGCATAAAAGTTCTTGCTGAAAAAAATTTCTCGGAGCTGAATAGGTTATCGAAAATGGCAGACAGAAGCGTTAAGCATTTCAGTGGTCCAAACACGAGAAAAAGAAATATAAACTCTGGATTTGACAGTGAAAATATCCAAAATTGTTCAAAATCAGCAAAATATTACCCAACCATAAATATTCCGAATATTTCCAAGATTATCTCTTTGAAAACTACTCAAAGTTCTTGTGTAGTAGCGGTTACTCAAGCGACTTCTATGGATGAACCACAAAACTCAGCTTCTGGAGTTAACGAAGTGTTCTGTGATAACTTGGAAAAAGTCCAAGACTTTAGCTGCCAAGCAGACACCTTAAGTAGTTGGCCAGGAATTGAAGTAATTATGAAGACTTATAAAGAATATGAAACAGGTAATGTTATAGTTAGGCAAATTGGTCTTAGTGGCACTCTAATTTAAAATTTATCAAATAAGCAATGACTGCATTAGGTATAAAACTGTAAGATGGTTACGCACTCATCCGATCCGAATCCGTGAAAATACGTTCCAAAGTAGTCACAGAACTATTTGTATAGTAGCTTACGGCATATGCACTAGATCCGACATCCGTTATCCGATTTCTCTCCGTCATCCGTGAGAATATCTCGCATGTGCCTTGGTTTCAAATCGGACGTATAACGTAGAAAAGTCAAAGATGTCCACTGAATAGCTTGGATTTGGAT
The DNA here is from genome assembly GCF_905333055.1 of Maniola jurtina. NCBI lineage: Eukaryota > Metazoa > Arthropoda > Insecta > Lepidoptera > Nymphalidae > Maniola > Maniola jurtina. The sequence continues at coordinate 8,665,501 of NC_060033.1, forward strand.
CAGAGATCGTATTAGTGCGGAGTGCGGACCTAATATCCGAGTTCAGTCCGAGTTTTTTTATATTCGTATTTTCACGGACTCGAATGGGATGAGTGCGTAACCGCAAGTAGGTAAACATTTAATAATTCCATTTCAGCTCGCAAAAAAGAAATTATAGATCTCCACAAGCGAAACACGAGTTTGCGAGTTGAATCTGCGCACATAACTCGAGCAGCGTCAAGAGATTCTGATAGGGCAAGAGCTTTACTCGCTGAACGAAGAAATTTGGCCAATGAAGAACGCAATGTTCGAAACTCCATACAATGGTTGTACACAATCGTCGATCTTGTCCGAAATTATGGTGAATGATGATAAATGGAATTAGAACTTGAGGAAAGGAGATTGAAACTTTTTAACTTACAACTTGTATTTTCAGTTCCTTCGTAGTTTATTTTCGGTTTTGACAAGTTCAGTTAATTTTCAGGGTTCCGTACCCAAAGGGTGCCAACGGGACCCTATTACTAAGACTCCGCTGTCCGTCCGTCCGTCCATCCGTCTGTCTGTCAGCGGGCTGTATTTCGTGAACCACGATTTGATAGAGACTTGAAATTTTCACAGAATGTGTTTCTATTGCCGCAATAACAACAAATACCTACTAAAAATTTCAAAATTGCCGCCATGGAAATTTTAAAAAAAAGTGTTATTTCTTGTACGATGGTACGGAACCCTTTCTGAGCGAGTCCGACTCGCACTTGACTGATTTTTCTCATACTTAGTTCTGTTGCTCGAATGTACCTACCTCCCATACTTCAGAAAAATAGAGGGATATATCGAGGAAAATTTTGTGTCCTCTGTTTGCTTTGTTTTTTGATTGTTCTGATATCTGTTGGAATCAATACAGTCGCCATACAGTTTCACTGATTTTCTTATCAACTGGACAGCAATCGAAAATTTTAAATAGGTGCCGTTAGTTTTTAAAATGTACAAATTCAGTTAAGTTTACAAAGTTTCAAGGATTACAAAAATGTACAATGCATAACTCTATTTATATGCTTATTTTGATTGATTCTTAGAACCATGGGAACTTATCTAAGTATTTGTTTGTAAAGTATGGGGCATTCAAAAGTGGCTGTCTAATACGTGTCTAAGACATAGGGGTATATAGATTAAAACGTATACCTAAGTAGGTATATGTACATTGTACCTACTTAAGGACTATGTAGAAAGTTTCATGTAGTAATTACGCTAAAGAAGCAATAAACTAATGGGTAGGTACCAAAGCAAATTAATTCCAGATAAAAATACCTAGGTCTGATTAATAATAATTATAATATAAGTACTTAGGTACCTACTTTAATGTATTTTTGCGATTATTCGTTCTAGTCCAGTGAACGACAAAGCATAGAAGGCGCGTTTCTCACAATCACACTATTATCGAAATTCGAAAATAGGAGCCACAAAACACACAATAAAAATAAATTGCACTTAAATGTACTTAAACTTGATGCTAGCCTTATCTAATTAGGTACTATACAAATCATGCCCGCGAGGAATGGTGTCAAGAATACTAGCTGCATTTCCGCGCTGGACAGCCAGGCTGATCCTTTGGACGAAAATGAGTCTGCTTTTCTGTCACTATGTTTCGTAATTTTTTTTGCCACTCAGACTCTTGAACTTTAATGTACTAAAATGTGTACGGTCATTCGTATTATAAAGTTTGTCCTACAATTATAGTTGTGCAATATCTATATGTGGCGTGTCACACAGAATAACACTAACTATGTATTATTTTTAATTTAAGCTATTTGTGAACTTGCTGTTGGTGTAGCGAAATATTTAGAATAAATAAATAAAGAAGCTGAACACATGGCAAATCCCAGGTTTTGTGTGACAGATTATTAGCAAACTCACGTCTGCTAAACCTTCAACCAATTAAAATAACCCAAACAACCATAAATCGGAACGGACTCATTGTGTATTTGTACTGTGTGTGCATTCGCTTGCGGTAGAGTACATTTTCATGAAAACACCGCACCATGACCGCACCGCCCAGTTCGGTAGAGATTTCGTTATGCCATAATGGCTCGTACGGAATATTTATTTCTATGCGTTGTCGTTTACTGTCCATAGTCTTATTTTTGTAATGAATATTTTTGTAATCGTTGTGCAATATTATGGAAACAAAATCATATTAGTTATGTAACAATCATTATTATTTAAGTATGATAAATAAATAAATAAATAATTTGAACAATTTTTATAATAATTATCTTTTACCCAATAAGTACATTATAAAAACACTGGTTCAGAAAATCAAAGATCTTTTACATTTATGCGGATGCTGTTCTATTAAAATATACTTAACTACTTAGGTAACTATACTCATGTGGGTAGGTACCTAGTTTACCTACACTACCTAGTTACCTATTCGTAAGTAACTATCATTATCACCCGGTAACTACACCTAAAATCCTAAAATCTAGTAGCTCCAGCGATTTTATGAAGCGTTTCCACTCGCGCACAAGAAGGATGCGAGAAGGCCTCGAGAAGGGATAAAGGATAAAACAAGTCATCTTTACTTATAATAGGTAGTTATCTGTGATCAATGATGGTCGACATCAATAGCAGTGTTTCCACATTTAGAGATTTCAGCCTATTTTAAGGCGAAGCGACTTAGGTACGGCTTATGGCTCTTTTTATGTTCTTAAGAGTTTAAGGTACTTTCGGATTGTAAAATCAAACTTCAGGCGGCAACTTTATTTTTTGATGGTACACACACACACAGCGTATATTTTTTATTTTTTATTAGATCTATCAAAGAAGATAAATATTTTATTTATTTATTGAATTAAACTTTTACAAGTACTTTTGAATTGTCAAAAGTAATTTACCACTGGTTCGGAATGCCTTTCCTACCGAGAAGAATCAGCAAGAAGCTTGGCGGTTGCTCTTTCTAAAAAGATAGATTTGAAAAGATCAGAAAATGGCAGAATGAATAAGTTTTTCATTCTTCATTGCGAAATAATAGCTTATTTTATAGAATTATTATAACTATTTAGAAAGAAAAGGATAATCAAAATAATTTTTTTCGTCACAAGACTAAAGATCCACAATCGTGAAATGATAATTATAAAAAATTATGAAAGATGTTTTTATTATTTTAATAATAAGGTGCCCTAAATCAGGGTTACCTAGGTATTTCGAATTTTGTTGGTTAAGGGCGAATTCCTACAGGAAATAGGGTAAAATTGATATCGTAAGAGGAACACTGGTCAACTATCAACTAAGTGTCAGTGTCAACAAGAGTCATTGTCAAATGTCAATTTGACGGTTGACGGTTGACACTTGACCTGCACCTCAAGTCAGATTAGATTTTGTTGATAAACAATAATTGTACATAATTTTTTTATCAGTTTATTATTTTCTAAAGTAAAATACATTTTAAGTTTCATTCGATTTTTATGTGTATAATGAATCCCAACAACATCCATTAAAAAAATTCTATCCTTGATTCATGTAGGTATTTGGAGCTTTGCAAACTGTAGTTTAATATTAAATTCACGACAGAAATGCATAAAACATTACGAAGAACCTGGGTGTGCTAGGTATGAGTCACCCAATACAGTTCTTTAATCACCGTAATTAGTGTGATTGCCCAGAATGTGGACATATTTAGGTAAGCTTTAAGTTATCAGGCTCCAATCAGTTCCAATATTATTTCCGACAATGCCCGCGATCGCGACGTACGTGTTTATTGACCTCGAGACCACCGGTCTGCCGCAGGAAGAGAATAACAGGACGAAAATAACTGAATTAAGTTTCGTTGCCGTGAAAAGGCAACATGTCCTCGATACGCGCAAGGGATGTGCGCCCCGCGTCCAGCAGAAGCTTACGTTGTGCTTAAACCCCGGCAGGATGGTACAACCCGAAGGCACCAAGGTGACGGGCCTGTGTAATGACTTACTTGAACAGGAGCCTTTCTTTAACCAGGAGGTATTTACAGTTATCAACACGTTTCTTAACCTGTTCACTAAACCAGTTTGTTTAATAGCTCAAAACGGGCACAACTTTGACTTCCCCATATTGAAAAATCACTTCAACAAACTCGGTGTGAGTTTAGCTGATGATCTCATGTGTGCAGATTGCCTCCATGGATTCTATGATATTATGGAGAAAAAGAAAGCAAATGATATATCTACAACAGCTATAGAAGTAACTAAAGAAAAAAATACTATAAGCTACACAAATAAGACTCAAATAGATGAAATAGACTTTTTCAGTGACAATACTCTCAGTGCTCAAGCAGTTAATGAAAGGACACCAAAACAAGCTGTTATTGAATGTGTAAATAAAACACCTAAAAAATTAAGTTCTGCATTAGCTATTTCAAAGGCGCGTAGAAGATTCCCATGGAGCAAAGGTGAGAAGCCAACTGAAAAATATAAGCTAAAGGATATCTATTACAGATTGTTGAATCGTGAAGCTGTAGATGCTCATCATGCGGAAAATGACTGTTTGTTAGCTCTGGAGTGCTCTGTAGCTTTGGGGGAAGCCTTTGTTCAGTGGATTGATGACAATCACTGTTTGTTTTCCGAGGTGAAACCTATGACTGTAGGCACTCCACTTGGAAGATAAATAACTGAAATCATGTTTGCATATTTCATGATAAAGTTTATTCTAATAATGTTATTTGCTTTAGTTAATTTTTAAAATAATTTTTACAAGTTTTTTATTATATTTAACTTTAAATATTGTATGTATATGGTATAGTTATTGATTAAGTATTTTTAATTTTGTGATCATTTAGACTGTAGTCACATTTCCTAAACTAATTAAGTAATATTTTTATGAAATTATTTGGAGTTTTAAAAGAGTTAAAAGGACTGTCCTCTAAAAAAAGAAAAGTCGTGATAAAAACCAAAGCAGTAGGTATGTTGATATTACCTTGTTTTAATTATGTGAAATATATTGGAGTATGATCTCAAAATTGTAATTAAGTAAGTAAATAAAAATGAAAAAACTTTAATGCATAATATTGCGATTTATATGCTTTGGTGGCTTTGGTAATTGTTTTTATTTATAAATTTATTTTTTATGAAACTTAAGTACTAGGTATATTTTATTTTTAATTGAGTATTTGATATGAAATAAATATTATATTTTAGACAGCTGAAATTAAAGTTTCTTTTTTAAAATATACCTATCTACCATAATTTCTTCTCATCTGAAATGTGAGATGTGAGAACCATAGGTATCATCATTTCACCAAATAATGAATATTATTTGGCAGAAAATATGTGGTACCGTTGGATTCAGGTAACAAGAGCTAGGGACAACTGCAATGTATTGGCGTTCTGGACGCGAGTGGAGGGGATGTCTGCCTATAGAATTTCTTTTCACACTTCAGTAACGAAAGTTTCCCTCCATCCCTTCCGTTGCGTCTTTCTTCATTCTACCAAATAGATCGATAACCAACCCACTGCGCTGATCCAAGGCTGGAGTCGAGTTGTTATTCTAAGTTAGAGCTTTTTCCGTGACGGCATGTATAACCCGCGCGCAGAATGTTTGAAGTGACAGTTTTACTAACGTGAGATGGAACGTCCATGTCTTTAAAATCTCAAAAATTCTAGAACATTAGTAGGTAGGTACTAGGTACATACCTACTACTAGGTACCTACCTAGTATAAAGTTATAAACAACATTTGTTTAACGATTTAATAACTAAGTTCATTAATAATAATAGTCATGATCGTTAGACAAATTAAGTTACTAACGAGTGGGCCCGATATCCACTTAGGTAGTATTTGTTCATCGAAGAGCAGAGAGGAGCGTAGATGTATAGGTAGGTAGAGTCGACTTATTAAGTCTGTGAAAGATAACATGATAATTTCTATCATGTCGTCTATTATAAATCTAATTGGTCTGCTGAACACAACTCCGCCCATCACTGGTGGCTACTGGGCCTAGAGTCCGTCAAGATAATATTATTGTGTAGGAATTGATGCGGCAACTGCTTGAAAAAAGACTATAGTTCGTTCCAGGCAGTTATACCTAGTCAAGTATAAAAATTTAACATGTTAGTTGGTATCTTTGGTCCTTATAATTTTTGCTTTTTTACTATAAGAAGTATTTCTAACATACCTAACTGTGGTAGGTGATACTTGAACTGTGGTAGGTGGTGATACGTGTACACGCCCATAAAGAATAATGTACCTACCTACCTACTTAAAAAATTAAAACACGCATTTAACCAATAGGTATGCTTAGTAAGAGATTTTACACCTCTCCAACGTTGATAGAATTCGAGCGTCGAAACAAAATAACATCAGAGCAAAATGGACCCTTTTTCTGAAAAGATCCTTGATTTTCCTTAGAGCGTTGGCTGTATCTTTGGACGAACTTGAGCTTAACGGCTAACGCTGAAGTAATTCGACTCTCGGATTATATCAAAATTGGTAAAGTGTAAAACCTCATACTAAGCACATTGATCATTAGGAAGTCTATTTATAAAACATATCAAGATAATTGTGCTTACCGACTGTAATAATATTTGTACAATGTACAGGTTTACTTCTATTGACGGGAATGTTGTGGGGCTGCACGAACCCTTTCATACGACAAGGAACTCGCGGACTGCGCAAAGTAAAAGCAGACACGAGGTTTGGCCAGGCCTGTGCTGAAATAACATTTTTATTGGGTAATTGGAAGGTATGTAGTCCCATGTTCTTCCTAGTTCCATTAGGCAGGCACCATGGTTCACACCTCTTCGTAATGACCCAATACTTTTTCTAGACTGACGTTAGGTAAAGTGTAGCTATGCTCGAATTAACACTATCGAGATGTACAAACTCGTACTAACAATATACGAGTAATCTACATTCAGTGTTGTTGGTATCAAATAAAAGGGCAACCTACCTGGCGCAGTGGTGCGCGTTCTTCTGATAAGTGGAAGGCCCCGGGTTCGATTCCCAACCATTGTCATTGGTCTGATCTGGTGGGAGGTTTCGGCCGTGGCTAGTTG